>NW_021703772.1:10009748-10529085 GCF_005190385.1 Monodon monoceros
TCTTTCTTTCTTTCTTTCTTTCTTTCTTTCTTTCTTTCTTTCTTTCTACTTGTGTTTAATCTCTTCTTTTTCTATCTTCTTAAAGAGATGTAAGCTGATTGATTTTAGACCTCGGTTCCTTTCCAATGTAAGCCCTTCAGGGTATAAATTTTGTTCTAAGCACTGCTTTAACTACATTTAATTCAAAATATTTTCTAACTTTAAGTCTTATTTCTTCTTCTTCCCTAGTACTTTTAAATTTTCATATACTTTGAGGTTAGTTTTCCAGAAAGTTTTCTGTTATAGACTTCTAATTTAAGTCCTTTGTGGTCAGATAATATCTTTATGATTTCAGTTCTTTTAAATTTGTTCAGAAATTTTTAATAGTGCAGAATATGGTCTATATTGAAGAATTTTCCTTAGGCAGTTGAAAATAATATATATTCTGCTATTATTGGATGGAGTGTTCTGTAAATGTCAGTTAGGTCAACTGGCCTGGTAAGAGTGTGCTTACTGATTTCTGGTTACAGTTCTTTCAGTTTCAGTATTGAAATCTCCAACTATAATTGTGGATTTTTCTACTCCCTTTACATTAGTCTTTGCTTCATTTATATTAAATCTCTTTAATTAGATGTATAAACTGCTAGGATTGTTTTGCCTGTTTGACAAATTGATTCTGTTATCATTGTGAAACCATTCTTACTCGTGATAATATTCTTTATTCTATAGCTTACTTTGTTCACTATTGATATTGTCACCAATTTATTGGTGTTTTCATTATATATCTGTTTCCACTCTTTTCCTTTTACTTAGCTATGTAATTATAGTTTAGGTGACTTCCTAGAGAGTATATATCTGGGTCTTGCTTTTTTATTCATTATGACAATCTACCACTTAATTGTAGTACTTCAGTCATTTGTATCCAATGTAATTATCGATAAAGTTGTGTTGATATTTACCATTTTATTATTTGTTTTATACTTGTTTAATTTGTCCTTTTTTTGGCTTTTGCCTGCCTCATTTTAAAATTATTTTTCATATTCCCTTTAGTCTCCTCCATAGACTTATACTATTTTATTTTATTTTAAGGTTTGCCATATGTCTCTTAAAAAATCATAGTTTAGGGCTTCCCTGGTGGCACAGTGGTTGAGAGTCTGCCTGCCGATGCAGGGGACACGGGTTCGTGCCCCGGTCCGGGAGGATCCCACATGCCGCGGAACAGCTGGGCCCGTGAGCCATGGCCGCTGAGCCTGCGCGTCCGGAGCCTGTGCTCCGCAATGGGAGAGGCCACAACAGTGAGAGGTGTGCGTACCGCTACAAAAAAAAAAAAAAAAAATCATAGTTTACCTTCAGATATGTTATATCACTTCACTTCATAAGAAAGACTTACAACAGTGTATATCTGATTTCCCCCTTCATGCTTGGTGGTGTTATAAATTTTACTTCTACATTTGTTTAAGCCTATAAAATACATATATTTTTTGGTTTAAACAGTGAATTATCTTTTAAATAACTTAAAAATGAGAAACTCCATTTATATTTATCCATATATTTCCCATTTCTGGCCCTCCTTATTCCTTTCCAAATTTCTCTTGGTTTCAAAGAGATGGTTTTAACATTGGTCTTTGGGAAGAACTGGTAGGAAACTAGGTGAAAGAGATTTGGAGTAACCAGCTCCTAGAAGGCCCTTAGTGCCATCTTAGACTTTAGATTACCTGAAAGCAATGCAGGTTCCATGATCAAATTTGGATTATAGGAAGATCACTCTGGCATCACTGGGAAAGTTTATTTGAGGAGCTTGGATGCACTCAGCTGTCTGTTGAAATAAATCAGGTGAAACTGCAATACATCAGAGAGAGTGATGCAGACCTGGAGTGATGTCACCTCTGTGGATATGCAGAAGAAAGGACTGATTCAAGAAAATTTCAGGAGCTAAAATGAATAGCACCAGGTGGTTGATGGTGTTTCGGGGAGAAGGACATGGAGAAGTGTGGACAACATCCAAAGTTTTAGCTTGGGTGGCCGAACATGGTCATTACACCAGCTGACATGGAGGGCTCAGAAGAGCTAGTCTGAGGAGGAGGGTAGTGAGCACAGCATTGAACGCTTTGTGTTGGGACTTTCTATGGGAGACCCAAATGGAGACAGATGGATCTGCAGCTCGGAGGAAAGGTCCGAGTTGGGTCTTTAAACTACAATATAACATCTGTGAGCATAGGTCTGATTAGACTGTTTACCTGAGGCGGAGTTTGTCCAAGTGTGTGGTCATGAACCACCTGCATCAGATTCACCTGCAGAGCTGAATAAAGTTAGCAGACTCCCCGGGCTGAGAGTAGTACCAAGAACCTGCACTAACAAGCCCCACAGTTGATTCCTAAGTTTTATTTAAAAACCTGATTTAAAAAAAAAAAAAAACACCTGATTTAGAGAGTAAGAAGGAGTTGGATATATAAGCCTTCCACCTTATATTTTTTCTCCCACATACAAAAGGTGTGTGAAATCTTGAGAATTCCAGCTGGAAGATGCCTGGTGTTAGATGTCAAGTGGAGGGTGCTGAACGCGAAGTTAGTAAATAGATCTGTAAAATAAGTGAAAGAAAGAGTTTGTAGTGGAAATAGACTTTTATTCTCAAGCTTCAAGAAAAAGATCCTTTGGAGGTGGTGGGAATTATATAAGAAATGATAGGAGGGGTGACAAAACTGATGATAAATTTTAAATAATTGGATGGTTTACATAAGAAAGCAGCAATGAAACTATCTTTCCTTACAAGACATAATCATATGGCATAAGAACATAAGGGCTGCCCATCTGGATTAAATCTACTGTCATTTCAGCATCCTGTCTCTCACAGTGGGACAGAGGATGAATTCTTGTGCTGCATGAATTCTTGTCCTTCCTGAAGTCAACCCACAAGGTTAGAGTTTCACCTTCTTAAGTTCTGGATGTCTCCAATATTAACTGTGACTCTATCTGCTTATATAAAGATTTATATAAGTATTTACATAAATTACTGACATAACTACTTAATGACAGATAGAGGAAGATGCTAAACTGAAGTGATGGAGGGCTTTTCATGAACGTGTTGACCTTATTTATGAAACATAAAGAAAGAAGTTATACTTTTCAGATTGCTTAATATCAATCATTGATTTCTCCTTGGAATATTTTTGGGGATTTCAGAAATATGGAGACCATGCTAAGCACAAGAAATAATAATTCAAAGGCAGTGAAATAAAAGCATATGAGCTATGGTTAGCTTTCAGTGCATAGAGGAGTTATAAGAGATATTGAAAATAATAACCGTAATAACTGACATATAGAAGATGTTCAATGCTTTGTTTGAAGTGCTTTACATACACATATTCCTTTTATCTTCCTAAAAGGTCTACCTGAGGTAGGTACTATTGTGATCCCCATTTTGTTTTTGTTTTTGTTTTTGTTTTTTGCGGTACGCGGGCCTCTCACTGTTGTGGCCTCTCTCGTTGCGGAGCACAGGCTCCGGACGCGCAGGCTCAGCGGCCATGGCTCACGGGCCCAGCCGCTCCGCGGCATGTGGGATCTTCCCGGACCGGGGCACGAACCCGCGTCTCCTGCATCGGCAGGCGGACTCTCAACCACTGTGCCACCAGGGAAGCCCATGATCCCCATTTTATAGATGAAAAAGCTGAGGCACAGAAGTCCCCCCAGGTCGCAAGCTGGTACGAGTTCGAGCTAGGATTCAAACCCAGGAATGTGGCTCTGGAAAGCTGCACACCATAGAGATGAAAAAGACCATCAAGAAGAGAAGCAAGGAAGGATCACCGAGAAAAGAAAGAAGCTAAAGAACTGAAAAGGTGCTTCAAATAAAATGCCTTTGGCTGACGTGAAATTGCACAAGTAGCTGAGGTTTGAAAATAAATTAGAAAGTATGTTATGTTGAAAATGAAAAGGCTTCCAGTGGAGCTGATCTTTAAGTTTCCTTCCTGGAATTCTACCCTCTGATGACTCCAATCACCAAATAGTGAACCAGTGTCCCATGAGCCCTCTGACAGGCATCATGCCTTGTGATCCCTCACCAAAATTTTACCTGTAGATATACAAGAACATGTCAAGAAACAAAGAGCATAAAATATAGTTAAAACAATCTGAGAATAAAAGATGAACTCAAGAGCATCTCAAAATAAAAATGAGAAATAAGACTGGTGAAGTTTCTCAGAAAATGGGAACCAGAAAGGCAAGGGGGAAGTCTCTGGGGTCCCTTAAACTGATTCTGACAACAGAAGGAATTAAGGGTTTACCGGGAAACCAGCGTCTGGGTAGTTGAAAGCTACTGAGGACGCTTGTTCCTGGACCAGGTGGGTGCAATGCCAGGTGCGGCAGACTCCCTGGAGGGCGAAACCCGCCTTTGTTAAAGGATGGTCATGAAATTTCAGAAAAGAGGGAAATGACAAAGTCTGTAGTAAAATAAGTATTGCCCACTTTAGTTAGGAAAAACGCTGCAGACTCTTTCCCTACAGTGAATTTAGACAGTAAAAATATTTGCAAGCATTTATTGCCCTCAAACCAGGAAGGCTAGCTGGCAGAATGAGGCACAAGGCCCATTGACGCAATAAATGCCCAGGGGAAGCCAGGCTGCTTGGAGACCTCCTTCCGAGAGCCAGGGTGTGGTGAGGGGTCACCAGAAGGGGGCTGGCGTGGCCACATGGCCTCATCCAGCTGGATGAAGAGAAGGCCTTTCCCAGGGGAGGCAGCTTGGAGGCCACTGTGAAGGTGGATGAATACACACCTGTGTTTGTATCTGGCTTTCGACTTGGGGGGTTTAAGAAAGGAAATTGGGGTCATATCAGTGAGAGACCAGGTCCCCAGTATAGGCCAGTATAATCACTAGCAGAAGGCAGTGGGTAGATTGAACACTGATGTGGGTGGCCACATAGAACGCTAACAAAAGCGGAATGCAGCTTCAATTCAACAGTGATGGAGAGTCATACTCAATACAATTCCACACAGAGTAATCTGGGGAGGAAAGTGGTAAAAAATCTGGGGGGATATCAAGGTGTAAGAAAGACCCGTTAAAAGGCTGATGAAACACTCAGATGATAAAAGAGATGAAAGAAAGTGGAGAAGAGTAAAGAGTCTCTCGATTTGGTCAAAGAGTTTTAATACAGCTATATCTGCACAATGCCTACTGATTATGTGGCATCTTTGTTGGAGATTTTGACAGATGTGTTTTTGTAACAGTAGGAATAATCTGATTCAAAGCCAGCTGATATCCACATTTCCTAAGGATTAAAGAGTAATGCCTTTTAAAGTACATTTTAATAAGGAGACTGGGGAATGATAAACAGGGGGCATTTAATCTGTTTGGGAGGGATGATGTTTGAAATGTTGGACAAGTCACTTTCAACACCAGATGCGGTGTCACGGACCAGTAGGTAGTTCCCAAATGTTGGTACAAATAAATAAATATTTGAGTGAGAAATCTCTGTTAAAGCAGAGACACAAGAAAATGTGAATGTGTTTAATTTTGTTTTAAAAATCTTTAGGAGAAAGAAGAATGAAAAAATTTTAAGTATGCTTATATAGTTTTTCAAATGAAAATGGAAAAGCTTGAGTAAATAGAGTTATTGGCCTAATAATTCAACAAAGAAAAGCATTGAAATGAGTTTATTCAAAGCCAAAAAGCTAAATCACGTGATTTTAAATTTTATTATAATTTTGAATTGGAAGATGTTTCTAAAAACATGCAATCTCGAATTGTTCCATTCCTGCACAAATTGGAAATTTGGACTAAATGTGCAGCATGAGAAGCATCCATCATCTCCCCTAGCTCCTGCCCCAGCTTCACCCAGCTCCAGCTAAAATAACCTGCTACCAGCAGGCTCAGGTCTCCCCAGTCTGAACCACTGAGACTCTGGCCTGTATTGATTTAGTATCTCCTTTATTAAAGGCTAAGGATGTAAGGCAGGGTTAGAGACAGTGTCTGTAAATTCAAAGATAATCTCCTAGCCTGTTTCACAATCCCACACTGAAGCCAAATCCAGCCTCTGTACCCTGGCATTGAATTAAATCTCAGAGACAGAGTTTCAGGAGAAGTAGAAAAGTATAGTTTTATTGCTTTGCCAGGCAAAGGGGGCCACAGCGAGCTAATGCCCTCAAAACTGTGTGTCCCCACTTGGAGGAGGTAGTGAGGAGTTTTATAGTAATCATTCAAAGAGGCCGTGGTCATGTGGACATTCTTCTGATTGGTTGGTGGTGAGGTAGGTGGGAGTTGGCATCCTCAACCTCCTGGTTCCAACCGGTCTGGGGTCTACGTGCTTGTGGGCAGCATGCGGTCAACTTCTCCCACCTGGTGGAGGTTTCAGTATCTGCAAAACAGCTCAAAGGTGTTGTTCTGTGTATCTCTTGAGGGGGAACCAGGACGCTGCCCCAAGGCCGCACTGTTGTTTCTTGACTGTTCCTTATCTCTGCATCCCCACCTTCTCCTAATTAGCAACTGTTTGAATCTGCCCTTTGGAAGTCAGGGAAAGTCACGGGAGGCTGAAAGAAGCCTATTTCCTGTAATCAAGAAATGGGGGACACAGAAGGGTTTTTGTGCCCATGAGCCCCACAGGGTCCTGCTCAGTTTCAACACTAGCTCTAGGCCCCCTGCTCCCTACCTGCACCCCACCGTGGAGGCTAGTTTGCCCTGAGTTCACTTCTCCTTGCCTCTGGGGTTTTGGTCCTACTCTCCTTCAGCTCTGAACACAGCCCTGCACTGCCCCACTCAAATGATTTCTGTGAGGCTCTTACTCTGATGTGTGTGTATCTCTCTGCCTTTAACTAGGACACATCTTGGAAGGCACACCACTCCCACCCCTCCCACCCCAGATGGATGCCAACCCAGCTCGAAGTGGATGTTTCATGCACTGCTGGCCATCCTCTCTCGGTGGCAACTCTTGTCTCCCTTTCTCACCTCTGGAGTCCCAGCAAGCCTTGTGCTTGTGTGTAGCTTTGGACCGTCTTCTAACAGAAAGTAAGATATATTTTAATTCAGGAATTGATCATTTTCACTGACAGGGAAGTACTTTTTCATTAAGGATCTGGAGTTATGGCTGTATCAAAATCGGTATCAGTCAGGGCTCTCCAAGAAACAGAACCAATAGGAGATTAGTGTGTGTGTGTGTGTGTGTGTGTGTGTGTGTGTGTGTAAGCTATATATTTTGGAGGCTGGCAAGTCCGAAATCTGTAGGACAGACAAGGAGAGATATGGCTGAAATCCAACTGATAAGCCAGATAAAATACCTACATTTTCTTAGATTCAGTAGGGTGACTTGTAGGAAATAAATGCAAAGGCCACTACTTACAATCCGATATCAAACCTTTTTTTCAGGAAAATAAAAGGTTTCTTTTTTAAGAAAGAACATTCTAGAAAATATATTCTCTCAGAGAATCTGGCTTCCCATCTGGTTTAAACTTGATATGAAGGATAGTATTAACAGAAGAAAAAAACTATCCAATTGGGAGAGGGAAAAGTGTTAAATTATATAAAATTTATTTGTTTGGAAGACTTACAAAGCTAAACTGAAGTATTTATATAAATTTGAGACCATTCTGAAGATTGAGTTAGGAGAAACAGAATGTACTGAAAGTGTAGATTTAGAAGAATATGTGTGGGTCAGTGAGGTATGTGAAAACAAGGGCTATATAAACAGATACTGTCAAGACCCTGTGTTCTTAAAGATCACAGCAGAACACACAAGCCAGGAACTGAGAGTCAGAACAAGAGGTCAGAGATCTTAATTAAAAAGCAATGTCCGGGCTTCCCTGGTGGCGCAGTGGTTGAGAGTCCGCCTGCCGATGCAGGGGACGCGGGTTCGTGCCCCGGTCCGGGAGGATCCCACATGCCGCGGAGCGGCTGGGCCCGTGAGCCATGGCCGCTGAGCCTGCGCGTCCGGAGCCTGTGCTCCGCAACGGGAGAGGCCACACAACAGTGAGAGGCCCGTGTGCCGCAAAAAAAAAAAAAAAAAAGCAATGTCCTTCTTACCCAGGAATGGAGTTCTCTCCTCAGGCTAACGACTTACAATGAGAAAAGCCACCTGAAAAAGAATTACAAAGTAGTTAGGAACAAAGCAATCCTTCAAGTTTCCACTTTGGAGATAGGATTTGGGGTGAATTTGGAAGGGGTTTGAGAAGAGATTATGGGGAAGGATTTGGATTGGAAATAAAAGGGATATTCATTTCTACCAAAGTGCATCTTGGACAGGTACGTGTCACTCACCAACACAAGTAAGCTCAGTGGATTCCTGGCTTATCTGACACTCACTTTGGGTGGAAAGAGACCCAAGAGGATTAACTAAGATCTGGGTATTAAGTCAATGCTGTAATGCTATTTTAGGGAGAAAGAGATTTTTAAAGAGGGATTTGTGGCATTCAGAATAGTGGAGGAGCATGGATTGGTGTGGCTACACAGGAAGCCTTGGAACAAAATCATTCTTAAAAAGGACTTGCTTGAGAAGCATCTGGGGCAACCAGAATATGGTAAGAATATACTGTCAGGAGACTAAAGCTCAAAATTAGCAGAGGTCTGAGAAGATGAATAAGGATAGAGGGTGGATATGTGATGTTCAGAGCCAATAGGATGGGCAAAGTCCAATTGCTTGGGACAGATGAGATTCTAACTGGTCACAGGGAGAATGCTAATAAAAGTGGTTTGTTCTGTAATCTCATCATAAGATGGCAAGAAAAGTTTAAGCAGGAAAATATTAAGAGTGTTTAGGAATTTCCGATGACTTCACTTTATAAGAACTAAAATGAACAAACCTGTGTGTGAGCTCCGAGTCACTATCAGGAATCTTTGAACCGTCTGACCCCAGAGGATGAAAGCAGGGCCAGGAGATTAGTGGTGAACAAATGCTCTTCCAGTTTTCGAAAAAGAGGAATTCTGCAAATGACACACTGGCAAATCTGATTTTATTGTAGGGAAATCTTCTAAAATAGAATAATTAAACAGATGGCTTGTGAGCAGAGAAGAGGAAGCAGTGACTCACTAGGGAAAGTCATGCCAAACTCATAATCATCCTCTTTTTCTTTTTTTTTTTTCATTGTATACACTCCTAGATGGGTGGATCAGGAAACACTGGGGGAAACCTTTAGAAAAGCCTGTCTTAATTTCAAAAGAGCACTTGTCGAAGACTCTGCCGATAGCTTGGTAAACACAATCATGGGCTGTTAGTTGGGTGTTTGGACAGTCAGGTGGAATTGTGGCTGGCTGAGTAAGAACTTCCAAAAAGTGTTGGTTAGTAGGTTGGTATCAACAGGAGGAAATGCTGAAGAGGAATATCACATGGCTTCGTTCTTGGCTGACTTCAACATTTCGTCAGTCGTCTGGCTCAGGATATAGAAGAGGCCACGTAAAATCCGCAGATGATACAAAGCTGAGTGACAAAAAAAGAGCTAAAGTGACAGACGTAAGAACTGATTCAAAATTATTTTGACATCTAGAACTCCGGGCAGAAACCTATGAGATAAAATTTAACAAGGGCAAATGTAAAATCCTATACATGGAATTTCATGAATACATAATGTTAACGACCTGCCCAAATTTTAGACCCCCTCAGGCTCTAACTCTGACTATAGAATCCATGTGTCTGGTGTTTTGCCCACTAGCATGCCCCTTGAATTTCTTTGGCCTTAGGTAGGAATATAAGTAATCTTTTATCCATATTTCTGGCCGTGCTACTAGACTAGCTCTGAGGTTATTTTTGCAGTTCTTACTTACACACCATGCTCACAATAACTGAGCCCTTTCCTGTTTTCCCAGATTCCATGGCCCTGTTCTCCAGTCTCTCTTTGGCTTTGTCCCTGAATCAGCTGCTCAACACTTACCTATTTAGATTTTCATGATAGTTGATGTTATGAAACTCAACAAACCCCCTGCACTGGCCCTGCTTTAATAATTGTCCTTTATCTTGGGTTCTGTTTGGCCTTTTGTTTGCAAAAGTTACTTCTAAGTCTGATAGAAGAGTTGAACGGACCTCACGCTTTTCCCTCCCATAGACTGGCTGGAAATATAGATTTAGTTCCAAGGCATGAAAGCAATCAGCTAGGTTGAAGTTGAAGCCCAAGAAGTGACTATGGTCTCCAAGGAAGCAGGTGGAGAGTAAATGAAGAAGAGAGCTAAGAGCTGAAGTCTGAAGGAAAGCAATCCAGTAGTGGTTAGTAAAGAGAGACTGCAAAAGAAAAGGAGAGGACACCCAGGAGGGCGGGAGATCAACAAAGAAAGTTAATAGCACAGGAGTTAAAGATGTGGACAGTTTTCAGGAGGAGGGATTGACCAATAGTGCCAAATACTGCCAAAACGACAAACGGGATAAAAGACGTAAAATATTTCACTGGATTTATCCAAAGCTAGATTGCCAATGACATTGGCGAATGTAGCTTCTTGGGGAGAAATGGAGGAAAAGGCAAACTGCTAAAGGTTAAGGGGGAAGAGGTTTGGAGAAATGGAGATGGTGAGAATAACCTGCACTCTTGAATAAAGGAAAGAGAATGATAGGGCAGCAGTTAGAAAGGGGTTAAAGGTGAGATGAGGGAAGGGTGTGTGTGTCTCACAGTGGTTTTCATATGTGACAGGGGAAATGTTATTACAGGCAGAAATGGAAGACTCATAAAGAAAATGTGGTTTTGATGGAAGAAAATCCCCACAGATCCATCTATACTTCTTCCTGTTTCTTCCCCTCCTCTTCCTTTCCTTTTCTTATCCACTTACCCTACCTTCCACTCCATCCTTTTTCTTTGGAAGATCAGGGGCCATTCTTTATTTACTTAACCTTATTCCCAGCACTATCATCACAGTCCGTTGCTGTGACTGGGCTCAGGAGTATGTCAAGCCTGAGTGGAGGTATGAGCTAACATTGAACAGGGGCTCATCCAGACACATGCCAGTAGCAGAATTATAGAGACCTAGTCACTGTACTTTGTTACTATCAGATACTAACAAGAACATCTTGGAGGTGTGTATGAACCAAGATGCGCCTTGGAGGAAAGTTCTGGAAAGCATGTCACGTGTGGACATCTCAGAGGACCTCGGAATATCTGGCACAGAAAGGAGAGCACGAGATCTAGGGAGGAAGGTACAACAGACTTGTTCGATATTTCTCTGAGGGCAAACTTTTGGACGAAGGTATGCAAGTCACATGAAACTGAGTTTAGTTTGATGTCTGGAAGAACTTGCCATAAAAGCCCTCTGAATTGTTGCCTTCCTGTTGTTAGAAGCTTGAGTAAAGTGACCTCACGTCAGGGTGGAGATGGCACATCATAGTCCCAAGATGGCTTTTAAGTTCTTTCCTAAAAATTTCCAGCAAAGTCCTGGTAATACTCTTTTTTTTTTTTTTTTTGCGGTACGCGGGCCTCTCACTGTTGTGGCCTCTCCCGCTGCGGAGCACAGGCTCCGGACGCACAGGCTCAGCGGCCATGGCTCACGGGCCCAGCCGCTCCGCGGCATGTGGGATCTTCCCGAACCGGGGCACAAACCCGTATCCCCTGCATCGGCAGGCGGACTCTCAACCACTGCGCCACCAGGGAAGCCCCCGGTACTCTTGCTGGATGGCCTTCCTCAATATGGCCAAGGAAATGGAATAGAACGATTATCTAGATCTAGGGTAACACATTCCATGTCTAGCTTTGTCTTTACCCAAGCCATAGGGAGCCCTAAATCAGGCAGCTTTGGGGAAGGAGAAATAGATTTTGGAGAGGCAACTGGCAAATGCACATCACATGATTCTCTGGAACATTGTCCTAATTATGAAGGAGTGCCCATGCCAAAGCTTCAGAAGGAGAAAGAATCAAGCCATTGTTCTCTGTTTTTTTTTTTTTCTTTTTTGCGGTACGCGGGCCTCTCACCGCTGCGGCCTCTCCCGTTGCGGAGCACAGGCTCCGGACGCACAGGCTCAGCGGCCATGGCTCACGGGCCCAGCCGCTCCGCGGCATGTGGGATCCTCCCAGACCGGGGCATGAACTCGTGTCCCCTGCATTGGCAGGTGGACTCTCAACCACTGCGCCATCAGGGAAGCCCTATCATACATGTATCTTAATATAAAAATAAGAAATTACTTTTCCTCTACAATGTTCATATAAAGTTGACAGCAAAGGCAGGTGACCTTTATTTATCCCACAATGTCACGAGCCTCCTGGTTCCCAGCAAGATCTCTTACGGGGAGTACAGCCTGAAGTTATGCTCTTGTGTGCTGTGGAGTTTGGTTCAATGATTTCATTCTGAGATACAGTTAACTACCTTTCCTTACTTGGAGAAATACAAGAGAACTTGGTGTTAAGCCCAGGAGAGCTTGCTAATCACCCAAGCCTCTTTCTGGCTCAGTAACAGAGATGATGAATAGGGACAGACTAAAAACGGCCCCAAACTTAGAAACATCCTGACTCTCCATCTGTAAGGTTCAGAAGAGCACTGGTCTGCAACAGAATTCCGAACTAATAGTGGGAGTGGAAATAACATGGGCCAAGCACTTCTAGAGACCAGGCTTATAGACCCATAACAATCAATACACAAAGTCTTGGCTTATTGCACTACTGGAATAACAGAGAAGAGTCAATAAAAAGTCAAAAGGTGATGGCCATAAAGGTTCTTGGGTCTTTTCTCCTACCACTTATTCCATCACAGATGGATGGGAAGCTACATGCAATTCTCTTTCTAATGCATATTCATTATGGAATCAGGAAGTGTGATCAGTGAACTCTAGGCCAGGTCTTGGAACTGCCAAATCATTTGGAGGTGAGACAGAGAATCTGACTGCACATATGAGTAATCCTGTCATTTCTCTTTTTGGTGAGGGAAGAAAGCCAGTTCTCCAGTTCACCTCCCCAACTGGCATTCACAACTCTACTGCTCTCATGATCCTTGGGGATAAATGTTGCAAATAAATATTTTCAAGTTCTGCAATTTTTGTGCTTAAAGAAATTGCTTTCTAATTTTGGCAACAAAGAATTTGATGAAACCCATCTCTATTGGACTGGGTGCCACAAACAAGAATTATTGTGAGAAAAATCACTAAAATAAGGTGTAATTTCTGTGGCTAGATGACTCAGTGTCTTTTCCATGAGCATACTGGCTTACTGATTTGCTATGCTTCCCCTTGTCCTTACCAAATTGATCCAGAATCATCTTGTGTAATTTTCTGATTTCGCTGTTACATACAGCAATAGTCATTAATCAGTTAGGAGTTCTCAACGTATCAATTTATTGCAGTTAGGTTTAGTAGAAACACATTTAGTGGAAGAATGAAGTAGAGGCACCAGATACGCTTTGGTGAGATGAAGATGAAGAAACCACACCCATAGCAATAACTCTCACTTTGCCTTGTTAAAGTTTAAGACATAAGGAAAAGAAATGACTTGATGTTTGTCTCTCTCCACCACCATTCTCCAAAACTTCCAAGAGGAGTTGTTAGGGCCACAGCAATTTCAATATTAAAACATGATGTACAAACTTTCTATATCTGAGAAAAGACACACTGTAAATCTCACAGCAGCCAAATCAAATTAAAAACATAGAAAAGCAGATTACTGTATACCTGCTAATTCTAGCTAAGGAGTAAAATCTAATCAAAAGATGTCTTGGGCATATTGAATTCAGCTCTTTCTACCATCACATTTATGGATCAAATCGGGGGTGTGTGTGTGTACATAGAGCACGGAGAGGACAGCAGTGAGAATTACCTGAGTTTGGTTTGGGTTGATGCATATGGAAAGCCAGGGGGCCCAACTATTAACACCACCCCACACTTACCCCTGGTTTGTCTTCTCGGGTGCTGTTTCTGACTTACGAGAAGGAGAAGTAACAAAACCGCAATGACGCATAAACCGCCACAGTTACGCTTATTTGTCAATCTGTAATTCTTCCGTGCTTTTCTTTGTAGAAGTTTGGAGGTTTGTCACGAAAATGTCCCATATGTGACGTCTAACCTCAGTGACTTCTCTCTTTATCACTGTAGTTTAGAGGCACTGCCCAAGGTACAAACATCTGTCGCATTCCTGGTTTCCTTGTGGTTGAGTGTTTACTAACATAATGAACACACATGTATGTCTCTGTTAGCATCAACTAAGAGTTAAGTGTATAGAATGTAACTTCCAAAGTTGATATAATATACCCCCTTACAAAAATGTAATAAAGTAAATAGATAATTTGGGCTCTTCCTTTTATTTCTGATGACTAATATCGCCTTTTCTGTCACGGTAACTTTTATGTGGATTGGGTAAATTACAATACTATGCAGGCCAGATTAGCTTGAAAATTTCTCTCCCTGTATCTGTTTGGTCTCCATTTCTGGTTTCCATGTCATGGGAACATCATTCCTAATTGTTTTCTCTATTTTGCTAAATCAGAGAATGTATATTTTCTACTTCTTTTTTCTTTTATTAGGAGGATTAAATTTTTGTTTATTCGGTTTTTTGTTTTTCTTAGTTCAGGTCTTTCTTCAGGCACTGAATTAGGCCTCATTCTAGAAGGCAAACTCGGGGCTGGGGGAACGGCTGGTCAGTAATTGAAAATGATCATTTACGGCTGTTAAAAATTATAGCGTTGTTATTTTGCTTAAGCTAAAAAGAGGAAACTCCATCCAAATGCGAACTAATTCAAGATACCTTTTCCCCCTGCCTTTTCAGAATATTGAAAATAAAGTTATAAAGACAAAATAGCTCATAAGTGCCTTTAAAGGATATGGTTTAAATGTTCAATACAAGGCAGAGAGGAGTTTTTAAATGCAGAACTCTGGGCTCACTTAAAGAAGTTGCTTTAATTTCATTTGACTTTCATAATGACTGAAGTTTCTCTGGACTGCAGAGAGACTGGTCAGTGATGAATGACAAGATCTACAGAATTTCTCATGTGGGTCATTTACTTGTTCACTACAACTGAACAACGTATTAATGCGATTGGTCCATGAATGATAATTCAAACTTTCTTTTTGGACAAAAGTTTGAATTTCAGGATCCTAGATATTAGTTCACGATACTGAGTTCTTTTAGTATTTCATATGTTGTTATGGGTTTAATTGTGTTAACCTTCCCACACACAAATTATATGTTGGAATTTCAAGCTCCAGTAGCTCAGAATGTGGCTGTTATTTGGAGAGAGAGCCTTTAAAGAAGCATTTAAATTAAAATGGGTTAGGAGGGGCCCTGATCCAACCTGACTAGTGTCCTTATAAGAAGAGAAGATTAGAACACACAGAACAGAGAGACACAAGGGATCTGTGAGCACAGAGAAAAGACCATGTGAGGACACAGCAAGAAATTTTTTTGCAGCCAAGCAGAGAGGTCTGAGAAGGTATTAAACCTGCCAACACTTTGGTCTTGGACTTGTAACTGTGAGAACATAAATTCCTGTTTTTATTTGGATGAACAATGGCCAATATTTACTGAGCACTTACTATGTGCCAGACATTTGTGCTAAGCTCTGTATCATTGAAACTTTGCAATGATTTGCTTTTTTTTCCAGTATTTTTATACATTATACTCCATTTAAAATTATTACAAAATAATCGCTATATTTCCTTGTGCTATACAATACGCCCTTGTTGCTTGTCTATTTTATACATAGTAGTTTTTTTTTTAACATCTTTATTGGAGTATGATTGCTTTACAATGGTGTGTTAGTTTCTGCTTTATAACAAAGTGAATTAGCTATACATATGCATATATCCCCATATCTCCTCCCTCTTGCGTCTCCCTCCCACCCTCCCTATCCCACCCCTCTAGGTGGTCACAAAGCAGTGAGCTGATCTCCCTGTGCTATGCGGCTGCTTCCCACTAGCTATTTTACATTTTGTAGTGTATATATGTCCATGTCACTCTCCCACTTCGTCCCAGCTTACCCTTCCCCCTCCCTGTGTCCTCAAGTCCATTCTCTACATCTGCATCTTTATTCCTGTCCTGCTTCTAAGTTCTTCATAACCATTTTTTTTTTTTAGGTTCCATATATATGTGTTAGCATATGGTATTTGTTTTACTCTTTCGGACTTACTTCACGCTATATGACAGACTCTAGGTCCATCCACCTCACTACAAATAACTCAATTTCATTCCTTTTTATGGCTGAGTAATATTCCATTGTATATCTATACCACATCTTCTTTATCCATTCATCTGTCAGTGGACATTTAGGTTGGTTCCGTGTCCTGGCTATTGTAAATAGTGCTGCAATGAACATTGTGGTACATGACTCTCTTTGAATTATGGTTTTCTCAGGGTATATGCCCAGTAGTGGGGGTGCTGGGTCGTATGGTAATTCTATTTTTAGTTTTTTAAGGAACACCCATACTGTTCTCCATAATGGCTGTATCAATTTACATTCCCACCAACAGTGCAAGAGGGTTCCCTTTTCTCCACACCCTCTCCAGCATTTATTGTTTGTAGATTTTTTGATGATGGCCATTCTGACTGGTGTGAGGTGATACCTCATTGTAGTTTTGATTTGCATTTCTCTAATGATTAGTGACGTTAAGCATCTTTCCATGTGTTTGCTGGCAAACTGTATATCTTCTTTGGAGAAATGCCTGTTTAAGTCTTCTGCCCATTTTTGGATTGGGTTGTTTGTTTTTTTGATATTGAGCTACATGAGCTGCTTGTATATTTTGGAGATTAATTCTCTGTCAGTTGCTTCATTTGCAAATATTTTCTCCCATTCTGAGGGTTGTCTTTTGGTCTTGTTTATGGTTTCCTTTGCTGTGCAAAAGCTTTGAAGTTTCATTAGGTCCCATTTGTTTATTTTTGTTTTAATTTCCATTTCTCTAGGAGGTGGGTCAAAAAGGATCTTGCTATGTTTTAAGTCATAGAGTGTTCTGACTATGTTTTCCTCAAAGAGTTTTATAATGTCTGGCCTTACATTTAGGTCTTTAATCCATTTTGAGTTTATTTTTGTGTATGGTGTTAGGGAGTATTCTAATTTCATTCTTTTATATGTAGCCGTCCAGTTTTCCCAGCAGCAGTTATCGAAGAGGCTGTCTTTTCTCCATTGTATATTCTTGACTCCTTTATCAAACATAAGGTGACCATATGTGCGTGGGTTTATCTCTGGGCTTTCTATCTTGTTCCATTGATCTATCTTTCTGTTTTTGTGCCAGTACCATACTGTCTTGATTACTGTAGCTTTGTATTATAGTCTGAAGTCAGGGAGCCTGATTCCTCTAGCTCCGTTTTTCTTTCTCAAGATTGCTTTGGCTCTTCGGGTTCTTTCATGTTTCCATAAAAATTGTGAAATTTTTTGTTCTACTTCCGTGGAAAATGCCAGTGGTAGTTTGATAGGGATTGCATTGAATCTGTAGATTGCTTTGGGTAGTAGAGCCATTTTCACAACATTGATTCTTCCAATCCAAGAACCTGGTCCATCTCTCCATCTGTTTGTATCATCTTTAATTTCTTTCATCAGTGTCCTAGTTTTCTGCATACAGGTCTTTTGTCTCCTTAGGTAGGTTTATTCCTAGGTATTTTATTCTTTTTGTTGCAATGGTAAATGGGAGTGTTTCCTCAATCTCTCTTTCAGATTTTTCATCATTAGTGTATAAGAATGCAAGCGATTTCTGTGCATTAATTTTGTATCCTGCTACTTTACCAAATTCAATGATTAGCTCTAGTAGTTTTCTGGTAGCATCTTTAGTATTCTCTATGTATAGTATTATGTCATCTGCAAACAGTGACAGCTTTACTTCTTCTTTTCTGTTTTGGATTCCTTTTATTTCTTTTTCTTCTCTGATTGCTGTGGCTAAAACTTCCAAAACTATGTTGAATAATAGTGGTGAGAGTGCGCAAACTTGTCTTGTTCCTGATCTTAGTATTCCTGTTGTTTAAGCCACCCAGTTTGTGGTATTTTTTTATGGCAGTCCTAGCAAATTAATACACTACCCATATTAGCTTTTGATTGATCTTATCCATAAATTAGGATGTGTTTGGTTATGATTAGTAAGAAACAAATTTAGACCAGGCTGAATTTCCATACCTAGCATGAACTAAAAATTTTGGAGCAGAAATTTTATTTACTCTTAGCAACCTATATGAAAGATTTTTTCAGTTATGTGATAGCAATTAAGATGCTTCTCGTCAATGAAGCAAACCTCCAATTCTACCTCTGCACATTTCCTTCCGTGAAGAATCAAAATTCCTGTTTGAAGAAGTGAACATTTGCTGATAGTAATGTTAGAAGTTTGAAGCACCAGCATTCCTTGTTTTATAGACTTTACTGTATACACACTTGGAATTGGTCAGCTTTCTGCTTAGTACTTCTATTAGCCAGAGGGTCCACTGGGTGAAATGTTCTGGTTCAGAGTGGCTAAGAAGTGCCATCACAGGCCATTGCTGTGGCTTGAACAGCCCAGTGGGGGGACATCAAGCATCTGTGGAAGTCAGCGCATTGAAATGCTGCTTCAGTTATCTTGTCTCCGAGGTCTTAAGCCACAGTGGTTCAAGTGCTGGGTTGGAATTCACCCATACTCCAAATAAACTGTGAAGTTCATTTTGGAGTCCGATTTTTGTTTTGATTTAGCCTGTGTCTATAGGGGAATGAAGCCCAAGTAAGCTTCTCTGCAGTTGTCAACCACTTTCAAGTTTGGTGACATCAGGCACCATCTCCTGCACATAGTCACCTAACAGGGCTGACCCTATGCTTCTGAAACTGCTACCTCTAGCAAATGGACATTCATCCTAACTTTTAACTGCATACTATATTATATCAATACAGTCCCAAACAAGTAAGGATAAAATATCTCCCTAGTGTTTCCAAAAGCATGTAACTATTTTATATCAGTTAGCGCTTTTTGGTGCAAGCAACAGAAATGTCCTCTGGCTAAACTAAACAAAAATTAATAAATACATATTTTAAAATATATAAGCTCTTTGAAGAGGTCACAAGATTAAACAACAACAACAAAACAGCACAAAACAAAGCAATACGAACAAACAACAAGTAAACAACCAGACAAAGAAAAAAAAGAAAACAATAAAGAGTCTTGGTAGCAGGAACTATTTGGGTTTTGTTAGACTTTGCTGCTGGAATTAATCAGCTTCAACTAACATCAGTGTCTTCATCCCTCTTACATAATTCCAGTTAGGAAGGGACTGGGCGTCTGACCTCTATGGGGTCATCTGCCCACTCCCTGGCTAGAGAGGGCAAGGCACCTTGAGCAAGAATTCCATCCAACTGTGTTCAGTGAGGTGGAGCCCAACCCCCCCAAAGACAATCAGAATGTAAAGTTCAAAAGCAGCTGGAGAGGAAGAGTGGCAGCCCAAAGGCAACAGCCACCTGGCTTCTTTACCACTGGGAGCTGCCTTGGAGCATAGCATTTTTAGTTTGTGCACACCCCCTACAGTGTTCCTAGGTGCTCTTTTTCAGCTGGAGCTGATCACTCACACTGTCCTGTGGACGGAAAGTGTCCCTTCTGTTCTGTGCTCTCTACGAGGTACCAGTTGGCTCCCCTCAGGGACCACTCCGGATGCTCCACTCTGGCCCTGAATTTGTGGCAGACTGGGTCTAAAGCACTTAGAGATCTTTTGGCACAATGAAAGGCTTGTTCATGTAAATGTTATTTTTTTTTCTTTTTAACATTAAAAAAAATAATTTATTTATTTTTATTTTTCAATTTTTGGCTGCATTGGGTCTTCGTTGCTGCGTGTGGGCTTTCTCTAGTTGCAGTGAGTGGGGGCTGCTCTTCATTGTGGTACACGGGCTTCTCATCACGTGGCTTCTCTTGTTGCAGAGCACGGACACTAGGCTCACAGGCTTCAGTAGTTGTGGCACGCGGGCTCAGTAGTTGTGGTGCACGGGCCTAGAGCACAGGCTCAGTAGTTGTGTCCCATGGGCTTCGTTGCTCCGCGGCATGTGGGATCTTCCCGGACCAGGGCTCAAACGTACGTCCCCTGCATTGACAGGCGGATTCTTAACCAGTGCACCACCAGAGAAACCTTCATGTAAATATTATTATTAATCGTCATTATCAGAAACAAAGAACATTTTGATAGCAAGAGAGAAAGAGAAACCAGCCCTGGCTGGGTGCCCAGTGAAGCAGCTGTGTGGGGTGAACAAAGCGCGCCAAGCTGCCAGCCATGCGGGATAACAGCTCCTCACTGTTGTTTGGATTTTAGCAGAATTTCCCAGATGACATGGCAGAAGCCCTGAGAGGTTCGAGGTGCTGGAACACAAATCCATGTGCTTTAGGACAAAGCAAGCTCTTTCCTGACCGTGACTGTGTTTTCAAAAACTCTGAAGGACAGTGGTGACCACATTCTGTCTTTCTGAGGCTTCCAAATGAGAACATGTGTTTCTGTGGCTGAATATTTTTGTTCTTCTTGGGTCTAGGGGCAGTAGCCCATTTGGGTCTCTCCCTTCTAGTTTCCCAAAGATCCAGAGATGGGTGGAGTCCAAATGGAGAGAGGTCCACTTGGGAGTGAGAGTCATCTAAAGTCATAACAAAGTGACCTTTCCTATTACGAATACACCATCACAAAATCTAGTCAAATGTCGCAAAATGTAGCACTTCATTAGCTACTTTACTGTTACATAATGTTTAAAGCATCCAAAACAATAAGAAGGAATGCAGTTATATTCAGTAAAAGAGCATGAAACTAAGCCTTAATACTAGGTGTTGTATTCACGTGGTTTTACCCTCCCTCTACTGAGGCAGTTGTGGATGGAACCAAGAGCTTCATGGCTGGACACATGGAGATAGGTGTACTTGGCAGAGGAAGGTGCTGCTGGGTTTTATGTAGCACTGGTGTTCCTTCCTGGTTCTATAAGACGGAAGGGAAGAGGATGTAGAGTAGGTAGGCGCAGGAGAAAACCACAGGGTGCCTCCAGGAAGACTGTGCCTTCTTCTGCTCTAAGCTACATGGCTCTGCTCAGCTGCACCAGCAAACCATGTAGTGAAATCTAGGGAAAGTGGGAAGGCTTCCAAGAAGTGTATGAGGGGTCAAGACGGCTCAAAGAGAGGACCTCTGGGTAAGGTGGCAACACTGGGCTCTCACTCCCTGAAGCAGTAGCCAAGGCAAAGTTCAAGGTTGGAGATCTAGGAAAAGAAATTCCCTTTTGTCTGACACTGTGTGTGCCCCCAGAGCTTGGTTGACATTTAATTACAGACCTTATCTGGTGAGACTTTCAGATTCAAGCAAGTTTGGTGGTTATTGTTTTTGAGTCCAAAAGTGTGGAGAAAATCTTATTTTCTTAGAAGGGCAATACAAGTTCCCCTCGTCTACAGCAAATCTGCTATTTCGTTGGGTGAAAAATTTGAAAAGGGAAAGAAGCCTCTCCACCACCCCTCCCTGCAAGAACAACAGCAAAGTTCAAGTGATTTCTAAGGGGAGGAGCCCCAAACTATGAGGATGGTTTTCCCCCCTAGCCGGGGTCTGAAGCTCAGACCAAAAAAGTGGATTTTGTCTCAGGTAACTGCAAAGGGGAGTGGGTAGAGAGATGGCCTGGCAAGACTTGGAGAGGCTATTTTTGAGAGGAAGCAGGGAAATGTCTAATAAAGAATTTTATTACACATTTTGTTTTAAAATTCTCCTCCCACGTCTTTGTGAAAATTTCAGTAAAACCTAAATAATTCGCCAACGTACAATGCAGTTGGATCTGTCTGGAAGATGGGGCATGGGCTGTTGGTCTCCAGGTGTGGTGTGTGTGTGTGCGCGCACACGTGCGCGCAAGTGTGAGAGTGTGTGGGTAGTGGAAGAGAGCAGGGAAGCCTAAGCCACCCAAAATAGACCCGCCGCATCTGACTACACCATTTTAGCCAGCTGTCACTCTGTGCCTAGGACCAAGTTAAGCCTTGTATTTATGTGATATCATTTAATTCTCACAACAACCCAACAAGGCAGACACTGCTGTGTTTTCTGTTAACTCTGTGTCAATAGCCTCGCTCTTCTGATAAGAGGCTGTGAGCATCTCGTGGGCAGGCAGGATTGTGTTTCATTTATTTTTGTATCCCTATTTTCCATCATGAGGTTTGGCAAATGGAAGGTACTTGAGAATATTTGTTGAGTTGAACTGAGCAGAGGTGGTATGATTGAAGACATAGATTGAAGCTAGATTGTAAAGCCTTGATTGACAGGTCGAGTTTGGATTGCGTACTAATTGTTGAGGTCGTTGGGGACGTGATAGGGTGGGCGGAGGCGTGCAGGAGGGTTTTGTCTTGGTTAATCAGCTTCCAGCAGATGAGAGAGTTACATCCTAAAACTCGAGTTGAATGGAACTCAGCCTTGTTTCTTGCATGAACGCATTATTTTTCTTGACACATTTTTGATGGTTTGTTTTATATGATTGGTTTACCAAGGATAAGCCAAGGGTAAGCCCAAGGGGTTATCTAGAAGTTAATGTTTCTCTCTGAGCTGTCCTTTGGTTTGTAAAAGAAAATAGATAAAACAAAGCTAAGTAGAACTCTGAGAAAAGTTATTATTTTCAACATTGAACTTTCTACAAAAAATTGGTTGGTTGCCAATCGATAATAAAGCTTATTCTTCTGGCCATTAGAAGAAAAGAATGATTTCATAGATTTCTTTACATCTCCTCTGTGCTGTGGTATTTTCCGCCATGGAGAAAAGTCTCCATTTGTTTATCTTGCCCAATTTGGCAAGAACAGAAGACTCACAGGACAGCAGTGGTCATCACCGGCGGTAATACATGAGAATCAGCTGTCCCAAAGTCTCCCAACTTCAGAGTCTGCCTACATAGTCATAGGAGTTCATAAGCACATTTCACTTTTTCTAAGAACTTAACAGAAACCATATATTTTCTTATGATAAGAACATGCAGGCTAACTGAAATAAGACTTCTGGCTGATTGGAAGCTCTGATTAACAGTTGTAGTTGTCTATCCCTCAGTATCCTCAGAGGATTGCTTCCAGGACCGCCTGCGGATACCAAAATCCGCAGATGCTTGAGACCCTTATAGTATACAGCCCAGTTGGCCTTCTGTACCCATGAGTCCTGCACCCACGAATTCAACCAACCTGCGAATATGGAACCCGTGAATACGGAGGGCCAACTGGGCTGTATATATGTCTTTGAATAAAGAAATGAGAAGACAATTGGATTGTTATTTTATACGCAGTTCTTTTCGTGGTAAAAATATTTTCAAATAAATGTTCCTCAGGAGACATGCAAATAAAAATGATCCTTGGAAAGAATTGTTGGGAAGCAATTTCATTCTCTCCCCTCACTTTTACTGATGGGGCCACTGAGGTCTGAGGGTTTAGTCTACCCCAAGGCCAGTAGTCCAGGATCACTCTCACCCCAACACTTGTTGAACCCTCCAGGGTGCCTCAGGTCCTTTGTTGAGTCGATTGAAGATATATCTCCCAGAATATGTGTGTTCAATATGAGGAATATGTATCCCCTAAATTCTCTCCCTCTATTCTGCCCCTCCCAGTTTTCCAGTGAATCTAGGGGAATGCAAACCCTTTTATTTCTAGCACAACAGGAGGGGTGAGGAAGGGTACCCGATGACATGGAACTGTGATAACGTAGTTGAGGTGACAACAAAAACCAGCAAATGTTTGCCGGAAACCTGGCAGGATGTCCTTTAAAGAATCATCACCAAGACTTCATTTGGACACTTTAGTGTTCATTTTCTCACACGCCAGTATCACCATCTTGCTGCTTTTCCTCTCTGTGAGCCTCACTGCTTCCTTCTGAGAACTCGGGATGCGAAACCACAGAGGGGACCTCCTCAGAGAAAACAGAGCCTATTTGCTAAGACATCAGCCTGGGGAGAGTGTCCTCAAACCACACTTTCAAGCATTCTCTGAACCAATATTTTCTCCAGTGTAATGAAAGAAAATATTGAAAAGGAGAAATATGCTTTTTAAGGGAAACAAATTGCTGTTATTTGAATCAAAGGAAAGAACACAGCCAGCCTGCATTTCAGCAAGACAGATCCCATGTAAATTGCAGCTAATTCTAGAAATGGAATGTTGTAGACATATTACCGGTGTCTGAAATGAAAGAATGGAATATGTAAATTACTGACCTTTTGGACAATGAAATAAAAGATGTGAAAATTATTGAGAGCTTGTTTTTCAAGTTATCTGCTTCTATTTTGGTCAAAATAAACTCAAGGTCTGTGGCGTGAAACAGAGATTTAGAAAAAGCCGAAGTAAGTGAAATATGATGGAGATTTGACATTTAAACGTAGCATCCTTTTGCAAAAGAGCATGCATAACAATGTCACCTCAGGACAGAACACAGTGCATTAAATAAAGTGAGTCCTTGTTTCCGGGCAGTTCATCCCAGTGATAGCCCAGGCCACGTGTGTGGTCACATATCAGCCAAGTCTTGTGACATGGATGGGAGGTTTGGCCCAGGCGGGGCCTTCCGTCTCTTTTCTTACTTGGCTTTTTTCACTTGGGTTGGGATGTTCACTTTTCAAAATAATTGCTAAGTGCAATTTAGGAAAGTTGCGGTCAGCCAGCTCCATCTGCTTCCTGGAGCATAAATGGGGGGATTCTTTCAGAGGTGCTCAAACTACTCCACTCAACTCTGATTGAAGGAATCCGTGTCTGCCCCACCCCCGGCCCTATGCTAGCGTGTCCGTCTAGAAGGTGGATGGCAAGAACCAGAGCAGAGCACTAGCCCGCCATTGTTCTTACAATTCCCCAAAGATGGTGTTTGGCACCTAATCAAACCAGAGCTTGCTGCCTTTTCCTTTATTCACACAAGGTTTATGCTTTTCTCTGTATCATTTTATGCACAAATTTTAAAAGCTGTGGACTCTTTTTTTGTTTTCTTTTGAGAAAACACATGTGATGCAAGTTGGAGGACTATTCAATGGAACTATTTCCTACTGTGATTAGCAGCTTTCTAATTTGACTATTTTGAAAATTTTGTGCTGTGAGCCTTCCTAGAACTGATGCTGATAGAGTGCACTGGTGTCTCCAAGCTGTATCTGTACAGACTGTGCATACTTGTTTAAGGGCTCGTGGTCTTGGTTCCTGTTGCATAAGAAATTCAGAAGAATGCAGATGTTCCTCCATCCTGCAGTGGCTGGCTAGATGCAGGTACTAGTTCCCAAATTCAGAACTCTTCTGGGTACCTGAAACTGAGAGCCACGGTCTTAGAAGAAGCAGTGAGAGCCATTTAAGAGGCTGAATACTCAATGGTTAAAAACACAGTTTTTGAAGACAGAGATTTGTGAATCTAACTAACAATGAAACCTTCAGCAGACTATGTAATAATAAAATTGTTTATAGTTATTTAACATTTTCCAAATATTTCTATGTGCCAGAAACTGTGTATGTGTGTATATATGTGTATATATATCTACATATGTATACACATACACATATATATAGTTTATCCTTATAATAACTCTAAAAGGTAGAGAGTACTAGGACCTCCTTTGTATAAATTAGGAAAAACATTCATAGAGCTTAAATAACCTGCCCAAGTCACACAGCTATTTGGTGGCGGAAGCCAGGAAAGCCCAGGGACCCTAATGCCAGAGGCTGTGCTCTGATTCATAGCGTCCTACTGTCCTCAGTGTGCTCAGCCTGTCACCGCAGAGAAGCCTGCTCTTCAGGGAGCTGTTTGCTGCCACTCTGAGTGAGATAAGGAGATTGTAAATAAATCACATCCCCCAGTACACCATTCAGTTCACAGGACCTTTTTTCATACTAAGACTTCAGTGGAGAAAGCAATGCATTGATTTGCATTTCTGCACACACACTTTAAAAAGTTGCGAACCAGTCTTTTGAGTGTCTCTGGTCTATGAGGAATTTCCTTGTCCGAAACAGTAATATCTATTAAATTTAAATCTCCACCAGGGCTAGGAATATCTACCTCGAAGTGTCCTCAGGACGATTCAATGAGGAGGTGTGCACAAATGACATCAAATAAAATGTTCCAAAAGTTCCTTTCTACCTTGACCTTCTCACCTCTTTCCTGCCTCCACGAATTCTTTTTACAAAAGAAATCTGAGTGTGAAGAAAGAAAAGTTAGTATAAGAAGGTTAGAAGTGAAAGCTTTTAGAAACTTCCACAATACTATTTCTAGTAAATTCAGCATGAAGCATTACCTTAAAAACGTTTCCTTAGCATATTAATTTTCACATTCTTTCCCTTTTCATCAGGAAAAGAATTTCTTCATAACAGATCACTCTGGGAATAATTTCCATGCCTCTTCCTTTTTCACCTTGAAAACTACTGGGATAGAACTAAAACCATGAATAATAATTCTTTGCTTATGAGGTTAACTTTGCAGTATAGGAAAGGCTTGAAATATATATGTGTGTGTGTGTATATATATATATACACACACACACATATAACTTTATGTTATATATGCAATATTATAAATATATATTAATCTTTGTAGCCTGCAGTGGGTAAGGACTTACATCAATCCATTTCATATTTCAATTTCAGTGCTTGTATTCAGAATCAATACACAGGTTCTTTTGGTACCCTTAGGTCCTCTGTCACTGTACTGGGGCTTGTTGTATCTTCCTACTGTGCTATAATTACAGAAATAATTTACACTTGAAATAATTTACACTTGCCGATATCGACCTTTCCAAGCCTATTGCTTAAGTGGCGATTGGAAGGAGATCTTTTTGACATTGGCATCACACATGCAACCATGATTCCAGGTCAAACCCTGACCCCATCACCATCCTAAACAAATTGGAGAGTTGGCCACTTAAGTCAATCACTTCAAATTCAGACAAATTCAGTACATGCTTCAAGTTATCATTTATCTCCTGGTTTCCATGTGAGTTAGCAACTAATAAAACCTCTGAACTGTATTGCGGACAAGGTGAGCCCACACTCATTGGCACAGGAAAGCATCTAGAAGATGCTTCTTTCTATGAATCTAACAATGTTCACTTCAGCTCCAAGATCAAAAACTCTGGGAATCCCTCTCAGAGAATGACCTAAGATACAATTTTTCATGTGAGGAGATATATTAGCTTTCAGCTGGCCTGGCTAATGGTCCCCAGGCAAGGGGCACCTCCAATCATGGGGACCTCCCATGCCCATACCTAGCAGCGTCTCCAGCCCTCCATCCTCCACTCACCTAGGATCTGAAGCTACTAGAAAGAGCGAAGGCTCCAGGGCTGTGCTGGCCAGCATGGTAGGCACTACCCACATGTGGTGATTTAAATTTAAATTAATTAAAATTTACTAAAATGTCAGGTCCAGTTCTTCTGTAATACTAGCCGCATTTCCAGTGTCTAATGGCCACCAATGGCTAGTGGCTACTGCACTGGATGGTGCAGATATAAAATGTTCCCATCACTGCAGAGTTCTATTGGGCGGAGCTCCTCTGGAACAGTGGTTCTCAAATGTCACCGTGCATAAGGATTGCCTAGGAATCTTGTCAAAAATGCAGATTCTCAGGTCTCATTCTCAGTAGGTCCTGGGGGTGCCTACTGATTTAAACAATTACCTGTTTCAGGGACAGTTTACCGATCCGATTTTGACAAATACTGTCCACTACGGTTAAAAATATTTGCTATTTTTTGAAACGGTAGTTTTCAAACTATGATGAAAAATCATTAAAAATATTTTCTGGGGCTTCCCTGGTGGTGCAGTGGTTGAGAGTCCACCTGCTGATGCAGGGGACACGGGTTCGTGTCCCAGTCCGGGAAGATCCCACATGCTGCGGAGCGGCTGGGCCCGTGAGCCATGGCCGCTGAGCCAGCGCGTCCGGAGCCTGTGCTCCGCAACGGGAGAGGCCACAACAGTGAGAGGCCCGCGTACCGCAAAAAAGAAAAAAAATTTTCTAACCCTTTATGGACCAGTATAATAACAGTGAATTACTAGAAAAATCGAATTTTAAAATAAAGCATATAAAATACAAATTTCATTTTTTTATTATTAGGTTTAAAGAACATAAAATTACTCTGCCAACATGCTCTACGACTTCCTAAATGCTTACTCTCAATTTCTGGACTTGTCTGTTTACAGACCATACTTGGAGAAGCAATGTTCCAGAAACTAAGAAAATGAAGGGACCTGCATCAATAAAGGAACAGACCTAGGCTTATTCACCTTTCAAATAAAGATGAGGGGTAACTCAGGGATTCATATTTGCTTCTTGTAACCTCATATTTTTTCCATTAAAAAATTTAATCTCTGTTTAGATTTCTTATGTCACTGAAAAAAAAAAAGTCTTGCTTAGAAGAGAATGTATGTGTTTGTTCTTTCTAAGATGGAAAAAAACTCTTACCCATGTTTTATGATAAAAGAGCTGAGGAAGGAATTATGGGAGGAAGAATGGATGGTGGCTGCAGTGAAAGAGAACAAGATCCATACCTGGGAACTGCAGAAAAAAGAAGGAGGAGGAGAAGAAGAAGAAGGAAAAGAAATGGGACGTGACTAGGGAGTTGCTACTGAATCTATACGTGATGCTGGTCCGGCCACTGGTAATTTTCCCATGGCTCCTACTATTCATTTGAGCTTGAATTCCCTGAGGATGGTTGTGGCTGACGGTGTCTCCTTCCTCCAGCACTTACTGGGTAGCCTTTGTGCATCTCTGGAAGACGAAGAATCAGACATCTGTGATGCTGATTTTTAAAGTGCTCATGTGTGGAAGTTATGGGAAAGCAGGACTGTCCTCCCAGGTGGGCTGAGGTGAGGGAAGCCGCAGGCACCAGCACGCCCAACAAAATGAACATTGACTTCTCAACGGCATCAAAAAAACTAGTCAGTGACCACATTTTTTATTTGGTTCAAGTGTTCAAATTAGGGTCTGAAAAAGTCACATGTTGCATTTGATTGCTAATTTTCATGTCTCTCTCTTTTTTTTTTTTTTGCGGTACGCGGGCCTCTCACTGTTGTGGCCTCTCCCGTTGCGGAGCACAGGCTCCGGACGCGCAGGCTCAGCGGCCATGGCTCACGGGCCCAGCCACTCCGCGGCATGTGGGATCCTCCCGGACCGAGGCACAAACCCGCGTCCCCCTGCATCGGCAGGCGGACTCTCAACCACTGCGCCACCAGGGAAGCCCCATGTCTCTTTTTACTCTATAGATTTCCTTGTCGTGTAACTGTGGAAGAAACCTGGTCATTTGTCCTACAGTTTCCACATTCTGGATTTTGCTGGTTGAATTCCAGTGGTGCTGCTTGACATGTTCCCTTGTCCCCCATATTTCCTGCAAAGCAGTGGTTAGATCTAGATCAGCACTATGCAGTAGAAATCTGATGTAGGCCACATAACAAAATTTTAAATTTTTGAATAGTTTCCTAAAAAAATAAAAAGGAACAGGTGAAATTAATTTTATAATAACATTATTCAGGATAATTGACATATAATAAACTGTACTTAAAGTGTACAATTTGAAACCATCACCACAATTAAGACTTTCAAAATATCCATCATCCCCAAAAGTTTTCTAATTTTACTTGGTAATTCCTTCCTCCTGTCCAGTTTTTCACATTCACAGGCAATGATTGAGCTGTTTTCTGCCACTGTAGATGAGCTTGCATTTTCTAGGATTTTCTATAAATCAAATCATATAATATGTATTCATTTTTTATCTATCTTTTTTCACTACACATAATTATTTTGAGAATCATCTGTGTTGATGCATGTATCAATAATTTGTTCCTTTTTTTGGTGAGTATTATTCTATTGTATAAATACTGATATATCACAATTTATCCATTAACCTGTTGGTGGACATTTAAGTTGTTTCTAATTTTTAGTTATTTCGAATAAAGCTGCTGTGAACTTTTATGCACAAGTCTTTTCCCTTGGGTAAATTTCTATGAGTGGAATGATTGGATCATGTGGTAGGTGTATGTTTAACTTTTTAAGAAGCAACAAGACTGTTTTCCAAAGTGGTTATAGCACTTGACATTCCCATCAGCAGCAAGTCAAATTAATTTTTATATATTTTATTTAACTCAATACATCCAAAACATTATCACTTCAATATATATCAAAATTTTATTACTGAAATACTTTATTTTTTATACTCTTCCAAATCCCATGCGTATTTTGAATTTATTTCTAACATATCCCAATCCAAACTAGCCACATTTCAAATGCTTAGAAATCATGTATCTAATGATTCTACAATATTGTACAGTGAACTTCTAGCAACTTTATCTGATTCCTGTTAATTTTTTAAAACAAGAGTGATTCATTGCTGGTGTTGTGTGCTTCTATAAAGTAGTGTCTCTCTTTTGTGGTATTTAGTTTACTTGGCGGATTCAGATGCTGATAAACTGAATTACACATTATAAGTCCCCCATCAGCTTTTTTTTTGAGATATAGTTGATTTCCAATATTATATTAGTTTCAGGTGTACAACATAGTGATTCAAAATTTTTATAGATTATATTCCATTTATAGTTATTATAAAATGTTAGCTATATTCCCCCATCAGCTTTTTACCTAATGCCCTGAGCAGAGGCTAATACTTTTCCTAGATCAATGATTTCATTACGGATTGCAAAATGGTAATATTCTATCATTCCTTCTTCCTTTATTAGCTGAAGTAATTGAGAAACACTTAGCCACATTAACTGTTTACCATGAATGCACTTCGTATATGTAAATCAAGAGAAATGTTGGATTCTTCCACTTTATTTATCAGTTTTTATAATAATGAATAGGTTCTCTAGTATCCTCCAAAGACAAACAGTAAAGAGTTTTCAAAGAATATATGTTGCCTTTAAAAATATCTTCATAAACTCATGGATTTAAACACGTTCTATGTGTACTTATTTCACTGTAAATGCTCAAATTGGCGCATCTTTGGACTTTGGGAGCTTTTCCTAATTACTTCCTGCGACATTTTGATACAAATGAAGATTTTTCTAACAGCATCACTGTCTTCTGGTTTTTTTTTTTTTTAGACTTTATTGGAGTATAATTGCTTTACAATGGTGTGTTAGTTTCTGCTTTATAACAAAGTGAATCAGTTATACATATACATATGTTCCCATATCTCTTCCCTCTTGAGTCTCCCTCCCTCCCACCCTCCCCATCCCACCCCTCCAGGAGGTCACAAAGCACCGAGCTGATCTCCCTGTGCTATGCGGCTGCTTCCCACTAGCTATCTATTTTGCGTTTGGTATGTATATATGTCCATGCCTCTCTCTCGCTTTGTCACAGCTTACCCTTTCCCCTCCCCATATCCTCAAGTCCATTCTCTAGTAGCTCTGTGTCTTTATTCCTGTCTTACCCCTAGGTTCTTCATGACGTTTTTTTTTTTCTTAAATTCCATATATATGTGTTAGCATATGGTATTTGTCTTTCTCTTTCTGACTTACTTCACTCTGTATGACAGACTCTAGGTCTATCCATCTCATTACAAATAGCTCAATTTCGTTTCTTTTTATGGCTGAGTAATATTCCACTGTATATATGTGCCACATCTTCTTTATCCATTCCTCTGTTAATGGACACTTAGGTTGTTTCCATCTCCGGGCTATTGTAAATAGAGCTGCAATGAACATTTTGGTACAGGACTCTTTTTTGAATTATGGTTTTCTCAGGGTATATACCCAGTAGTGGGATTGCTGGGTCATATGGTAGTTCTATTTGTAGTTTTTTAAGAAACCTCCATACTGTTCTCCACAGTGGTTGTATCAATTTACATTCCCACCAGCAGTGCAAGAGGGTTCCCTTTTCTCCACACCCTCTCCAGCATTTATTGTTTCTAGATTTTTTGATGATGGCCATTCTGACTGGTGTGAGATGATATCTCATTGTAGTTTTGATTTGCATTTCTCTAATGATTAATGATGTTGAGCATTCTTTCATGTGTTTGTTGGCAGTCTGTATATCTTCCTTGGAGAAATGTCTATTTAGGTCTTCTGCCCATTTTTGGATTGGGTTCTTTGTTTTTTTGTTATTGAGCTGCATGAGCTGCTTATAAATTTTGGAGATTAATCCTTTGTCAGTTGCTTCATTTGCAAATATTTTCTCCCATTCTGAGGGTTGTCTTTTGGTCTTGTTTATGGTTTCCTTTGCTGTGCAAAAGCTTTGAAGTTTCATTAGGTCCCATTTGTTTATTTTTGTTTTAATTTCCATTTCTCTAGGAGGTGGGTCAAAAAGGATCTTGCTGTGATTTATGTCATAGAATGTTCTGCCTATGTTTTCCTCTAAGAGTTTGATAGTTTCTGGCCTTACATTTAGGTCTTTAATCCATTTTGAGCTTATTTTTTTGTATGGTGTTAGGGAGTGATCTAATCTCATACTTTTACATGTACCTGCCCAGTTTCCCCAGCACCATTTATTGAAGAGGCTGTCCTTTCTCCACTGTACATTCCTGCCTCCTTTATCAAACATAAGGTGACCATATGTGCGTGGGTTTATCTCTGGGCTTTCTATCCTGTTCCATTGATCTATCTTTCTGTTTCTGTGCCAGTACCATACTGTCTTAATTACTGTAGCTTTGTAGTATAGTCTGTAGTCAGGGAGCCTGATTCCTCCAGCTCCATTTTTCTTTCTCAAGATTGCTTTGGCTATTCGGGGTCTTTTGTGTTTCCATACAAATTGTGAAAGTTTTTGTTCTACTTCTGTGAAAAATGCCAGTGGTAGTTTGATTGGGATTGCATTGAATCTGTAGATTGCTTTGGGTAGTAGAGCCATTTTCACAATGTTGATTCTTCCAATCCAAGAACTTGGTATATCTCTCCATCTATTTGTATTATATTTAATTTCTTTCATCAGTGTCTTATAATTTTCTGCACACAGGTCTTTTGTCTTCTTAGGTAGGTTTATTCCTAGATATTTTATTCTTTTTGTTGCAGTGGTAAATGGGAGTGTTTTCTTGATTTCACTTTCAGATTTTTCATCATTAGTGTATAGGAATGCCAGAGATTTCTGTGCATTAATTTTGTATCCTGCTACTTTACCACATTCATTGATTAGCTCTAGTAGTTTTCTGGTAGCATCTTTAGGATTCTCTATGTATAGTATCATGTCATCTGCAAACAGTGACAGCTTTACTTCTTCTTTTCCAATTTGGATTCCTTTTATTTCCTTTTCTTCTCTGATTGCTGTGGCTAAAACTTCCAAAACTATGTTGAATAAGAGTGGTGAGAATGGGCAACCTTGTCTTGTTCCTGATCTTAGTGGAAATGCTTTCAGTTTTTCACCATTGAGGACGATGTTGGATGTGGGTTTGTCATATATGGCCTTTATTATGCTGAGGAAAGTTCCCTCTATGCCTACTTTCTGCAGGGTTTTTATCATAAATGGGTGTTGTATTTTGTCAAAAGCCTTCTCTGCATCTATTGAGATGATCATATGGTTTTTCTCCTTCAATTTGTTAATATGGTGTATCACGTTGATTGATTTGCGTATATTGAAGAATCCTTGCATTCCTGGAATAAACCCCACTTGATCATGGTGTATGATCCGTTTAATGTGCTGTTGGATTCTGTTTGCTAGTATTTTGTTGAGGATTTTTCCGTCTATGTTCATCAGTGATATTGGCCTGTAGTTTTCTTTCTTTTTGACATCCTTGTCTGGTTTTGGTATCAGGGTGATGGTGGCCTCGAAGAATGAGTTTGGGAGTGCTCCTCCCTCTGCTACATTTTGGAAGAGTTTGAGAAGGATAGGTGTTAGCACTTCTATAAATGTTTGATAGAATTCTCCTGTGAAGCCATCTGGTCCTGGGCTTTTGTTTGTTGGAAGATTTTTAATCACAGTTTCAATTTCAGTGCTTGTGATTAGTCTGTTCATATTTTCTATTTCTTCCTGATTCAGTCTTGGCAGGTTGTGCATTTCTAAGAAGTTGTCCATTTCTTCCAGGTTGTCCATCTTATTGGCATAGAGTTGCTTGTAGTAATCTCTCATGATCTTTTGTATTTCTGCAGTGTCAGTTGTGACTTCTCCTTTTTCATTTCTAATTCTATTGTTTTGAGTCTTCTCCCTTTTTTTCTTGATGAGTCTGGCTAATGGTTTATCAATTTTGTTTACCTTCTCAAAGAACCAGCTTTTAGTTTTATTGATCTTTGCTATGGTTTCCTTCATTTCTTTTTCATTTATTTCTGATCTGATTTTTATGATTTCTTTCCTTCTGCTAACTTTGGGTTTTTTTGTTCTTCTCTCTCTAATTGCTTTAGGTGCATGGTTAGGTTGTTTATTCGAGATGTTTCCTGTTTCTTAAGGTAGGATTGTATTGCTATAAACTTCCCTCTTAGAACTGCTTTTGCTACATCCCATAGATTTTGGGTCATCGGGTCTCCATTGTCATTTGTTTCTAGGTATTTTTTGATGTCCTCTTTGATTTTATCAGTGATCACTTCGCTATTAAGTAGTGTATTGTTTAGCCTCCATGTGTTTGTATTTTTTACAGATCTTTTCCTGTAATTGATATCTAGTCTCATAGCGTTGTGGTCGGAAAAGATACTTGATACAATTTCAATGTTCTCAAATTTGCCAAGGCTTGATTTGTGACCCAAGATATGATCTATCCTGGAGAATGTTCCATGAGCACTAGAGAAAAATGTGTAGTCTGTTGTTTATGGATGGAATGTCCTATAAATATCAATTAAGTCCATCTTGTTTAATGTATCATTTAAAGCTTGTGTCTCCTTATTTATTTTCATTTTGGATGATCTGTCCATTGGTGAACGTGGGGTGTTAAAGTCCCCTACTATGAATGTGTTACTGTCGATTTCCCCTTTTATGGCTGTTAGTATTTGCCTTATGTATTGAGGTGCTCCTATGTTGGGTGCATAAATATTTACAATTGTTATATCTTCTTCTTGGATCGATCCCTTGATCATTATGTAGTGTCCTTCTTTGTCTCTTCTAATAGCCTTTATTTCAAAGTCTGTTTTGTCTGATATGAGAATTGCTACTCCAGCTTTCTTTTGGTTTCCATTTGCATGAAATATCTTTTTCCATCCCCTCACTTTCAGTCTGTATGTGTCTCTAGGTCTGAAGTGGGTCTCTTGTAGACAGCAAATATATGGGTCTTGTTTTTGTATCCATTCATCTAATATGTTTCTTTTGGTGGGAGCATTTAGTCCATTTACATTTAAGGTAACTATCGATATGTATGTTCCTATTCCCATTTTCTTAATTGTTTTGGGTTCGTTATTGTAGGTCTTTTCCTTCTCTTGTGTTTCTTGCCTAGAGAAGTTCCTTTAGCAGTTTTTGTAAAGGTGGTTTGGTGGTGCTGAACTCTCTCAGCTTTTGCTTTTCTGTAAAGGTTTTAATTTCTCCATCAAATCTGAATGAGATCCTTGCTGGGTAGAGTAATCTTGGTTGCAGGTTTTTCTCCTTCATCACTTTAAATACGTCCTGCCAGTCCCTTCTGGCTTGCAGAGTTTCTGCTGAAAGATCAGCTGTTAACCTTATGGGGAGTCCCTTGTGTGTTATTTGTTGTTTTTCCCTTGCTGCTTTTAATATGCTTTCTTTGTATTTAATTTTTGACAGTTTGATTAATATGTGTCTTGGCGTATTTCTCCTTGGAGTCATCCTGTATGGGACTCTCTGTGCTTCCTGGACTTGATTAAGTATTTCCTTTCCCATATTAGGGAAGTTTTCAACTATAATCTCTTCAAATATTTTCTCAGTCCCTTTCTTCTTCTCTCCTTCTTCTGGAACCCCTATAATTCGAATGTTGGTGCATTTGATGTTGTCCCAGAGGTCTCTGAGACTGTCGTCAGTTCTTTTAATTCTTTTTTCTTTATTCTGCTCTGCAGTAGTTATTTCCACTATTTTATCTTCCAGGTCACTTATCCGTTCTTCTGCCTCAGTTATTCTGCTATTGATCCCATCTAGAGTATTTTTAATTTCCTTTATTGTGTTGTTCATCATTGTTTGTTTCATCTTTAGTTCTTCTAGGTCCTTCTCAAATGTTTCTTGCATTTTGTCTATTCTATTTCCAAGATTTTGGATCATCTTTACTATCATTATTCTGAATTCTTTTTCAGGTAGACTGCCTATTTCCTCTTCATTTGTTAGGTCTGGTGGGTTTTTATCTTGCTCCTTCATCTGCGGTGTGTTTTTCTGTCTTCTCATTTTGCTTATCTTACTGTGTTTGGGGTCTCCTTTTTGCAGGCTGCAGGTTCGTAGTTCCTGTTGTTTTTGGTGTCTGTCCCCAGTGGCTAAGGTTGGTTCAGTGGGTTGTGTAGGCTTCCTGGTGGAGGGGACTAGTGCCTGTGTTCTGGTGGATTCAGCTGGATCTTGTCTTTCTGGTGGGCAGGTCCACGTCTGGTGGTGTGTTTTGGGGTGTCTGTGGACTTATTATGATTTTAGGCAGCCTCTCTGCTAATGGGTTGGGTTGTGTTCCTGTCTTGCTAGTTGTTTGGCATACGATGTCCAGCACTGTAGCTTGCTGGTCGTTGAGTGAAGCTGGGTGCTGGTGTTGAGATGGAGATCTCTGGGAGATTTTTGCCGTTTGATATTATGTGGAGCTCGGAGGTCTCTTGTGGACCAGTGTCCTGAAGTTGGCTCTCCTACCTCAGAGGCCCAGCACTGACTCCTGGCTGTTGCACCAAGAGCCCTTCATCCACACGGCTCAGAATAAAAGGGAGAAAAAGTAGAAAGAAAGAATTAGTAGAAGTAGAAGAGAGAAAGAAAGAAAGAAAGGGAGGAGCGAGGGAGGGAGGGAGGAAGGAAGGAAGGAGGGAAGGAGGGAAAAAAAGAAAGGAGATAAAGTAAAATAAAATAAGATTAAATATAATAAAGTTATTAAAATAAAAAAAATAATTATTAAGAGATAACAAAAGAAAAAAATTAAAAAAACAAAAATAAAACGGACAGATAGACCCCTAGGACAAATGGTGGAAGCAAAGCTATACAGACAAAATCTCACACAGAAGCATACACATACACACTCACAAAAAGAGGAAAAGGGGAAAAAAATCATAAATCTTGCTCTCAAAGCCCACTTCCTCAATTTGGGATGATTCGTTGTCTATTCAAGTATTCCACAGATGCAGGTACATGAAGTTGATTGTGGAGCTTTAATCCGCTGCTCCTGAGGCTGCTGGGAGAGTTTTCCCTTTCTCTTCTTTGTTCTCACAGCTCCCAGGGGCTCAGCTTTGGATTTGGCCCTGCCTCTGCGTGTAGGTCGCTGGAGGGCGTCTGTTCTTCGCTCAGACAGGACGGGGTTAAAGGAGCCGCTGATTCGGAGGCTCTGGCTCACTCAGGGGGAAGGGAGGGGCACGGAGTTTCGGGGCGGGCCTGCGGCGGCAGAGGCCGGCGTCACGTTGCACCAGCGTGAGGCGCGCTGGCGTTCTTCCGGGGGCGTTGTCCCTGGATCTCGGGACCCTGGCAGTGGCGGGCTGCACAGGCTCCCTGGAAGGGAGGTGTGGATAGTGACCTGTGCTCGCACACAGGCTTCTTGGTGGCGGCAGCATCAGCCTTAGCGTCTTATGACTGTCTGTGGGGTTCACGCTTTTAGCCGCGGCTCGCGCCCGTCTCTGGAGCTCCTTTAAGCAGCGCTCTGAATCCCCTCTCCTCGCGCACCAGGAAACAAACAGGGAAGAAAAAGTCTCTTGCCTCTTCGGCAGGTCCCGACTTTTCCCCGGACTCCCTCCCGGCCAGCCGTGGTGCACTAAGCCCCTGCAGGCTGTGTTCACGTCGCCAACCCCAGTCCTCTCCCCGCGCTCCGACCGAAGCCAGAGCCTCAGCTCCCAGCCCCGCCCGCCCCGGCGGGTGAGCAGACAAGCCTCTCGGGCTGGTGAGTGCCGGTCGGCCCTGATCCTCTGTGCGGGAATCTCTCCGCTTTGCCCTCCGCACCCCTGTGGCTGTGCTCTCCTTCGTGGCCCCGAAGCTTTCTCCCTCCGCCACCCCAGTCTCCGCCCGCGAAGGGGCTCCTAGTGTGTTGAAACCTTTCCTCCTTCATGGCTCCCTCCCACTGGTGCAGGTCCCGTCCCTATCCTTTTGTCTCTGTTTATTCTTTTTTCTTTTGCCCTACCCAGGTACGTGGGGAGTTTCTGCCTTTTGGGAGGTCTGAGGTCTTCTGCCAGCGTTCAGTAGGTGTTCTGTAGGAGTTGTTCCACGTGTCGATGTATTTCTGGTGTGTCTGTGGGGAGGAAGGTGACCTCCGCGTCTTACTCTTCCGCCATCTTCCTGTTTTCTGGTTTGACGAGGTGTTCCAGGTTCATTTGTACATTTCCTTGATCAGCCATTTTTTTAAGGAGTTCTGGTTGCTGTAATTAGAAATATTATTTAGAGACCATAATCCGGGCACCACAGATACTGATTGCTATTGGGGTGGTTATTGTTTCTGAGCTTTTTTTTTTTTTTTTTTGCGGTACGCGGGCCTCTCACTGTTGTGGCCTCTCCCGTTGCGGAGCACAGGCTCCAGACCCACAGGCTCAGCGGCCATGACTCACGGGCCTAGCCGTTCAGTGGCATGTGGGACCGTCCCGGACCGGGACCCGAACCCGTGTCGCCTGCATCGGCAGACGGACTCTCAACCACTGCGCCACTAGGGAAGCCCTGTAATACTCTTTTGAAAGAGGTATCTTTCAACTGTTGTGCAGACTATGGGGGAAAGATGTTAGAGAATGTCTTTCATGATGCGCAGTAGGAATACATTTTACATCATGATGTGTTATGTATACACACACATGCTTGGATGTGTACACACACACACATACAGCCAAAACACATGTTTCATGAAGCAGTACTTACCTTTAGTATGTGTGGCCTGTTTGATATTTTCTGTTCTTCTCTTTCTGATCCCATTTATTTTTTTAAATGCTGACCGTGACTCACTAAACTGACTTCACATCTATGAAAAATGGGTCGAAAACCCTGAGTTAGGGCAAGCAGAGAAACCTAAGTGGTGAGGTGGAAAGAGGGTGGTCAAGGTGCTCTCCTTTGTTTCTTTCCTGAATGACGAGGGAACCAACCCTGCTCCAAACAGATGTTCTAGCTACCAGAGCTGGCTACATTTCTGACCTCATGAGATCTTATGGTATGCTCAGCTTTGTTCTTTACTTTTCCCAATTTGAATGGAATGGAGTTTTAGCTAGGAGAAATAAACACAGGAATATTTTGGAAAAGACAGGAAGAATAATATTGGGAAAATATTATTATAAGTTAATATTCTGATACTGTGTTTGTCTATGTGTCAGGGTGTCCAGAAGTGAACGGTAACTCCCAGAATGGGACTGTAATGTTGCATCTTGAGGACGAATTCTGTAATGTTGCATCTCGAGGGCGAGTTCTACTCAGTCGGCCTGTGCAGGCTTAGCCTCCGCGGGGCTTCAGCTGAAGAGTATTTACCCGTGTACAGTGTACAGCACGAAGGGAAAAGGGCAGGGTTCAGAACTGCATATATAGTATAAACTAAACTAAATATTTATACTAATTATTCTTCTATCTGTTTAACTGTCTCAATGCCTAGAAAGAACAACTCCAAATGTAAAAGAAATGGCACTCTTTGTTTGACTGAATTATGTGAAATATTTCTTTTCTTCCTGATAATATTCTGCATTTTTCCAACTTTTAAAAATTCTGGGGCTTCCCTGGTGGCACAGTGGTTGAGAGTCCGCCTGCCGATGCAGGGGACACGGGTTCGTGCCCTGGTCCTGGAAGATCCCACATGCCATGGAGCGGCTGGGCCTGTGAGCCATGGCCGCTGGGCCTGCGCGTCCGGAGCCTGTGCTCCGCAACGGGAGAGGCCACAACAGTGAGAGGCCCGCGTACCGCCAAAAAAAAAAAAAAAAAAAAAAAAATTCTGCATGCATGACTTTTTATAATCAAACACAAACAATGAAGGTTGTTTTTCCTAGTGACTTGTTAGAGGTTAGTGCTTCACTGCTCTTATGGTTTATGAGATGAGGAAATCCTCATGGTTAACCTTAAAAGTCTTTTAATTTCTCTGGAAGCCTATGTTGGTAACAGGTTGAAGGTGGCGACTACTGTCCAGCCTTCTGCATTTGCAAAAGATAGTCTCATTACCAAAGGATCTTGCTGCCATGGTGCATCCACTGTCCCAGGGGTCCGTGAGTAAGCCTGTGAAACAGTGTGATTTTGATGATCTCTCAGGGCGATTAGACAACATTATCACTATTTCTCTCCTTATTCTAGGAGTGAGCACCAGAAAGATTCCCTTTTGTAACTTGAATCTACACGATTACAAGTACATGTAATCAAAAATATTCCCTTTACAGAGCAGCCATCCCCCCAAAACTCCTACCAGCAATACTAACCCTTTGTTGGCTATTCCCTTTACTGCCTCCTTTAACGACCTTGGAAATTCATGTTTTTCATTGTAATTAAATAACGGAGATGTTTCCTGTGATAAAAAAAAGCAAATAGTATAAATTGTTTTGAAAACATAAAATAGGACAGTGTTAGAGGCACATCATATAAAAATGTAAATCTCTGGAAGCTTCCAGAAATATCTGTGAAATATTGAATTGGATCCTGGATGCTGTTTGGTGAGGGAAAGGAAGGGGGCAGAAAGAGTTGTATGTTCAGGAAAGGATTTGTGATACCACTCCAGCAATAAGGGCTAATGCATGTGCAGCAAGGGGAAATCAGTTTCATGAAATCCACATTTTTACCCTTTTGTAACTCCAAGGTTGTCTCACATCTCAGGTCAGATTCTCTGGGAGACAGACTCTGAAGCAGAGGTTTATTTGCAGGGGGTTTGCTGGGAAGTTCTCTAGGGAGCCATGCCTGGATGGGGTGGAAGCGGGACTGGGCAAAGGAAGATGCTGAACAGTGATGGGGTTGTAATAGAACCTTGGCTGAACCTGGAGGGAGCGATGGAGCTGGGATGGCTCTTCAGAGGCTCCCCCAACTCCCCCTACATAGAGACAGACCTTTGTATTCCTGCATCAACCCGTCATTGCCCGGGGACTGTCCCAGGGAGGGGGCACAGCCTTGGGCAAGTCAGCCTCCTTTGGCTGAGGGCAGAGTCGAGAGCAGGACCCAGCTGTGGAAGGAGCAACGTCAGGGATTCTGTGCACACAGCATCCACTACCGTCCTCACCTCTGAGGCTCAGCTCGACTTCCTTCCCAGTAAGTTCACTCCACTTGGGAATAGCACCTCCAGGTTTCTGGTAGGTCTCTTGACCTGGAGAAGCCACCAGAGAAAGGTTAGTGAGACCAAGTACAGCCTCGTCAATGCAGCTGGAGTGAAGGCCCAACTGATGCTCATCATTTCCCTCCACTACAACCTGTTCCAGATTCATTCATCCTGAGCTGGCCACTCAGCTGGGCTTAGTGGCTTATTGGTGAAATGACCCAGACCATCACACTTGAGGGAATCTCAGCTCTTGATCACCAAGTCCCTCTCAGGCCACCATTGCTGCATTTATCTATTTACTCTTAAAACTGGGCAGAGGAGTTCTCAGAGACACCCTGAGACACATGGACACCACGATTTATCCCTCTCTGTCCCCACCTGTAAGAGCAGCCCTATCTCCTCTTGATAATGCAGGTCAATTACTTCTGCAGCAGAGTAAATCCTGCCCTTCACTGCAGATTTCTGGGCATGTGGAATCAGAAGTAGTTGGGCAACAGCTATCACTTAAATTAAAAAAGAATTAAATAAACTCTTTTGCGGTCTAATTTACATAGAATTAAATCCACATGTATTAAGTATACAGCTTGATGAGTTTTGACTCATCACTACCACAGTCGAGAGACAGAGGGGCTTCCCTGGTGGCGCAGTGGTTGAGAGTCCGCCTGCTGATGCAGGGGACACGGGTTCATGCCCCAGTCCGGGAAGATCCCACATGCCATGGAGTGGCTGGGCCCATGAGCCATGGCCGCTGAGCCTGCGTGTCCGGAGCCTGTGCTCCGCAACAGGAGAGGCCACAACAGTGAGAGGCCCGCGTACCGCAAAAAAAAAAAAAAAAAGAGATAGAATACTTCATGCTAGAAAGTTCCCTCATATCCATTTGATTTCAATTACTGCCCTCCCACCCCCAACTAGGAAACTACTGATTTTCTTTCTGTCATTATACGTCTACAGGTAAGGTTTGCCTTTTCTAGAACTTAATGTAAATGGAATATATAATGCATACTCTTTGGTGTCTGACTTCTTTTGCTCAGCAGAGCATTTTTAAGAGCCTCCATGTTGCTGCATGTTCTAGTGTGTTCCTTTTTGCTGCTGAGAAGTATCTCACTGTAAGGATAAACCATATGTTCAACCATTTACCTGCTGATTGATATTTGGTTTTCAGTTTGGCCTATGATAAATCAAGCTGCTGTAGACACTTGTGTACAAGTTTTTGTGTGGACATAGGTCTTCATTTTCTTGGGTATATATCTAGAAGTGGAATTGCTGAGTCATACGGTAAGCATGTATTCAACTTTATAAGAAACTGTCACACTGTTTTCTGAGATGGTTGTTCCATTTTATAACCCCGGCAGAAATGTTGGAGAGTCCCTGTGACTCCACGTTTTTCCCCTAGATCCTTAAGGTAGAAGCTTAGATAATTGATTCTACACGTTTCCTTTCTAAATATAAGCCTTTAAGGTTACATATTCCTCTCTTAAGGTTGCTTTAGCTGCATGCAGCAGTTTTGATAGGCTGATGTTCATTGTTCTGTAATCAAAATATTTAAAAATGTCCTTTGTGATTTCGTCTTTGATCCGCACATAACTTAACAGTGTGTAGTTTAATTTCAGATATTTGTAGATTTTCCAGGCATTTCTGTTAGTGATTTCCAAATTAATTCTGTTATGGCCAGAGAGCATATTCTATACGATTTCAATTCTTTGAAAGTTACCGTGGCTTATGTTATGGAGCAGTATATGAGTATATGCTCTGTCTATATGGGTGAATATTCACATGCACTTAAAAAGAATGTGTATTCTGCTTTTGTGGCGTGCAGTGTCCTATAAAAGTCAATTACATTAAAATAGTTACTTTGCAAAGCAGAGTTTAATACATCTTGAGCAAGGAGAGCAGCACTTCTCTTAGTTCAGAGGGGTCCTGGAATCTGGGAATTCAAGATCTCCAAAGACATCCATCAATCTGTGTCCTCATCTCAAGCCTCAGGGTCTCTCTCCCTCCCAGTCAGAGTCCTGAACTCGGCACAGCACTTTCTGGAGTGGAGAATTCAGTCTTCCTGGAGCCTTTACTCCACGTATAACTCATTCCCGGGTCTGATCCTCAGCTTTCTCCACCACTTAGATGCAGGAGATGTGAGTCTCTTTATATGCCAGGAAGGAGGCGCCTTGGCCATAATCACCAGCTGTATTTCTTTGTCTTTCTCCAGTGCATCCACGACACTCAGCAACAGCCATCTGATTCCATAATCCTTGTAATTACTGTTTCCCTTAAAACACTCTAATGCCCGAGACACTGCACCCATTAGCGCATTCCCTTCCGTTTGTATCCCATTTCATTCACCCCCAGTAACAGTTTTAACAACCCCCCAGTGACAGCGTCCAGAGATGATTGGAACTCTGTCTATTGCCAGCCAGTGGGTGGTCTGGCTCCCAAATTCCCACTTTAGAGTTTGCAAGCAAACAGGTTTGGACAAGAAGAGAGATTGCATTGTGAGGCAGCTGCAACCAAGGCTTTGGCTGATCCCACAGTAGATGCTGGGATGGCCTCCTGCCATTGTCCCCCGTTGAGGTCTGTGAACCCCACACTGGAAGTGGGCTGCCCGTAGGGAGGGTATATATTGGGCAGGTCGGCTTCCTTTGGCTACCGGCAATGCCGAGAGGGGGACTCAGCCGTGGGCCATTGGCTGACGCTCCCAACCTTGGCCCACACTCCTCTCTGCTGAGGCCATAAACACAGTGATCCTGAAGGGGGAGGATGGTACATCAGAACATCCACTACACCATTACTAACAAATCATTCCTGAATGTCGTCTACACTTCAGAGAAGTCTTTGATGATTTCCTGCTCCTTTTGATTTCCTCTTACAATATGACCAGTAAAAAAAGAACACAGAACATACAGCCATGATTTCTGCAGCTCTACCTGCAGTTCCAGGTAGTTTGTTAAAGGTGAAGATTCAGTTTCCTCTTTACCTCACTCCCAGTTCCCCATCCATAAGGCCACTGACTTGATCTCTACCAGTCCCCAGTGATCTCTGAATCTCGGCAAGAAGGGCTGCCCTGTCCAACAGAGCAGGTTTTACTTGCAGAAGTGCACCTGGGCTTCAAGTTAAGCAAAGGCCAAGACAGATCCAGAGGTATCTTTCTTTTTGTGGATGTTCTTTTCTAGATAACCTAATTTCTACCAGTTATGGCCGGCACATTTCCTATAGGTTTGAGGACAGTAATTCTTGGCTTCGATGATGGAAATGGGAAGAAAGAGAGAGAGAAAAAAAATGGAAGCAAAGAAAGATTGGTTTGGTGTGAAATCAGCTCAGGTGGAGAAGTGGTGAGGTGGGAAGATAGCAGGAGCTGTGGCTTCACACCAGTCCCCATGAGAGAGTATTGGGATCATACTGGTAATCAGTGAGTCAGGATGGAGGTACAGGGCAACAAAGACCCTTAGAAATCAGGCCACAAAGAACAAGAAGAGTGCAGAGTTGCCCCTTTCTGGGCTAAATGTGGTGGAAACAGATCTGAGCACATCCTCCATGCCGTTCTCAGCTTCCCCAGGCTCTAGTTGGAAAAGGAGCTGTATTTACTGATCTACAAAGATGGGCAGGGTATTATTTATGAAGACAGTGTCTCAGAGAGAATGAGAAGGGCTCTGAAAAAGCAGGTACCTTCATGTTCATTGCAAACTGTGCTAGAAAGAATCCACCTTGATCATAATATGGTTGGAGCACGGCCCAATTGCCATCTTCCTTTCAGAAGGACTTACTAGAAAAATTAGCAGGCATGGCTTGGCAGCATGGGCCACACAATCTGAGAGTAGGACAGGGGTGTGAACTAGGAAATTGGGAGAGCAAGAGTAAAACAAATAAAAAAGGAAATAAGGCTTTATGTCAGACTATGAGGCTTCATGTTTGCGCCAATTCTGATAAATCAGGAAATACTGAGAAAGATGTAAGGTTTAGTAGGAGACTAACATGTATTAGTGATGCTTTCTGTATCAATTATCTACCCCTACCTAACAAGTCACCCCAAAACTTAGGGCTTAAAACAATACAACCATATTATTTTCTCATGGCTCTGTGGGTCAGCAATTCTGTGCTCAGCTGAGTGGTTCTTCTGCTGGCCTCACCTGGGTCACGCATGTGGCTGCTGTCTTTGAGTGGTGTGACCGGGCTATCACCTCACTCATGTGCTGTCACTTTGGCTTGGCTTCCCTCTACAGGGTCATCATCTCAAAGAGGCTAGTCTGGGCTTCTTCCTGCCATGACCTCAGTTCCAAGAGGGTGACAGTAGAAGCTGCAATGTGTTTTGTGACCCAAGCTTAGAAATGCCACAGTGTCACTTCTGGTGCATTGTACTGATCAAAGCAAGTCACACATCCAACACAGATGCAAAGGCTGCAGATAAATTCCATCTCATGATGGGAGAAATGGGCAAGCCACACTGCAAAGGGCATGGCTTCTGAGAGGAGCAGAATGTTTGTGGCCATCTTTGAAAATAATCTGCCACTTTTCTAAGGCTGGTGAGGGTATGAGGAGGTCCTGAGTAGGAGAATGACAACACACATCCTGGGTATTAAGTAGTCCTGCCCCATTTGCCTTTTAACCCAGTTTGCAAAGACAACTGTGAAGTTTTCCTTTTGAGGGAGGGAAAGGGTTATCTGAACACCCTTATAAATACCTATCAGTACCTAGGGACAAGAGCCAGTGGCTCCATCACTATAGGGAGGTTTAAATGGTTTAATGAATTTTCTATATGGCTCATCTACAGCTGTTTTGGTGATTTTGAAATGAAGTTAATGATACCAGAAGGACTTTCCAATACTTGCTCTGCTAAACATGTGACCATAATAAATTTCACCATCTGATTAAATTAAAAATGGAAACGAGCTTTAATATGGTTTATCACTTTTATGTGAAAAACTAAATCAAATAATCAAAAAACTAAATCAAAGTCCACAAAACATTCCAAATGGAAATGATTGGACCACAGGAAACATGGGCCACTTTGTGAGAATTTGATCATTCAGTAATAGAAAAGTAATGGGATGAAAACTAAAGTTTTCTGCACATCTCCTATGTGCCAGGCATGTTGCACACATTCACTCATTCATGGCCTCCAATAACTCTAAGTACTATGTGATATTATCACCCTTTTTACAGATGAGAAATCTGAGGTTCAGCAAGGTCAATGACTTGCCAAAAGTCCTCACCTAGTTCAAAGGCTGGGATTCAGCCTGTATCCTTATTGTCCTAGGTCCTTTCCCATATTTATTGAAATTGATAAATATTTTATAAATGTATTAAAATTATGTACACTGTAGCTTAAACAAATCTATAATCATATCATAAGCATTTTAAAGCTGCAATGCAACTTGATAATTATCCTCTTTAATGGCTGCCTAATATTTTAATATTCGTGTGATATGCTGGACCATAATTTAATTCACCATTCTCCTGATGTAGACATCTAGGTTGCTTACCTTAGGACTCAGAATCATGAACTAGATTAAATTTGGCTTACAAAAATTTCTGGGGATGGTTGGAATTCTTTTTCTGGACAAAACGTTGTGTTTATAGTTCACCTTGGCCTTGCCAATTTGTGTGTGTGTGTGTGTGGTCCTTTTCCTTGAAATGGTATTTATTAATAAGATTAGACCTGCTTAGATAATTACAGGGGATTAAGTACATGAAATTACGCACGTACTCGTGTGCCTAATATTTCTACTCATTGCTCCAAAACAACTCCTGCTTATTTCAGCAAATGTTCCTTGCTCAGAACAAACCTGTTTACACTTTCAGACTCACCAGGAGGTTGGGGTTGCCACGTCCCAAAACGGGACTGGGAGAGATCAGGATGCACGTCCTGGCTCTGACCAGTAGATGTCTCTATTGCATTCACCCTCTATTACAGGTGCCTTCTGAATAGGAAGGCTTGGGAGCAAAACTGATGGTGGGAGGGTTGTTCCTTTTGTCACCTTCTACCAGGCTCCACCTCCACTCTCATTTCCCCTGCCCTAGTTTCCTGATTCCCGGCATAAAGGTAATGAAAACAGGAGTGTCCTTTGAGTTTAAACACTACTTTACCAAATATGTTTGCAAAGTGGGACTAGTAACTGAAAGCAATCACTACAGAGCCGAAGCCTTTTCTCCTTAAATAGCATCATACTCTGAACTAAAAGCTGTATTACTGAGTCATAACAATTAATTACACTCGGAGGTGGTGAGAAGACAGGATTTAACGCTCTAATGCAATTTGAATTTAGGCCGTTATCTCATCCCGCTGCTATTTAAAACAAAATCACTTTTCCACGGAAGCATCTGCAACCAAGGATGGTTTCAAAGCTCAAGTCGGAAGACATCCCTGGCAACTGTTTTAGCTTCCTGAGAGGTTTAATATGCACATTTGGATTTTCTAGATTTTCGTAATGAAGTGCATCTCTTTTTGCTTTGGGATTTTATAAAAAGAGAATTAGGAGGCTGAGAAGGTCTATTATTGTCAGCAGGACTTTTCTAGGTGTGGGAAGTGTGCATGAAGAGTTATTGGAAAAGTAAAAATATCTCAAAACAGAGACCACATGACCAAGCATCTGAGATGTATTTCCATGTAGGGCTGACATACCAACCCCTCATCAGAAGGGATTTACTGGTAGGTCCAGAGCAGGTAGCAGGGACTGGGGAAGTAGCTGAGAAAGTCTTGGTGGTTTTTCGGCAGGAATGGGAGGGTCCCGTGGTCATCAGGGGAGACAGAGACCAGCCTCTCAGAAGCATCTCTGTGGCTTTGCTGGAGGCTCCTAGGGCATTGAGGGTCTGGACCTGCCTGGGTGGGTGGCAGCAACTGTGTGGTGTGGAAGGAGCCATCCAGAGGCCTGGAAAAGTGCCCTGGATAGGCACTGCCACTATGTGACTCTCCTCTGGGCAACTCTGTGAATCTTGTGCTCCCCAAGCCTTGGGAGATGCGGGTTTCTGTCCCTCGGAGAGTTCTGGGAGGGTCTGGTGAGCTGAGTGCTCTGATATCTGGAAATCACTCTACCTGTGCATGACCATGGGCAGATCCTTCCAGACGTGGGGTGTTGATTTTAGTAGTGCCCGAGTAGCTCAGGACCCAGGCGGTGCACCTGCAGTGTGGTATGCCCTCGGGACCCTCCCCTGCCAGTCCCCACTGCTCCGTGGGCCCATCTCTCAGGAGCCTTGGGCTCCCCGCACAGATGGTGTGGCCCTCCCCCTCTAGCTGTTCCTTCTGTCCCTGAGCATTTCCCACCACTTCTCCTCCCACCCTCTTCATCAGCCTCCAGAATCAGTGTAGCCTCCCCATCCTGCCAAGCTCCCCCAGCCTCCAGCCCCAGAACGTTGCCCTTTTCCCACGGTGTTTCCATGGTCAGAGCAGTCAGAGGAGTAGGGTAAGAGCCCCAGCCTCCAAGTCATCTTGAAGCCACTCACTGGCTGTGTGACTTGAATGGTCACCTAGACTCCACAAGCCTCATCTGTGTCGTCCAAACGATGGGAATGTTCATACTCACCTTGGCCAGCTGTCAAGAGGGTGGGAGGAGCTGGGCTTCTTTAGGAAAGGTAGTTATTTCACAGTGGCCCACACCACCCTCCATGCCTGGGAGCCCAGGTTGGCCCTTGGCTTATCTTTGGGTTCACAGAGCTTCCTGAGGCACCTGGCAGATCTCAGGGTGGATGGAGGACGGGGGATCTTGTGCTACCTTCCTCACCCAGGTGTAGGAGCCCCAGTCCTCTGCCCCACATGTCATGCCTCACCTGGTCCATCTTCCTCTCTTACCCCAGACATACCTGGACCCCCCTCAAAGAAGCTCTCCTCTCCCTTTCTTCACCCATCACCGCTGTTTTATTTTCTTGCCAAGATGTCTCACCACCTGACCTAGCGCCCTTTCAGGTGTTTCCTCTGTCACTGACGGTCACCCCCAAGTAGAATGAAGCTCAGGAGAGGGGGAACATTCTCTTGCCTTCTGTTCTGTGCCACTGAATCCTCAGAATCCAGCACAGGGGCTGGAGCCTAATAGATGCTCAGTTAACTCCACTGGAAGGAATGAATGGAATTCCGTGGCCCAGCACAGTGCCCGTCAAGACCCAGGCGATTCGGAGATCCCTGTTGACAGGAAGACTGAGACCCCAGAGGGCTATGGGCTCTGGCTTCAGGAAGCCCCCCCTCTCCAGGCTCTTCCCTCGCCCAGACCCCATCCCACCCGGGGCTCCCCGGGGGAGCAGGGCCGCCGGTTCTGGACTCCGCACACTCCCCTCGCTGGGATTCAGGGTCCCCCGCGGCCGGGATGCGGGCTCCCGGGCGGGCGGGGGCCGGCCCCGGGCATGCTCAGAGCGCGCAGGTCCGGGCGGCGGCGGCGGGGGAGGAGGAGGGAGCGGTTGCCGCCGCTGCCGCCGCCGTCGCCGCCGCCGCCGCCGTGCGCTCGTGGGCCCGGGCGGAGCTGCGCAGTCCTCTCGCAGCTGCGCCAGGACAGGCGGCTCGCGGCCGTGCCCACAAGTTGCCGGCAGCCGAGCGCCGCGCCGCCTCCCCCCGCTCGCAGCCCCCCAGCGCCCACCCCGCGGCGGCCGCCGGCCCCTGGACGTACATCCCGCGGGCGCCCACCCCAGATGTGAAGCGGCACCGCAGCCCCTCGCCCCCCAGCCCCTCGCCCCCCGGCGCCACCGACAGAGTCTCGACAGCGTCTCCTCTGCCAGACCCCGCGGCTGGAAGATGTGGCAGCCGGCCACGGAGCGCCTGCAGGTAAGGGGCACCGGGTGACCGGGGGCCAGCCTGGAGGAGAAGGTTCTCGCACCGGAGGAGCAGAGGTGGTGCGTCTGACCACTGCCAAGGATTTGCCCAAAGCGATCGTGTGTGAACGCAAGGATTAGAACCTGATGCTGTCGGCTTAACCCAGCGCTGGGCACCCCGGTAGGGGTGAGGGGTGGGGGGGGGTGATGAAATTGACGAACGCATTGCTTTGGGCGGCGCAACTTTTGCCTTGGGGATTAGTTGCCTATAGGTATATATAACGCTGGACTTTCTGACCAGCAATTTTAGATTGTATTCCACTGACACAATTTACTGGTCTGGGGTTAGGAATTTTGCATCCAGATTTTTTTTTTTTTCTCCTTTTCGTCTCCAGGAAAGACAGAACAAATGATTTGAGAAAGCATTCGTTTGCCAATATAATTTGGAAATATCAAGCTTGGTTTGGCTTGGTCATGGTATGCTGCTTATTCTATTTTATTTTCAACTATTTGTTGGAGCTCTCCCTTCGTCTCCCCTGAACCCAAGCTCCCCTACATATTTGAAAATCAAAAGTTAAATTCAGCCAGGAATAGTTAATGCCCTGGGTCATCCCATCAAAAGTTTTTCATTGCTGTCTACTGAAATGCCAAACTGCTTTTACTTTGGATTCTGAAGCCAGGGAGATGAGATGGGAAGGCGGTCAAAGTGAGAAAGAGGGGCGTTTTCAGGGAGGAGCTCATTCAGTGACACTCGGGACCCCGAAATCACCCTGACTGCAAGGTTTGACTGCCTTCGCTGGAAAATATTCTCAGGAGGAAGGGCAGCTACTCTGCCACATAAAATCCACTGAATCCTGCAGTTAAACTTTTGGCAGGCTTAGAGCCACACTGTTTCATAGTAAACTTTGAAGAAGTGTTTAAGTGATAAAATACCGCACCGTTGGAAGCTGAATGCATCTGAAGACTTGGGACAGTGGAGGCCAGGAGCCTTCACTGGCTTTGGAGGTTTCTCAATGAAAATTCAAAGGGCCAAACACGGACTGTCTGTCTCTCAGATGCTAGGAGAGTCTAACCTTTGCCTGTGAGTTCTCATACTGAGGATTAACCTGCAGAGGGCATTGCTTTTAGCAGAAGTAGATGCCTCACAACCCCATTCCAAGCCTCCCCGGGCCTGCAGTCTGGGGGAGTGGGTTCACAGTAAGAGCTTGAGACACCAGGCCAGTCCCCTGGGGTCTCAAACAGAATGAACAAGAAAAGAGATCTGTAGCCTTGAAGATAGGGAGGTGGATGACCAGCGTCCTAACTCTCTCCTTCTCTTATTAAGAGAGTCAATATTGGGCTCTGAATGATTGGCCAAAGGTGATGTAAATGTATTTCAGCCCTGGCATCCGTTACCAGTTTACGTGTGCATTCTTCCTTCAGTTCAGGGTGGTGAATTTATTCTAAAGGAAGGAGTGACTTAGCGGGGGCGGAGGGCTTCCCATCCAAGTGAGGAGAGAAGCTCTTGGAGGTCCTTAGAGAGATGAGGTCAGAATTCCTGGGGGTGGCTTTTGTGGCCTGGGGATCCGTGCCTCTGCAGAGTTTGTAGATTTTTGTCTCTTGAAGTTATTTCTACCGGCCTGTTTCATGTAGGGACTCCTGTGTGCTCCACAGCACATGACCCTTGGCAGGAGCTAGCTCTGGCTTGCGTTCTGCATGGCAATCGTTCCTCTCTAGAAATGTCCTGGCTCTTCTGTGAAATGTACACATGTGCGTTTGGCATGAGCCTGGTGTATTACAGTGTGCATTTGCAATGCATTTGTTTCATTTTGAAGTGTCAGATTGAAAGAGCAGGGGTTTTTGGCTTTTGAAAGCTCAAGTAAACATGCCTAGTCACTGACTAAAATCAAGTCACCATTGGAAGATACTTATCGACACAGGGCTTAACTTCATGCTGCCCTAATTTAACTTAGCAGCCAGACCTGGTTCTCTTTTAAAAGTATACCTCAAGCCTTGCAATTATAAAAGTGAGCCACATGGAGAAAAGTCTTTGTGTTCATGGCTTCTTCCCCAATAGCAGCTTAGCTCTTCTTTACAGCACGATTTGTATGTTTTTATTTTTTGCTTCTGGGGAAGGGAGCTGTTGAGGGTGATGTGGTGAGTGAGCTGCTTGTAATGATACTTTGTTTACATTCCTTGTGGTTATTTTTGTCACTTGGGCTCTGTTTGCCATCTGCGATTTTTTCTTCCCTTTTTTGCCCTCAAGGCACCACTGTATAGGAACGTTGGTTTCCGATTCCTCAGTGAATGGGACGCTTCACATGCCCAGATGTTGTGGCCATGGAAATGGCAATGGAAAGCGTGTTCGATGGGGAAATAATGATGAATCCCTGTCTGTAACAGAGTCAAAGCCCCACCCTCCTTACACAAATCTGTTTAACTTTCTCATACCACCTCACTGGTTTTTTTCCTCATTCATTTTTAATGCAAACATTCTAACTTAGATGAGCTTGAGTGAAGAGAATGCTTCAAGGAACTGTTCCCAGAGCTTCCTAACAGGACTAAGGAGTCAATTTCTTGTACAAATACCTAGAAACAAAAGAGGTGAGGGAAGAAAAGGACATCTTTCCTTAACTGACTTTATTAGGTCCTCTTAGATGACGCCATTCAAAAGGTCCATGGCCCAGGGAGGGAGTGTGGCTGAACTTTGTTTAGGCTAGACAGTCATCCTCTAACTAATGTGAGTCCAGTATCCAGCTCTCTTGCTCGGGAAATGGCGTCTTTGGTCAGGGTGGATTATTGTTATCAAACCCCACTTCTTCGCCAAATGAACGAACGCTGATTTTTCTGATCTGAGGCTTTGCTGTTTGACCCAAACCCAGTACAGGCAAAGTGACCTGTTGCCCCGAGCAGGGCTGAGCTGGGGAATTTCTCATTCAGTCACACAGACTGTGGCAAGTTCACCTGCCCCCCGAATGTTAAAACTTCTGTTACATCCCACTCGAGCCCTCGCTGGGAGCTTCTGCCATTAAAAATATAGTAGGATCAAAGGGGGTGTGAAGATTTAAATTACCACCCCAGCTTTTAAAATGGAATAAATATGAATTCTTCCCTTTTTACCTTCTCCTTTGCACAGCAGACTTTTTTCCTTAGAGGGACTCGGGAGAGTTATAAATTGTTTAAGAAGCAGATTTGAAACAGGCTTTTTTTCAGAAAAAGTGAAAGAGGACTTTCCAGTAAAAAAGGCTAAGTATTGGTTTTTCAACATAGAGATGAGACTACTTCTGGCCTCGATATTTTACAGTTTACATGGGTTGCCTGATTGACTTCATTGTTGGGCCGGGCAGAGGCGTTAGAAGTGACAGACTCATCGGCTCAGGAGTGTGGGCTCAGCCACGAGGAGCGTGCGTTTCCCCAGAGCGTCTGTCTTCAGGGTGCTACCACATACCTTTTTTGGAAGCCTGGAAAGGTGGAGAGCAGGAGAAAGATGACTGGAGACTGAGTCTGGAACAAAGGAGATCAATGCATCCTTGCCTATCGTGTAGTTATTACAAGGACGGAATGGAGAGTAGTAGTAGAAAGGTATGGAAAAAAGTTCTGGCAAATTCTAACTGTGGAGTAGATCTATGTGTGACCATCTTCTCATGAGGCGTTCTATAAAGGTCCTAGTAATTTGCCTGTTTTTCCTGAAATTAAAATGTCTTCATGGCAGATCCAGAAAATACAGAACTTTTATCGATAAAGCTGGCTTTTGGCTTCTCAGCCTGGACCGTGTTTCCCCCTCACCATTTTTTTTTTTTTTTTCATTCACATTTTGGTCAATGGCTGTACCTTAGAACCTCCAAGAGGGTGAAATGAGGAAGGGTAGGGAGGAAACCAGATCCTGAAGAACCTTTCTTTTAGTTTCTTGTTAAACGTCTGGCTGATAAAAAGGTTTACATTTGTGACTAAATACTATTGGGTTGGCCAAAAAGTTCATTGGGTTTTAAGTAAAAAGAAAAGACATTTTTCATTTTCACCAAGAACCTTCTCGAACAACGTATTCATTAACCGAACGAACTTTTTGGCCAGCCCAATATTTGGAGATTGGAGGCGGTAACAGCACTTCTTCCCCAGCATTGTCTTGCCCTTTCTCTGCCTTGTCATATCGGGTGGATCTTGCCTTGGCCTGGAGCGTCGATTGTTCATGACTTATTTCTCTGTCATTACCCACTTCCACCTTTCCCCTGAGAAGGGAGATGGAAGAACCTTCTAAAAGATCAGCTAGAGACCGTTAGACTGGGCCCATCAGGCAGAGAGAAAAGCTTGGCAAATCCAACACTTTTCCTGGCAGACCAAATTGACAGGAGGAAAACAGAGCGAGGCAGATCATGGCAACACCAGCTTTTATGGAGCACGCGCTGTGTGTGTGGCACGACGCTAAGGGGTTTTATTTGAATTATCTAGCTCATTTACCTTCCATAACTGCTTTTATCCCCTTGTTATAGATAAAGAAACTGAAAGCCAGAGAGTTTAAATGATCTGGCCAGGGTTGGGCAGCCAGACATGATCTGAGCTGGAATTCGAAGTAGGAGGTTTGCTCTGGATCTCCATCACCGCTTTTCTGTTATTTAGAAGGATGAGACAGCAGGATGATGTACACATGCGGGTGGTGTTGTTATTAATAAATAGAATGGCAACAGTGGGGGCCTCATGGGCTCTGAGAGGCTACTTTCATATCTCTTGTTGAAGCCGTGTGGTTGCCTGCGTGGACCAAGGGCTACCCTCTTTTTGGTGGCCCAAATCTCTGGGGGAAGTAAACTGCTGTGTCGTCCTCAAGCTGAAATTCCCAAGTGCCATTTAAGAGTCTCTTAAGCTGGAGCACATGGCATTTATCCAGACTAGAGACCTTGAAACTGCAATAAAGACTGATCACGTCTGCAGTCGCTCCCCATTTAGGCCAAAAATGGGAGGAAGGGAGGGAGGAGGTCGGAGAGTTCAAGAGCAATTGCTTAGAAATGAGTAATAGCTGCTCTTACAGACACACAGGTTTCTCACTAAATCGATCCTACGTTTTGCTGTTCTTTTCAGCCCTCATAGTGGAGTAAGCATGAAGCATTGGGCCTTATCCTTCCTAAAGAAAACTTGGACTTGTCATTAATTTGAGGTCTCGCAGAAGTAAAATGCTACCTTGTATCATTGGGTCATTTCTGGAGTTTTGACAAACTAGAGACCTTAAAAGCTGGCAATAACCCTGATCACTTCTGCAGTCGTTCCCCATTTAGACCAAAACTGGGGGGGAAGGGAGGGAGGAGGTCAGAGAGTTCAAGAGCAAAATCTCTACTAAGTGACTTGCAAAATGCTAGTTTTGGGAAAAAAGCTCTCTGTCCCTTGGTTACCCATTGCCTAATGTTGACTGTCCTGGGTTATCTTGGAGCATTAGGCAACGTTTTGCATTTTGTTTGATGTTCCAGATTATCTGTCTCTTCCCGCCTTCCCTCGCACTGACTGCATTCCACCGTACGAATTTGTCCCATAAATTGGATCCTGGAGCAGCTGACGCTGGACAGCCCCACGGCTATTGGCCATCAGGCTCCCTTGCACAGGGCTATTTTGACTCCTCCAATTAGCCGCAGTTTAGGGACTCGTTAGTGGTCAGCAAATAAAATCAGTCCAGAAGCACTCAATGGCTGCAGTGTGCTTTGCTCAGCCACCTTTGGGCACAAATCTAAATGGAGGCTTTATCTAAGGAGAGCAAGAAGAAATATTTGAGATATTTGTCCAAAGACCTCCTTAGAGTCTCGTGGAATTCGTTACTATCATTTTATGTTAACTTAAAAGAAAAAAAGGTTGTGATCCCAATTTAGCTGCTCTCCAGTGATAAAGCATCAGAATATTCACCAGGTCCAAACCCCAGGGCGAGAACTGGAATAGGATGGTGTCAAGGATAAAGCACAGACTTGCTTTGTGCCTTTGGCATATTCCAATGCTACCAAAGTCACAGGAGGCTCTCTCACTTAGTACTGATGCCACTTGGTATTTGCCGAGATATTCCTTCCCAGTAAGACAACCCAGGCCATCTCCTCCCCTCATGTGTTGTGACTGAGGTCTTAATTTGATAAAGGAGGTTTCAGTAGTAAGAAAAATACCACCTCCTTCTGTTCTTTGAAGCCTATGTATTAGTTGGGTCTTTTATTACTTGCACCCTTGGCTTTCCTAACTGACATGGCTACAAAGGGACCAGGAGTCAGATTCAGAGCCGGGTCTCTATGTCTTACTCATTGTTATGGGTTGAGTTGTTTCCCCCACCACCACCACCCCGACACAGATATGTCAACATCCTAACCCTGGGACCTGTGAGTGTAGCCTTATTCGGAAATCCGGTCTGTGCAGATGTAACTGAGTGAAGGCGATGTCATACTGGATTAGGGTGAGCCCTAAACTCCATGACTAATGTCCTTATAAGGAGAGATTTGAAGACACAGAGGAGACACGGGGAAGAGGGCCATGCGAAGATGGAGACAGAGTGTGGAGTTATGCTACCACAAGCCAAGGAAAGCCAAGCACGGCTGGCAACCACCCGAGGCTAAAAGAGTCAAGGAACGATTCCTCCCTAGAGCTTTTGGAGGGGAATGGCCCTACCAACATCATGGTTTTGGATTTCCAGCCTCACAGGATTGTCAGAGAGTACATTTCTGTGGTTTTAAACCACCCAGTCTGTGGTGATGTGTTATAGCAGCTCTAGGAAGCTAACACGCTAGTACATTCATGAAACCTGCTGCCTTTGTCTGTGTTCTGTCACTGTACTTCCGAGGGCTAAGGTGTGCCCGACTTTCATATACTGGGGCTAAATTAGTGTTTCTGTATAGCACGCTTTTTGTGTTGAGTGTGAATTTGTTTATGGTGGATTTGAAAAATAATGAAAACGGACATTAGAGAACAATTAAATGCTGCTTCCTTCTCTCTCATCTACTTCTGGTCAACATCCTGGGAAAATGAAGCCAACACCGAGAGGAATGTGTGCCCTGTTGCCAAGGGAGGGGCCTCTGGAAGTAAATGTGCTCCAAGAGGTAGTTCACGCTGGTACTTAAAATTATGGGCTGGCGTGTGGAAGACAGTCAATTCCAGGAGGATCTCAGTGACCCTTTTCCAGACAGGCAGGACCGAGGGAGGCCCAGGGCTTTATTCTCAAACGATGGGGGTTGTCTGTCTCTGCAGGGTCCCGGGTAGCCAGCCTCTGGGATTTGCCTCTTCCCAGCAAGGACAACTGTAGATTGATGTTAGAATCCACTTCCAGTCAACCTCCAGGACAGCTTCAGAGTATGTCTGGTTGATTATTCGTATCTGGTTGGATATTTTGTTTTGTTTTTCACTTGGTGACTGCATAAAGTATTTTAATGAGGTATCCATGCCTATGCTGAACTCACTTTTAAGATAAAATAAATGTCATTAGGAGTCATAGTACTCGCTTTTCTGGGCCAGCTCCTCTTTTTCATACAGTAGCCACGATGGCACAGACGTTTCCAGTCCTGACGAGGGTAAGGAGCCTGGATCGCTGCACAGCTGCTCGTTGGATTTGCGTTTCTTAGAGTGAAGAGTCACTCAAGTTTTTTTTTTTTTAATTTATTTTATTACCATATAGTTGATTTACAATGTTGTGTTAATTTCTGCTGTACAGCAAAGTGATTCAGTTATACATATATATATATATATATATATATACACACACACACACCACATGCATTCTTTTTCATCATGGTTTGTCGCAGGATACTGAGAGTCACTCAAGTTTTGAAAGGCTGCTTTACTTTCCACTCTCTTCCTCAGTAGGGAAGGATGCTGCACATGTGAAAGGGAGGGAGAGGTGCCAGGAGAAAGGGGCTCCTTAATCGTTATCCTTTCTTAATAGTAGATCCACCCTAATCCTTTCATGACAAACCCTTCCCCACGGTTTCTGTGTAATTGTGGGTCTGGGGATAAACACGCAGATACTGTAGCCCCTTCTGCCCACCGCATGCTTTGATGTCTACATCAGGAACCAGCTTTCCCTCAGGTGTGTACGGCATCCTGGTGTACAAGCCACCTATAATGCGGGACAGTAGACACTGCTGTTTACTTTCTGTGTCTTCTGAGGCTGCTCCCTAGGCACGGACCTGGGGGCTGCGGGACCGTGGTGCTGATGAGTGGCTGTTGCTACTTTTTTTTTGCTTTAGGTTTAACTGCTTGGGAGCTTAGTGCATTAGTTTCGCAGGGCCGCTCTAATGAAGTACCACAAGCTGGGTGGCTTAAGCAACAGAAATGTACTGTTTCATAGTTCAGGAGGATGGATATCTCCAATCAGGTTGCGTGAAGGGTCGATAGCTTCCGAGGGCCGTGAGGGAGAATCTTTTCCATGCCTCCCTCCCAGGTTCCGGTAGTTTGCTGCAAATCTTCGGCTTTCCTTGGCTTGTGGCAGCTTCACTCCAGCTGAAGCTTTGCATGGTGTTCTCCCCATGTGTTTTTCTCTGTGTCCAAATTTCCTTTCTTATAAGGATACCGGTCATATCGGATTAGGGGCCCACCCTAATCCAGTATGATCTCATTCTAACGTAACTAATTATATCTGCAATGATCCTATTTCCAAATAAGGTCACATTCTGAGGTACTAGGGTTTAGGACTTTTACATGTGAAATTTTTGGGGACACAATTCAACCTATAATACTTAGTGTGGAATTTTTTTGGGGGGGGGTTATCCCTCATGTACCAAAATATTTCTCCCTACTAGAACCAACCACCAAAAAAACCCAGTTTTTTTCCAAGTGGTGGTACAGATGTGTAATGGAATAGGGTGCACATCCTCTGCATGGCAAAGTCATGGCTACTATTTTAGACTTGATTTGACTCAAAAATTACAAAATAATATCTGCTTAGGGTACCAGGAAGTTGATAATCTTGTTCATTCCCTCATTCTCAGTTCTGCCCATGAAGGAAACTCATGTGATCTGTCTGGTAGTTTTTTGCCCATAATTTTCCCTGGGTTTTTGCAAACACATACAAATATATAGATACATATTTAGGTTTTTCTCGTTTGTTTAAATAATATAATCATTATATATATAAAGCTCTGTAACTTTTTTCACTTTACAGAATGTTTCTTGGATCTCTCTTCTGGTCAGTACATGTAGCCCCAACTCATTCCTTTTACTCCCTACATAAAATTTTGTGGTGGAGCTGGACTGTAATTTATTCAGTCCTTCCTGTATCAAGGAATATTTGGGTTGTACCCATTTTTTGTTGTGGTTGTTTTCCTCCCGTAAATAATACTGTTATAAGGATCTGCACACTATCATTGTACTTGTATTTCTTTAGATGGAACTGATAAAATTGGAGTTGCTGAATCAAAGAGGATGCACATTTTAAATTTTAGCAGCTGTCAGCGAGGGCCTTTTTTGAGAGTTCTCCTTTTTGATCAGAAGTGAATGTGATTTTGACAGAAATGTAAAGAAATAGTTTGCTGGAGAAAGGATAGTCTTTTCAACGAAACGATGCGGAAACAATCCATATGCAAAACAGCAAAATCAATAACATCAACAACAAACCCAAAACTTCAGTCTGTACCTCATACATATTCTATACAAAAATTCACCTAAAATGAATCATAGACCCAGGTGTACCACAAAACCATAAAACTTCTAGACAGAAACAGCAGAAAATCTTTGTTTGCATCTGTGTAAACATTACTACAGTCAAGGTAATGAACAGATCCACTACACCCAAAAGTTTCTTTGGGTTGGGCAAAGATTTCCTAGAACAATAATAAAAACACATGGAATAAAAGAAAACTTGGGTAAATTAGACTTCATCAAAATTCTGCTCTTTAAAGAGCAGGACATTTCTGCTCTTTAAAGATATTTATAAGAGAATGAAAAGAAGACACAGACTGGGAGAAAATACTTGCAAATCATATATTTATAATAAAGGGCTTGTATCCAGGATATATAAAGAACTCTGAAAACTCAATACTGTAACAAGATAAACAACCCAATTAAAGAAAATGAGCAAATGATTTGAACAAAAAAGTTATATGGATAGGAAATCAACACATGAAAACACGTCATTAGTCATTAGGAAAATGCAAATTAAAAGCACAATGAGATAACACTGCCCAACTATAGAACAGCTAAAATTAAAAAGGCTTCAACCGTACCAATTGTTGGCAAGGACGTCGAGGAACCGGACCTCTCATGCACTGCTGGTGGGGATGTAAAATGACTCAAATCAGAATTACAGCTGCCTGAGCCTGGGGTGGGAGGAACTTTTGGGGGTGTTGGATGTGTTCAGCGTCTTGATTATGGTGATGGTTTCATGGGCTTGTACATATGTCAAAACTTACAAACTTGTGCAGTGTACTACACGTCATTTATACCTGAAGCTGTTAGAGTGCACGTGAAATTTTCACTGTATGCCAAGCACAGTGCCAGGTGTTGGGAACTAAACAATAATACTAGTTTCTGCTCTCACTTCGAATTCTCTGTAGTTTTTGTTTTCTTTTAACTGGATATTAAAATTCTAGCCCAGAATGTAAATAATGAACTCTATATTTTTCTTAGAGTTCCATTCTCTCCTTTTCAAACATTTCTTTGTTTACTTCCTGAAATGACATTTGCCATCCATCTCAGTTTGCCCAAGGATCTGAGAGAAACTGGTAGTTGAGCAAGAGAAGAAATCCAGACCAAAGGATGGAACGTTCAAGCTGATGCCTTGGTGGATCTTCCTCATTCAGGATGGCCCCTTTAACCTCCATCCTCCCAGGGACGCATTTCTCACTTCTTTCTAACATGTTGGTTTTCCAGCTGACTTTTCCAGCTGCCCCAGTCCTCTGGGCCCTTTTTAGCCCTGTATCTTAGCATCTGATTCCTCCCCTAGTGGCCAGTAGACTCAGGAGATTTTGCTATCGAAAGGGTGAATTTCTGGTATTGTGATCCCTGCAGCTGGTCGGGCCACCTGCCTGCCATTCTTCCTCCTGTGATAGAAAACACACAGAGAATACATTCTGCAAAACCATTTGTGGGTCTTGAGTCTAGTTTGCGGATGTAATATGCCTAGCAAACATCGGGTCTGGATTTCTTATGGAACAATTCTTTTTCTCAAGAAGATAGCAACTACAACATTTTAGATAAGATGCAACAACTTTACCAATGGCCATTGAACTTTAGTAAAAAGCTATTGAGAAGCATATGAAAATAACTTTAGTTTAGAAAACATTCTTCCCCTCAGGGAGGAAAATTTGAGGAATTTGATTTCATCTCTTTTAAAGGGCAAGGAATAGAAGCCTTTGTTTACTAAATATATAATGAGATCGTGTGGCATCTTGTCCAATCTGAGGTCCTGTTGAGGTGATGGGGCGCTATTAGTAACTAATGAGAACAGCAGGCATGACCTGTGAGTCCATCTCCTGGCAAACCAGAATGTGTGGTCACTCCTGAGTGTGGCACATAAAATGCTAGACTTCTGTTCCTCTGTTTACTTTAGGGGTGAAGGAAAGAAATGAAATGGGTTGAGGTGAGGGATGGCAGATGGGTGAGAAAGTCAAGCAGAGGGGAGACTGGGGAGCTGAGGGGGTAAAGGATGGGCAGACACCAAACGAGGAAGAAAGGGAAGGGCGGGGGAGTGAGCACCATGCCTGGCATGTCTGCGTGCGCCACAAAGGTTAGCTGTCTGTCACACCTTCAATGCAGCTGTCGGCTTTGATACATTATTCCTTTGAGCAAAGGCATCAGATGCTCACACCTGCTCAGTGATGCCGAATGTTTTGGTGGATTACCTGGCTTTCTTGGGAAAACAGTTCTTTTCAGATGAAGAGCCTGGAAACTTTGAGGGGAAAAAAAGGTAGGTCCAAAGCCACAGGGGTGAGCAGTAAGGGAGAAATGGGAGGTGATGGGAGAATAAGCTTGTCCCTCAGTATCTGAGGGGGCGTTTGTTCCAGGACCCCCGCGGGTACCAAAATCCGTGGATGCTCAAGTCCCTTATATAAAATGATGCAGTACAGTTGGCCCTGCGTGTCTGTGGATGCTGAACCCGCAGATACGGATGGTGACTGTATTTCTTTAGGGTACAGATCAGGCTGCCTGTGGCCCCTACAAGCTACTGAATAGTGGAAAGACCGTGGGGTTTTTAATCACCCACGGATCCAAATCTTGGCTGCTTCACTTATTGGGGGTTATCTCAGGGCCTCTGATTTATATTTTTTCAACTTTAAGATGGGGATAATAACATTTAGCTCCTGACTGTCAGTTGAAATGTGGGATACATGGTATCTGGCACGTTATTGGGAGTTGGTAAATACTAATTTCTTCCCCTACTTCAGATCCAAGAGTGAACTAGGAATAGCAGTGTAGCGTTTTGGAACCAAGCAGACAAGTTTTGTGTTTCCCAAAGTCTGTTCCATGAAGCACAAGCTCAGCGAGCTGCTCTTAGGAGTCTTGCCACAAGGAGTTCAGTCTCTGGGTAGGTTTAGGAAGCACCAGGTGAAGCACAGGACTTCTTGTAGCCTTTCAGATGCCAATGCCCTGTGAATTTCCACAGGAGGGGAGAAGATAATCCCTATATAAAGGCGCACCCACTATCCAGGGCACTTCGATATACAACCTGAACTTAAAGTTGACAAACTGTGGGCCTGAGGTTTGGCTCTAGCTTACAAAAATGTTTCCTTTGGCCCCTTCAGTGTATATGAAAACATCACAAATTAGTCTCCAGGATTGAAAAATTAGAGGAATTTATAAAGAAAGCTGGTCTTTCTGATTCTCTCAAAAACGCGGACAGTCCAACCACCGTGGGCCCAGGTTCTCCCATAGCGATCGCTGACCAGACGCTGCTCCACTGGGGTCGGGTGTGGCCTCCAGCTCCACCCAGGCCTTACGGAGCATGTCTCACTTATCACATCGCCTGCTGGGTCCTGCAGGTACTGGGATTGGGGACCCCGATCCAGCTTAGCAACTTCATTTGGCTGGTGAGAGAATTGAATGCCAAGTTCATGTTCTGTTGGAATCAGGACCAGATCCTTGGTCTCATGACTCTTTTTAAAAAAATTATTATTAATTTGTTTATTTTTGGCTGCGTTGGGTCTTCGTTGCTGCGTGCGGGCTTTCTTCAGTTGCGTTGAGCGGGGGCTACTCTTCGTTGCAGTGTGCGGGCTTCTCATTGCGGTGGCTTCTCTTGTTGCGGAGCACAGGGCCCTAGGTGCGTGGGCTTCAGTAGTTGCAGCACGTGGGCTCAGTAGTTGTGGCTCACGGGCTTTAGAGCACAGGCTCAGTAGTTGTGGTGCACGGGCTTAGTTACTCCACGGTATGTGGGATCTTCCTGGACCAGGGCTCGAACCCGTGTCCCCTGCATTGGCAGGCGGATTCTTAACCACTGCGCCACCAGGGAAGTCCCAGTCTCCTGACTCTTCAAGGCCAATGTGATAAACAATTGTGTGACTAAGTTTATTTGTTTAGCACCGTCCATAGTTCTCCCGGCACCACTCTGGGAGCCCACCCTCAGCTCCAGAAGTGGGGTTCCTCCTCGCATTTTCTGCCCTTTAGCACATTGTTGGTGGGGGGGGTGCCTCTGGGCAGAAGTGGGAGGCTCCTCCCACTTCTCACTAAACACCAGTCACCCGGTTCCTACATCTCCCACACCAGGCAACTAAAATTCCTCACTGTTATGGTATTGGCTCTTTGGGAGCATTTTTACTGCCAAACATTGGAACAGATTGCTTCCAAAAAAGGGGGTAAATTTAGAGGGTGGAGAGTAGTTTTAAATTGAATGGATCTCCACCTTTTTGCCACAGGTTATCAACCTATGAAGAACCATTCAAATGCTATTTTAGGAAACCCAAACTGAAAGACATCTGTAAGGGTGGCAACACCTTTATAATTAAGAATCCCCGTTTCACCAAAAACACACCCAAAAGCACCTTGCAAGTGTTTTCTGATCATCCTGGGGGCAGATCTGCTGCTGCTTTCATTTACCTTCCCAGGTTGCCACTGTTCTACTTAACTCTGCCCATTTCCTGCAGCATTAGGGGATTCTGATTATTTTTGGTATTAAAAGTACTTGGAATTAACTCAGACAGTGGCTTGAGCTATAAAACAATGAATTAGACCCCCAACCTTCAACCGTCTACTCGGTTCACTGAAAGCACAAGTGCTGAGCACTTCCTGGTTCCTTAGTTTTCGATCATTCCTCTGGGTTAGGCTCTCTAACTATAGGTTTGAGACAGTTCCCTATTGATCTTCCAATAAAGGTTTATGAACTTTATTGATAACTATCCTAAAAATTATTGCACACTCTAATCAGACCCAGAGTTAGAACTGTCTATCATCTATCTATGTATCTGTCTATCTATCTATCTATCCTTCTAATTTAATCTATTCTAATTGAATCTAGCAAAAAAGGAAAGGGGTGATTCTGGCTGCAGAATACGAAAGTCCTGGTCAATCTACAAGCTCAGAAAATATAATTACACCTTAAATACTTACAGAGTTATGAAAAAGGTTGACTTTTGGTTAGGAAGGAAAAAATTCAAATGCTTTTGAAGTACTCTTCAATAAAAGATAGTTATGCCTTTGAAACGTTAAAATAAGACTGAAGTAAAACTCTTCAAATGCCAGTCACATCATGAAGGGAGAGATTTAGTTGTACTTGAAAACCTAGACTAAGGACAGGTGCTACCACTAAGCCTAAAACTCTTAGCTCTGAGCTTCCTGGCAGCCTAAGTAAGAAGAGAAACATAATGAGTTATTTGGCCCTCATTACCTAATAGAAGAATAGGATGTACATCAGCTCATCTGCAGCCCCGGACATTTTCCTAAATTGAAGACCCTGGAAATTACATGTGGGACATCATAACACCGACTATTGGGCAATAACATTATTTGTAGTTTTTGCCAAAGTTGTCCTTAGAAGTTGAAAAAATAAACAATTCAGTAGGAATGCTAAGACTGTTTATGTAGAAGTGGACATCTGTGTTTTTTTCTGCCCGTCTTCATTTCCCATGTTCTGCTAACAGCACCCCGATTTTGCTTTTGGGAACTGTTCTTCCCCTGGTCCAGTGGGGGGACCTCATTCAGAGGGGCCTGGCAATCAGTGTGCCCTCCTTTAGCTGTGGGGTCGATGTGTACCCCAAATGTCTAGATTAGTCAGACAATTTCTCCCAAAAGTGGGAATCCTGAGCAGGGTGGCAGAAAGGCTGAAAGTAGCCAAAACCTGGTCATTCTACTCACCGTGATCTGTAGAAACTCTGTAGTCCTCCTGCATGGACCCTGGGAGCAACTTGATACCTGTCCTTTCTGAGCTTGGTCCTTCTACCCTCCTTCTAATCCAGTGTCACTCCAATTATTTATTTATTTATTTTTCTGCCTCCACGAGCCAGAGTTGGTACCAATTGCTTGTAACTGCAAAACTCTGATTGATGTACAGGTAGATTTTCTTTTTTTTGAACCGTTTAACATTCAGTCTTCAAATTCTGTTTCACAGAAGGTGATATGTAGAACAGAACGTATGTGTGGAGGAAAGTGAGGGAGCCATGCTTGAAGGATCTCCAGGATACCAACCAGAAACCCAGGGATGCACACATGCCCCTTCTTGTGGGTACACCTTCTTTGTACAACTTGTACATGCTTACTAAAGAATGGATGCAAATATTCCCCCCACCCCGGAATTTCTTATGCATATACCCTTACTTTAGTAAGTGCCACTGAACAAAAATAATCCTAATTATCCTATAGTCCTGGCCCACAGCTTCCAAGTACTGGCCTGTCACTGGAGAAAGATTTCTGTCTTCGTTGTTTATAAGGGTGTAGCCCTGCTATTGGCATCTGCTACAAATCTTAAGGTTTTTATAACTTGGATGTCATTTTCACCTTCCTGCCAAATCTCTGCACTGAAAAAGCAGAGCGTCATGTTAAGTAATGATGCTTTTACTGCATCCAAAACAAATAAAGTATTTTGGTACACATAGTCAAGTGAATCCCGCTTGTCTCTTGTCTCTTGTCTCCGGAGCCTGGGGTAGAAATGGTGTCTGGGACACAAACAGCTGTTTTGGCCAAAATAGCTGAAAAGACAGGGTCTCAGGCTGTCTGAGCCTCAGTTTTTGAGAAACATTTGTAATTATTGGTTAAAAATGTGAATGGCTCTGTAAGTTCACTCTAGGACAATGTGGATTCTTGAGCCCAGAAAGTTAAATACCTACAAGTTTGGCAGTCTTGACCTTCTGGGTAGAGAATGCAGTTCCCTAGTTTTCAAGACCTGCTTTGCCACTTTGATTTAATACAAGGCGGAAATCTTCAAAACAAAGTTCTCTGGATGCAGGAAAAGTTCATCTGGCATCAGTTAGCTTGGGCATCTCCCGCCCCCTTCCTCACCCCACCCCCCTTGTCTTTTCTCTAGGAGCTCGATGCTTTGTAGAAAATGAATGGCTTTGCAAAAGTGCAAATTTGGGAGAGTGTTGTACAACCAAAGAAAATTCAAATCAGCATTCCCCCTGTGGGAATCCTCTTGCGGAAATTGAAATTATATTTAAATATTCATTAAACCGCCAATATCTGTTTTAGGATGTTGACAGACTGTCTGAATGGTACAGCTCAATGGTTTTCTGGAAGTAGAGCAGTCTAGAGAATGAAGAATACAGAGTCTAAAAAGCCTGCTAATTGATGTGTCCTGCTCTCTGCTGTGTTAATGGTAAATAGCACAGGCTCAAGGCTGATCTCTTTACTCCTTGGCCCAGAGAACTGGCCTTTTTCTTCATAATGTAGTTGAATGCCCTTGTTGAACAGAGGCTGACCCGGGAGATATGTGTGTGCTCTGAACAGGAGGGCCTGTGTGCTGGCAGGGTACCTACGAGCAGGGCAAGCGTTCAGTGAAAACTTGGAGGGAGTCTTTTGGAAATAAAACTTAATTTGCAGGGACCTCAACGTTACACATGAGGTAGGTTTGCTCTGCGATTTGGGGCCACATCTGTGTTTTCTCTTTTTTTTTTGAGCCTCTTCCTTTCTTGCTTCTCTCCTCCTCCTTTCCTCACAATTAATGGGAGTGGAGTTCTTTCCATTCCTGAATTTCTTCGAACTCTCTGGCTAACTGCTGAGTCTTTAGACACTTTTTATAGCTTTCCCAAGGGGTGATCATCACCTCTCTTTTCTCCCATCTTCCTGTTTCAGTGACTGTTCGCTCCTGATGAGCTGAAAGTCACAGCTAAATTGGACAAAAACAAATTTGGCTGTGGCTCAAAGCCATTGCTTATTTGGAGGGATTTTCCTTCTTTTTTTCTTAACTTTCTTTCTTTTTTGGCGTATGGTTAAGAGGGTATTATCTTTGCATTAGATAGTCATCAAAACTCATTTCTTGGATTGTGGAGGAAGAGAACAAATGGATCCATTTTGATCTGAGGACTGGAAGAAATTGATATATTGTTGATTTCTTGTAAAATGCACTAAAAAGTCTGTCTTGGAACTGAGCAGATGCCTGCTTTTGTCATGTTAAAGGACTGAGGCTATTTATCTTTTTTAATTTCGATCATTGGCCCCTCTAGATAGGAAATTGAAGCTTGATTTGAAGCTGTTAATGCATCATGGTAAATAAAAATGTGTGCTAGGGAAAATTATTCTTCATCTCTCGCATTTCTGTGGGCATGTCAGACTCAGGAGAATTTTTATGTAGCATAACAATTTCTTAAGTGTTAGCATGTTTTTTTAACTTCACATTATAAATAGGAGCAGAAGTCTGCTTCAGGAATTTAAAACTAGATTAAGGTTGGCCAAAGCAGAAGACAAAGCCATGGCTCTGTTACAGCTCACATCCTTGGGGTTCTGGGTAGTGGACTGACAGTGGAATAGACTCAACTAAAATGCTCTTATTATGGATGAATACTTCCTGATCTGTGGACCTTGGAACTCACGAGGGTCATGGAATTATTTTAAGATATCTATGAACCTGATGTGCAGTATACATTTTCTATAGACTCCAAAAATATACCTTGCCAAAAATCAACTACTTTTCAAATCCTGTGTGCTTTATTTAAAGAAATATTTATTTGAAATCATTATTGATTCATAGTGGCTCTTGGACTTTGTGCACCTTTTCCATTAGTGGGTACCAAACTCCTCTGTGTGAATCAGCAGCATTTTGGATTTAAAAAAGATTGTGACACTTGAAAGAGTCAAGCACTGTAGATTTCATGAGCGCCACATACGCGGGAAGAATACCCTGACTGGCTGAGACTTGTCACAGTGCCTCTCTTCATGTCCCTTTCTTACAGGCTTTACTTTCAGCAAGTGTTTATTGACCTTTTATTCTTGGGTGAGGGAGCTGCGTTAATTTCTAAGGTGGGTCTAAAAAGTGGTCCTGTGCTCAAGAAGGTTGCAATCAGTTAAATACTAAGTTGTCATCATGGGGGAGACTTCCATCTTCTAAGATGCTGTGAAAGGCAAAAGATGAGGGCCTTTGTAACCTGTCCCTTTTTATTCGAAACACGAATGCTTTCCCTCAAGCCCTACCCAGGAGGATTCTAATATCTCAGGGGTGGGGACCATGGCACGTGCTCGCCCGTTGCTTGGGAGGGTAGATATTTTCACTGGGCACTTTGCCCTGAACTGAGTTGGGATTCTGTTACTATGGCCAGAGGGAATTAGGGCAGGCGATGCACCATTCCTACCACAGGTGCTAAATTTAAAGTAATAGCAGATGCGGACGATATGGTATCCCCAGATTCTGTTCCTTTTTTAATTTTCCTTAGGGCCTTCGTGCTTCTCCTCCCCGTGGTTTGGATTAATCATACTGAAATCGACGTAGTCCTCTGATTTCAACAGTCAGTCGATGCTCGTCTAATATGGTATCAGATGGTTTTCTAGCCCATCTTTCAATAAAAGTCCAATGGCATGTGTTGAGAATTACAAGAGTACTAAGAAAGGACGACTTGCTTTGTGATTAAAATAAAAATCGCATCTGAGGGTTTCAAAATTTAAGTTTTATGTTTGTTTGGACAGATGCTATTTGGCTAATTTATTATTGGGAAAATGTCATTTGGTCAGTATTGCATATCCTTTTTTCCTCCTCTTTCTACACGTTGGATGTGAAAAAATTGTATGGAATGAGGCAGAATGAACTAAAGTGTTAGTGATTAGGCAGAACCTTTTCTTCCTTCCCTTGTGTGGTTGGTGCTTGTAGAGAAGCACCCTTATCAGATGCTGAGGAACTGCTTTGATTCTTTGGTTCAAGTCAGGTACCATCTCCATCTGTCTCCACATCTTTTAATGCGCTGTGGACTATTTTCCACACTTGTGTGTGTTTTGATATCTGATGCCTTTGCTAACGTTGTTTCCTTAGTTTGAAATATCCTTCTGCATCACCTTCATGCTCTGCCTCGGAGATTACACTCCTCCCGTACAGATGAGACTGTCCCTCTTCTGCTTTTCCTGATCTCCGGTTGCAGTGAATCATCCCTTTCTTTTGGACGTCCACAGTTTGTTCATATGTCTCACTTATACCCCTTACCTCATTCTAGTTTTTCTTTTTATTGGGATTATTGGTGTATTTCCATCTCCTAAAAGCCTCTGAGCCTTAGAGGTTAGGGACCAGGTCTTTGTTCCTCATCGTATGTCTGATTGCACCTGGCATAATGCTTGGGATATAAATCTGAGAACACGATACAAGCCCAATAAGTATATTTATTGAACAGTGTTTCAGTGAATTAATGGTATTTTACAATTTGTTTGCCATCTCTCTTAATTTCTGTGGAAGGAGAATAGAGAGGTAGAATGGTATGCATGCCGTTGTAAGTTGGGGAGGATGGTAAGAGTACAGCTTGACTTTTTTATTGAAAGAAGGAGGGAGGTAGGGAGCAAGGTGCGGGGGGCGGGGAGAGAGAGAGAGAGAGAGCGCAAGCGAGAGGCTTTCTTGTATTTCTCTTTACAGCCAGCTATTAATGGGGAAGCACACAACTGTGTGCCTATATTAAGCTCTTTGGAAAATGTCCTGATCTCCTTGACATTTAAGTCAACATATCATACATTGTATCTATTTTGTACATAAATTATTGCCTGCTTACTTGCTTATATTCGGGATATTATCTTTGTTGTATTTAATCTCTGGAATGCAAGAGATGTCAACAGTCAGGGCTATTTATAATAAATGATAATTAGTTGAAAATATAAAGTGTAGAAACTGCCTTGTTTAGAATTACTTCTGTTTCTTGGTCATTGATTATAGTGGAGTTTTAGACGGGGGGAATCTGCGGCTTGCTTTTCCTTATGGAAGATACAATGAACTCCAGTTGGGCATATCGTCAAGAAATCTGGAGGCCTCCAGGATTGCTAAATACATTATTTGTTGTGATAGATAGGAAGTTCTCAAAAAAAAAAAGAAAGAAAAAAGATATTTCCAAAGGATACAGAAGCACAGAATCCAGCTTGGCTTCCATTGGCCAAATACAGTACATGTTGAGCCTCAAAATAAACAACTATTGTCGTGGATCATATCCCTAAATAAAATTAGAATCTATGAGGGCATACTGATGCAAACAAACAAATAAATAAATAGGTGAGGAAGGAAAGTTATTCCTTAAAGTAGAATATCAACTAATAAATAAAGCAGGAATGATAGAGTTAGAAAATCACCATTTTGCAACCATCATAGTAATCATTGGTCCAGGCAACTATCATTAGTGAATACTAAAACTAGTTGATGGATGTTTGATGTGGGACAGGATGTTTACATAATCTCAGTTTCTCCCTACAAATTATCAATTGGACAAAAAGAGAAAATGTAACTTTCCAGCAGAGAAATCAGGAGGGCATCACCTTAAACAAATAATCAAAGTTTACATCACCCAGAATGGGGCAAACCATTATCATGTGCTTCTTGCCATGGTGCTCTGGGAAGGACCACTTGCACGCTGTTTCTGTCCCAGGAGTGTACGTTCTCCAGAGTAACTGCTTGTACTCTTCAAAACTCTCAGTGCTAAGACAGACAAAGAAAGGCCAAGGCACGGTTCCAGATGTGACAACCAAATGCAGTGTGATCTTGAATTGAATCTTAGACCAGGAAAAAAATTTGCATAAAGAATTTCATTGAGATGGTTGGTGATATATAATTTTCCTATGGTTATGCAAGAGAATGTTGCTGTTCTTGGGAAATACATACTGAAGTTTTTAGGGGTGAAAGGGGAATGACTTCTGTGGTCTGTATCTTATTTTCAAATACACAGGAGGGAAGGATGGAGAGAGAGAGGAGGAAGGGGAAGGAGAGAGAGAGAGAAAAGAAGGGAGAGGGAAATAGGAGGGAAAGGAAGAGGGGGAGAGAGGAAGGGAAGAAGAGAGGGAGAGATGGCAAAGGGGAAAAAAGAAAGACAGGAGGAAGTAAATGAATGAGAATGGGAATATATTATAAAGCAAATGTAGTTCAGTGTTGATGGCTGGGAGAGCTGGTAAAAGGTATAACTATCCTTTTTTTCCCAGCTTTATTATTATTATTATTTTATAAATTTATTTATTTGTTTTTACTTTTGGCTGCATTGGGTCTTAGTTGCTGCACGGGCTTTCTCTTAGTTGCGGCGAGTGGTGGCTTCTCTTATTGGGAGCATGGGCTCTGGGTACACGGGCTTCAGTAGTTGTGGCACACGGGCTCAGTAGTTGTGGCACGCAGGCTCAGTAGTTGTGGTGCACAGGCTTAGTTGCTCCACAACATGTGGGATCTTCCCAGACCAAGGCTCCAGCCCGTGTCCCCTGCATTGGCAGGCGGATTCTTAACCACTGCACCACCAGGAAAGCCCCCAGCTTTATTATTGAGATATAACTGACACATAAACATTGTGTATGTTTAAGGTGGTAAAAACGTTGATTTGATACATTTATAAATTGCAAAATTGTACTAGCTATGCCTCCATCCCATTGTATAGTTGCCATTTCTTTTTTGTGGTGAGAGCATTTCAGATCTACTCTCTTAGCAACATTCAAATATGTGATACAGTCTTATTAGCTATAATCACAGTGTATAATTAGATCCCCAAACTTGTTAATCTTACAACTGGAAGTTTGTGACCTTTGACCAATCTCTCCCATTTCCTGCACCCCCCAGCACCTGGTAACCACCAGGTTACTCTCTGAAGGCATAGCTATTCTTGCTATGTTTAGAAAATTTGAAATTATTTTAATATAAAATGTTAAAGAAAAACACCTATGTGCCCACGAATGTGGTTTCTAGTGGTTTTGGGGAGCAGTGGTCGCTGAACGTCTGAAGAATGAGGGCAGGGGCTATTCTACTTTGCTTCTCACCACACACCCAGTACAGAGCCTGGTAGAAAGAAGTAGGCAGTTAAGAAATATTTGTTTGACGGTTGCATGAACCCCAGTGCCCGGAAGCCCCTCGAGCTGTGGAATATTGATTTTGGCACAATTGCAAATGCCAGTTGTAAAGACATATTTTTAGGTTCCTTTGCAGCTAGTTGTGGCCATGTAAGAAGTTAGTTGTAGCCAGTGGGCTGGACTTACCTGGCGGTCCAGTGGTTAAGACTCCTCGAGTCCAGTGCAGGGGGTGCAGGTTGGCTCCCTGGTCAGGGAGCTAAGATCCCACATGCATTGTGGCACAGCTCAACAACAAAGAACAACAACAAAAACCACCCAAAGTTGTAGCCAGTGGGATGTAAGCAGAAGGGATCTTAAAGGGAGGACACCTGCTTCTCTGCCCCTTCTTCCTCAGTTCTGGTGGGAATATGGATGTAATGGTTGTGTGTTGAGAGGCCCTTTTAAACCATCTGCGGGGAGCCCTATGCTAAGAATGGTAGAACAGAAAGAGAAGTGGCCGGCATCCTTGATGCCAGGGAGCTGCCATGCTCACCCGGGGCTGCTTCCTCCAGACCTCATTTATGTGAGAGAGAAGTAAACGTCTGTCTTTAAACCCCTACTCCTTTGCTTTTTCTTTCATTTGCAGCTGGAGTGAATCCTAAATGATACACTATACTTTCTAAAAATCATCACTATTGAATTTTTGTTCCTCTGTGGAGATTTGTATTCAGTTTGTCCCATATACACATTAACTATAGAAATGCTCTGGCCTTTTTTTTCTTCTTCTTCTCTCTGTTTTCCCTGAGTGGGATTTTTCTTATCGTGATAGGGATTCTCTTTCTGTCTTTGAGTGCGTGGGTTAGTACCTGTGGTTTGGGGTGCTTTTCATGCTGAGGGTGCCCTCCTTTTTCCTCTGTCATGACAAACCTCCGTTTTGCAGATTGCTAAATTGATCTGCAAAGATTGTGAGGACTGGCTTTCCTAGGAGATTTCTTGTCCTGACAGACCAAGCTGGAGACTGGGTGTGCAGAGGTAAGCACTTGAAATAAGGAGAAAAAAAGGAAATTTTAACTATTTCCAGTTGCCAAAAACATTTTACTTCAGTGGAAGGATTCGTAGCAGATTTTTTAAGTGCTCCTTCTGCTTGGTGAGTTTTGTTTAGCAAATCTTTGTACTTTTTGGAATCCACTCATGTTTTTACTTGTTCACTGGGCAGTTCTTCCTTTGGAGCTATTTATTGCCACTAAGGTTTGTGGTGCCTTCATTCCCACAGATAATAGATGGGTGTGTGTGCCCACAGGACAACATAAATAGAGAAACTGACTTTCAGCTTGTTTATTGTTAGACTGGTATGTAAGCAATGGGGCTCAACTCCTCAATTACATGTAGGTGTGTTTCTGTGCATTGAAATTCAGGAACTTGAAAATGAACCCTGTAGGGATATTGAATGGTGTTCAGTTATTTCCTTTAAAGCACTTATTTTTAAAATGTTGCATGGATGCAGATTGTGTTTATTTGCATAATTCCCATAATAATGTTATTTCATGACCTGGCAGCTCTGTAGTTTGAAGCATACTTTCTTGGTGGGCAGGATTAACTCCCGTTGCCCTGTCTAATATAAATCTGAAAGATAATTGATAATCACCTGAATGTAAAGGATGATATTTGGCATTGCCATGAGCGAGGTCTTCCAGCTCTTTGATTTCAACTGACCTTGACAAGAATCAGTGATTGCTGTTGTATGTAAATTTTTATTTTATTCCTACAGAAAAGAGAGAACAACTAACATTTCTATCACATTTTGGTCTGCAGAACAAAACAAAACACCAAAGGAAACAACAACTAAACAAATTAAAACTAAAACCAAAATGTAGAGGGATGCACGATAGAAATGATTTAAATATTCTCCCGGCTTAAGTGAACCTGGTATGATGGGAACAGGGCAGGATAGGAATTTTCATGTAAATTTCAGCCCCACTGAGTACTCTTTATATGACCTTGGGGAAGTACATAAACTTCTGAGTCTCAGTTTCCCTATTCAGTAAAATGAGTCTAATAATAGAGTTCTTCTGAAGGTGAAACGAGACCGTATATGTAAAAGTGTTTTGTAACCTGTAAAATATGTTCAATTACTTTTTAGCAGTCAGCTAATTAAAGCAGTGGTTTGTCCTCCCCCAGACCTCCAATACTGATTTTCCTGGCATGGAGCCCTGTAGTTTGTGCTCTAGGTAACAGTAATTATTAAGAATTTGTCAGAATTTTTATGTAATGTGCAAAAATATACTCTGATTAAAAAGAGTAGCATTTCCATATCTTCAGGATTACTAGTGTTAGTGGAAACATTCTGAGAGGGAAGTTTGGCAAAGTAAAACAAATCTCCTTTTTCCCTTGCACTTAAGTATGTAGAGACAACTGTGGCATTTACCAGGAGGCTTGGGGTGTTACAAGAAGCATCGTTTTCACCTTGGCCTTGGTTGGAATAGAGAGGCACTTGTCCAAGAGAGAAGCTTTACGAATTTGTGTGTTCAGACAACACAGAGAAAGTAGTGCAAGGGACTTGGTCATGCAAAAGAGTTTTGAACAACAGGTGGATTTTTAAGTGTGTCCAGGAGAAGATGCAAATGCCATAATTAGTTTGGACACCTCTTTTAAGTGTAAAGAAAAACATGCCTATTGGCACAGATGGGCTTGGTTACATGACAGACCTATATGTGGGATTTTGATCTTAGGCAATTGAAAAGCAAGTAACGCTCCATTTAAATTAACTGAAGCTTCTGGTTTTGGAGCTTTGAAATTTGACAGGATGGTTTCCCTATTTCTCTAAGCACCAAAGTGACTAATGCACCACCAGATGTCATACCTAATATTGCCAGAAGCAAAGCATGGATTGAGGACGATTTTGTAGGAACCCTTCTGATGGGAATTCAGAAAGCAAAGTCTGGGAAATGAGACTCTTCTGAGGAAGTGAGAAAGGAAGAGTACATAGTTTTACATTTAAAAGAATAGAAATTGCTTTTGCTGATTAGATAATACGTCAAGGTTACGAGGATAGAAAGAGATATTTTGTGTTTGTAATAAACACATTGTTTGGGGAATACAAACTACAAACCAAAAAGTGAAGATAGCTGGTTTTCTTAGATGAGGTTACATAATTTTGATTGAGTTAAAATAATTTTGAAGGATTGAGTCTTTTTTTTTTTTTTTTTTTAATGAGGTGGTCTGCAAAGTTGGGATTTCAGGAAAGAGGATCATGAATATTTGTTGATGAAACAGTCACGCTTGGTAGTTTTGAGGGGCTCTCTGCAGGCAGACTTCATCCCCAGTTCTAGTTTTTGCAGTTGTTTGGATGACGATAAGAATCAGGGCTACTTGGTTCTGTATTTGGAAAAAAAGGATGCCAGACTACTTACAAGTACGACTGGAAGAAAGACTACCAGATTGAGGTTCCTTTGGACTTTGCCGAATGCTTGACGAGGAGTCCTGGGTTCCCTACTTTACATTAAAATCCCAAGTTGCATTGAAATAGTGGTTAAATAAAGGTGCGCTAAGTTTCTGTTGAGAACTAAAAAGTGACATGTTTTGTTTACGCAATGCTGGTTTTTGCTTTATTTTTCTGTTTGTATTAGAAATGAGCAGTTTAGTCCCAGAGAAAGTACACGTGGGGCTTTCTGCCAAGTTCCAATGCCAAACATGAGTCTTGTGATTCAAATATCCACTGTGAACCTCTGCCTGACAAAAACCAAGTTAAGGTTTTTTTTTAACTTTACAAGATCTGAAAAGAAAGCATTATAATTAAAATGTGTCAGAGCTTGGAAAAGTTGAGTGTTACTAAACTGGGCTTTGACCAGTATAGATAGAACTTTGAACTTAAAAAAAGAAACGATTTTCTTTCCTCTTGGTATTGGAAGAATGCAGATAACAATGACTGCGATTAATCTAAGTCTCCCTGTTTCTTGTTTTTCTGATTGTTGTCCTAGGGTGACGGGATGTACTGTGAGCAAAATATTTCGTTCCGTTCTTGTTTTTCATCTCTCAGCTTTAATATTCCAGTGCCACATATCTGTAGAATACTAGCTACAGAAATGAAAAGATGATATTCACTTATTAGTTCAACAGACGTTTATTGAGCACCTACTATGAGCCAGATACTATGCTGAGCTCATAGTCTTGAGAATGCAATAAACATGCAAACATGTCAATTACAGTACATACCTGCTGTAGTACAGAGAGGGGACAGTTATGAACCCTGTGCTAGATGGGAATGCTAGGTCGAGAAGATTACCCTAGGCATAGGGAAGAATGTGTTCAGAGCTGTGAACTCAGGCTTGTCCAGACAAGAGTGAGCACATCTCTTGAGGCTGGGGAGTAGGAGAGGGACTGGGGTAAAAGAATGAAAAAGCCAAAATGTAGCTGAGGCACAATTGGGAAAGGCCTTGTATGGGTTATTTATGAGCATAGACTTCATCTTTTAGGCATTGGGAAACCACTGGTGGCTTTTAGGAGACAAAGAACTCAGATATATTGGTTTTAGGAAGATCACTCTGGTTGTGCCTTAGAAAATGAATTAAAAGCAGGGAAATGAGGACGCTGTTGGAAATGGTGCAGAAAAGGAGGGGATGAAAGTGTCATGTAAAGCAGTGACTGTTGGGGGGTGAGGCTGTGGCAGAGGCTTTGAGTGAGAGTTAAGAGGCAGAATAGATTGATAGCAGATTGCGGAGAGGGGAAGCGTGGAGGGTGATATTCAGGTCCCCAGCCTGGGCAGTCGAGTGGGAGGTCATGCTGCATATGGGGTCAGCCAGGTTTTGTAATAGAAGGAGCAGATTTCAGGTGGCAGTGGGATAGGGTGGGGTCAGAATCATGAGTTTTCCTTGCCCACCTGTAACTAAATATTTTAGCTTGTGGGCATGCAGTTTTTAGTTGTTTTTTATGTGGGGTGTGCTGAGTCATAGCAAGTGGTGTGAGTTTTGATTTGAGCTGGTCTCTAATTAGGCAGAACAGGAAAACTATATTTTAGTTGTTGGATTAAATGTTTTTTCCACCTCATGATCTAAAGGCAGAAGTCTCTGCCTTTAAACCTAAGTGTTTACTGAACAATAGCTCTGTACCTGCCATTGTGCTTAAGAGGTACCTGTTATGAATTTTTGCAGGTGAGGAAACATGCTTTATAGAGGTTAAGAAATTTACCCAAACTAGTGAAGATGGTATCAGATTAGGTGTGTATTACATGCAAGCATATTCTTACATTTGATTCTTGAAAAATTGTTCAAAAAATAAAAAGACTATTTTAACTGCAGCAGATAAATTGTAAGGTATTTTGGTTCTTATTTGGTCATGAAGTCTGGTCATTTAATCTTTTTTGCCCATATGGGGAAGATAAAGCTTGATTTATGCATTCTGTGATTTTTGTACTACTTAAAAGCTCACCAGCTCTTTAGAATGAAACAGTTTGAGTATCTTTCAGGATCATAATGGAAGAATTGGATACCTTGAAAACCTGTGTTCACATGAAGAATGCTTTCTTTCTGTTTTGTTTGTGCAACACTCAGATTTCCTATGACCAGGTAAACGTATTTTGTAGGCTTTTTTTCCTGGGTAAGATAAAAATTTTGCCCTTGGATTGAGCGCAACACTAAAACAGACCCAACATGCCAAAGTGTGAAAAACCAAGCCTCCACAAGTTCAAGGGTATTAGTTAGTAATGTAACTGCTTTTTAAAGCAGAAATCAACATTCTTGTTACGATAGAATGACAACAGAGTCCAGAGTCTTAAAATGTGTCATCCACCGTGTTCAGTGTAAAATAAAAAATTTTGGCAGGAAAATGCAACATATAGCCAAGAGAAATAGTAGTCAAAACAGACGCTAAGAAGACACAGATGTTGGAATAGCAGAAAAAGACTTTAAAGCAGTTACTAAAATATGTTTAAGGAACTAAAGTTTTTGTTACAAGGAGTGAACAAATGGAATATATCAATAGAGAAATGGAAGCTATACAAAACAAAATGAAAACTCTAGCACTGAAAAGCAAAATATCTAAGATGGAAAATTTTGCTCCATGGACTTAACAGCAGATAGAAGAAGGAAGAAGAAAGGGCTAGTGGCCCTGAAAACAGATCAATAAAAGTTAATCCAGTTGAAGAACACAAAAGACAACAAGTGATTGAAAAAAATTAATAGAGCCTCAGCAAATTGTGAGACACATCAAGCAATAAAAGAAACATGTAATTGCAGTCCCCAAAAGAATGAAGAAAGAGACTGGGGCAGAAAAAGAATTTAACAACTAATGTTTTAAAATTTCCTAATTGTAATGAAAAATATCAACTTATGGGTCCAAGAATCTTAGCAAACCCCAGCTAGGAGAAACCCCCAAAAAACTACATTTGAGACAAATTGTAGTCAAAATCTGAAATTGAAAAAAATAATGACAGCAGTCACAAAAATCAGAGGAAAAGAATCCATTACATGCAGGGGAACAGTGATATGACTCATCACGGACTTCTCATCAGAAATATTGGAGAGTACGAGACAATGAGAATGACTTCTTTTAAGAGCTGAAAGAAAAGAACAGTCTGTCAAACCACAGCTCTGTATCCGAGGAAGATCATACTATGTACCTAAAAACAGAACTTTGTGCTTACTTAGTTTGAGAAGCTCTGAACCAGACAAAGTTAGACAGGTTTCTGTGTTACATGACTTCTCAGTAAATCGGGAATTCCTACAAAAAGGATATCACGGGCTTCCCTGGTGGCGCAGTGGTTGAGAGTCCGCCTGCCGATGCAGGGGACACGGGTTCGTGCCCCTGTCCGGGAAGATCCCACATGCCGCGGAGCGGCTGGACCCGTGAGCCATGGCCGCTGAGCCTGCGCATCCGGAGCCTGTGCTCCTCAACGGGAGAGGCCACAACAGTGAGAGGCCCGCGTACCGCAAAAAAAAAAAAAAAAAAAAAAAAAAGGATATCACGTTTGCCAATCTCTGAGCTTTTTTTTTTTAAACTATAAATTGTTAATTCACAGAATGTCTCGGGATTAATTTTATTTGTAAAACATTTCTAGAAATGCTAAACTTTGGGAATGGAATTTGATATCATTTGTTCTTCATTTTTATGTTCGTGATATTTCCAGGATAACGTGATTTGGGGATGCAAATCTGTTTATGTCTGTAATAATGAAAATGTGAAGTTTTACCTACCTTAAAGTTTCTTCCTCCTAATAGCACATTTTGGGGAGGTTGAATGGCTTTGGGTTGTTTCCAGGTGAAATATTTTCCAGCAGGGCTAAATTGTTCAGTGTTGCCTCTTTAGACTGTTTATCTATAGATGAAAATAGAACTGCCATCTAGAGTTCTCAACGCATATTTTATGAGTATAATAGTGCCAGGAATATAGGTTGAGTTGGATTACAATGAAATCATTATCTTTTTGTCTCTGTCTTATGAGTATCTATATGTAGTCTTATGTGGAGTTTAAACATGAAATGTTGTCATTTAATGCTACAAAAAAGCAAGTTGTAAAGGTAGTCCAGAACTACATTGTAATTGACTTAAGCCTTTAGTTAAAATAAAATTTCAACTTCTTGAAAAATTTAATTGATACTCAGTGACATGACCCTCTTTTGCATATACTAGAAAATGGAGCTGAAGAGATCATCATTCAAAAGGTTTGTTCTGGACTTGGTTGTTTTCCTTATTTCCTCTTCCTAAGTCCAGTCACAGCATCCCTAAGGAACTAAACATACTCAGAAACCTAGAATACTCATCCCCAGAAACCTAACATACTCCCTTTCCATGGCTGACTTTGAGATCTCCATGTGGACCACATTGAGGCTCCCATTGCATTAACATTGATTGATATGTGAGGCTGTGCTTGTCTTCTTGCTTGTGGCTGTTAAGGATATGATGGAAATTTGTCTCTCTCTGTCTCTCTTTCTCTCACTTGCCCCAGAAATTTGTGAATCTCAGTCTCTTTTCTTTCTAAACCAAAGATTTCTAACCAAAGACTATAAACTTCTTCTATAGCGGTTCTCTAATTGGTGATCCCCAGATCTTTAGCATCAATCACTTGGAAACTTGTTAGAAATACAAATTCTTGACCCCTCCCACCAACATACTAAGTCTCTGGAAGTGGAGCCCAGCAATCTGTGCTTTGATAAGCTCTTCTGGTGATACTAGGGATTCTGAGGCTCACTCAGGCTTGAGAAGCACTGTCCTACAATAAGGAAGCGTTTTTGAATAGTTTTTCCATCCTGTTTGTTATCCAACAACAAAGGTAAAGCAGAACTCAGAAGTTCGTAGCGATGGTTGTGGCAGGGTGTTGGTTGATCCCCTTTCAAATCAAGTGAAATATTTTAAATAATAACAATAACAACAATTAGTATTCACAAAGAAATAATAGAGGGGGCTCCCCTGGTGGCGCATTGGTTGAGAGTCCGCCTGCCGATGCAGGGGACGCGGGTTCGTGCCCCGGTCCGGGAAGATCCCACATGCCGCAGAGCAGCTGGGCCCGTGAGCCATGGCCGCTGAGCCTGCGAGTCCGGAGCCTGTGCTCCGTAACGGGAGAGGCCACAGCAGTGAGAGGCCTGCGTACCGCAAAAACAAACAAACAAACAAAAAATAGAAATAATAGAACCTAATATTTACTGAATATTTTTCTGTAGGTCAAACCCTCTGCATGCCTTATCTCCATTAATTCTCACAATATTCCTGGGGTCAGTACTAATGTGATTGCTTTTATAGTGAGGAATCAGTTTAGGGAAAAAAATTGGCCAAGGTCAAGGTATTTAGTTGGACAGTCAGGATTATGATGCTGGCCAGACTAGTCCTAGCAACAATGTCATGACCTGCTTGGTAATGTTATCTGAGACTTCAGACAATGTCTGTCTCCTCCCATCCCTGCCCCTGTGTCCCCTGTGAGGCTAGAGATCTTTTCGTAAATGCAAAAAGTGGAGCCAAAGTTCATGTCTTTGCAAGCTCGTGTCTGTCTTACTCATTTGTGACTTACCCCCTCTCCCAAGGTAATATCCGAAGCTACTTTGATCAAGTAGAGTGAATGTTATACTTTATGCCCTGTGCAAACAAATTTTTATAGCCTGTTTTCTTTCAAAAATTTATCTCATTCTGGAAGTAACCAATTCACTGACCTTTTTATCTTTGGGCTCTAGTTTGTGGTTTTTGAAGCTTTCCAAGATCAACTGAGCAATGATGTGGTTTGGCAATTTAAACAGTTAATACAGTATTAAGCTGGATGATTCTGAAAGCAATTAATGCTTGAATGAAGCCCTTATCCTGCCGAGTTATGCACCCCTACCTTTAAAAAAACTTTATTGGATGATTAGAGGCAGGTTTTCAAATTCCATTCTTGGTAATTGAGGGATTTATTTTACCTCCAAGATATTTTTGCTTTTTGGACGAGCAAGGAAATAGAGAGTTTTAAAGAAGTAAGACAAACCATATTAAATGGAGAGAAAAGAGCTCTCTAAATTGAAATTTAATGTCACCATTTTTTAACATGAAAGTGGAAACTTAAATGAACCTTCAAAGTTACTAATTAATTTGATGCTAGCTGCCACCCTTCCCACTGTGTGGATTCCATTTGGTTGAGGAGTCTAAAAGAAGGACATTAATTAAAATTGGAATGACTAATTTTATTATGTGTAAGTCAGAATAAATTAATTCCAATGTAAGCATAAATTAACTCCACTGTTCATAGTTCCATAGACCTCCTTTCCATGGTTTGCTTCAGTAATTGAGAGTTTATCAGATGTTCCTAAGAATTCAGAAACACTTTTGTGTATGTGGGGAGGGGGTGGGTATTGAAGGGCATAGAAATGTAGGGTGACTTAGGAAATGTCACTTAACTCCAAATTTTATTTATACTAGGGTAGCCTTTAATTTTAAGCAATGTATCTGTTGGGAATGGTAAAGTTTCTCCTCATTCTCTGCCTGTGTACTTACATCTGTTCCCCTCTCTTTCTCATATCACACACAGGTCAAAACAAATGACCAGCTTTGCAGTTGCCTGAGATTCAAAGACTTTTCCTCTCTTTCTACTGCACAGCAGGTCACTGCAAATTATTGCTACCTCTCCAGTCACAGCTGTGTGCTATCTAGAGGATAATGCTTGTTAGGGCAGTTTGCTATGCCAATGTTTTTATGGGACACTCTTAAATGAAAAGAAATGGTAAGTGGAAGTGTTCACATAACATTTGTTTACTTTTCTTCTTTTCCATCCAAGTCATTCAGACCTGTAGTGCTCTTTTAATGGGTCAACTACCCATTCTGCAATGCTGACTACTGTTGATGACTGCATATTTTCTCCTGAGCCCTTTCACATTGATTCACTGAATGAGTCAAAGTTTGGATTGGGTTTCCATTTTTGCTCTCTGGAGGTAAAGGGGTTCCTAAGTTCCCACAGTGGATAATTTTCTTCCTTACACATGACCTACCAGTGAGTTCTTCTGTGTGTTTTAATTTATTCATATTAGGGTGAGATTTTATAATATTTCAAAAGCATTTAGATCATCATCTATACTGGGGGTCAGCAACTTGTGTGTGTGTTTGCAAAGGGCCAGGCAGTAAGTATTTGGGGCTTTGTGGACCATAATCTGCTGTAACTACTCTGAGGTTGCAGTATGGAAACAGCCGTAGACAATAGGGTTGGTTTGTCCTGGACTGTAGTTTGCTGACCCCTGCTCTATAGTAGTAATAGCTTTAGATTTATCTGCCCTACGACTTCCCTTTCAGCCTATTCACCCTTTCCTTCTACTCGAAGAGGATCCTGTGTTTTCCTTCTTCCCTATCTTTGTTCAAGCTGTCTCCCTCATCTTAGAATGCTTTCTTATCTGTTCAAGGAGGACGCTGCTCCTTGAAGGTTCCTAGGATGTGATGGTGACCTGGCTGCAGCCTCTCTTCCTCCCCAATAACCAGGGTGTATTCAGTTGCTCTGACCATCAGCTTCCCCGTCCTCCTTTACCATTCCAGGAGGGTCCCTCCTGAAGCTGCACTCAGAGTAGAAAAGAATAGCCTTCTTAGATAAAGGAGGCTGTTTCTTAGTAAGGGGGGTAAGCAGAGGTTTTGCTCCTCGAAACAACTGGGCTTATGAGAGAACCATCTCCAGGAAGCTCTGACTGACTGCTCCATCTGGAATGGCCTCCCCTGCCCCTCCGAATCCCATAGAAGTTTCTGGACCTACCGTCATGAGGTGCCTCCTCCTTCTGTTACTTGCTTTTCTTTGGGGTGCATTTATGTTAGAGACCTCTGTTCATAAAAGAGGGCCTCTTTCTTCAAAGTTTACACCTGAAATGACCCCTTCAGTGACTATTTACATGTACATGGTTTTCTTAAAAGCTGACACCAGCTAATATATCCATAGAGCAAAGTGTTTGCAGCCTTGTACAGGTCATCTTTGGGGTGATGTATTGCCACCAGCTCTCATGGAATCTTCTTTTAAGATGATATTCAGACTTTTTCCTCCGAAATACAGGCTTTGGTTTCCATTCCATTGAAGAACTACTGAAGAAGAAATGTCTTCATGTAGTTTTCCAAGTTTGCCACCTAGTGCTTTTTGTGTCCAGCTGACCACGAGCCCCTTTTTCTCTTGCCCTCCAGATACGTGTATGCCATCACATTGACTCTCTTTTCATGGAGGTCCTTTTGGTCTAGGTTTCCCCACTGCAGTGACCATCAGCCAGTTTCCCTGAATGATTTTAACCCCTCATCCCTCTGGCCCATCCATTTGAAGTACCTGATAGTATTACAGTGTCACTGTCATGAGCTTATCTGATTGCTCAAGAACAATGCTAATATGGGTCAGCTATTGAAACAGTGGAGGAAGATGATAATGCCAGGGTTCCAGTGGCTATTTCAAGGATTGATATCAGCATTTAAAAAAAGAAGTGTTCAAGAATCAGTGAAAATAAATCTTAAACGTCAAATGAAAAAAATTAAGAACTTACTAGAAAACATCCGTCTGGCTGCTGTTGGCTAAATTGCATCTTTCCCTCCTACCAAATCTCTGTGGAAGCTGCCATCTTCAGACGTCCTGGGCTGCAGACTTCAGGACTTCCCGCAGTGTCGCTCCACTGAGTGCAACTTTCAGGACCACAGCCTCTGGGCAGCTCCTCTGCTCTGCCTGCGGCTACTATGAGTAGGGCTGGTGGCAGTTTTGATTTATTTCTCCTCCTGAACTTGTTCTTTTAATTCAGTGGAGAGATTCACCGCTTTTGAGGCCTCCTCCTGTCACCAGGGTCAACCTTTTGATGACGAGGGGTTGGGGGTGGAGAAATGCGCCCATTAGCTGAGTGGTAAAGGGGAGCAGAGAAAGCTTGAGGGGAGGGTGTTGAGGATGGGAGGGAAGAGAAAAGCCTGGGGGAGGGTCAGGCATGTGCGGGGTTGGGGTGGAGGGAAGTTGTGGATTAGAGTATGAAATAACAGTATCACGACAGGTATTTCAGCATTTATAATAAAGCATGGTGTACTGGATGACCAGGATGCAGAAAACTGGACTTGCAACCACTAATAATGTAAAAATAACTGTTAATATTTATTGAGGGTTGTTATGGGTTAGACCCCATGCTAGGTACGCCAAAATACCCAAATCTGTTATAATAAAATGACCTTTCAAAATAGGTCCAATAACAGGGCCATCAGAAATTCCAGGGTTGCCTACCTGGTCCCGTTAGTTTGCTATTCAGTAAAAGAGATGAGCACACACCTGTAGTAGACCAGCGAAATGTCTATACCTTAACAGCTGGAAGTTGAGAATGTTATATGTGTTAGTTTCCTCTTACTGCTGTAATAGGTTATCACGCATTTAGCGGCTTAAAACAACACACGGTTATTATCTTACTGTCCAAAATGGGTCTCCCTGGGTTCAAATTAATGTGTAGGGCTGACTTCCCCCTGGAGGCTCAAGGGGAGAATCTGTCGCCTTGCCTTTTCCAGCATCTTGAGACGGCCCACATCCCCCGGCTCATGGCTCCTTTCTGTCCTCAAAGCTGGTCAAGACCTTCTCATATTGCATCCCTCTGACACTGACTCTCCTTCCTCTCTCTTCCTCATTTAAAAGACCCTTGTAATTACATTGAGCCCACCTGGATGATCCAGGATACTCTTTCTATTTTAAGATCAGCTGATTAGCAACCTTAATTCCATCTGCAAATTTACTTCCCCCTTGCACTGTAACTATAACATATCCACAGTTTCCAGGGATTAGGATCTTTCAGGCACCGGGGGCATTATCCTGCCTACATCTGCATTACATAGCAAAGGGAACTTTTGCTATGTAATGAAGAAGTTTATGAATCTTAAAACAGGGATATTATCCTGGATCACCCAGATGGGGCCCACTGAACCAAATGAAACCTTAAAAGCAGAGGACTTTCTCAAGCTGCGCTCAGAAAGAGGTGGTGGAAGGGAAGGCGCTAAATGACGAACATGGCTTTTGATTCAACTTACACAGTGCTGTTGGATGCATCTCTCTGAGTAATTTTTATTTCATCTCTCTCTCTTTTTTTTTTTTTTTGCCTAAGAACTACAGTGGCTTTCTTTCATCCCTCTTACAAGCCCAAAGTTCAGCTTCAAAATCTAGCAGTCAGAGCTCACCTATCCAACTTTGGATTCTGTATCTGTAGTCCAGCCAATTCCTTGTTGTGTTTCTTTGACGACCCTCAAGGCAGTGTGTACTTGCTGTGTTCTCTTGATTACCTACAAGATTACCTGTCTTGTCTCAAGGTCTCAAGTTTTTCCTCATCTTTCAAAGTTAAATTCAAGTTACGCCTTTTCCAGGAAGCTCTGGCAACTCTGGGCGGTATGCTGATTTCTCCCTATCGCATTTATAATCTTTGACATACGGTGTTCAGCTTATTAATTAGGCATCATGCCTTATTTTCTGGGTATTTCTTGCATAAGTCTTAGCCCTCCAAGATATACACTTCTTGAGAGTAAAGATATTTTTCTGGATCTTCCAATACCATGTGCCAATAGTTAATGTTAAATTCATGTTTGCTGATTGACTAACTGAAAGTGATTCTTTAAAAATGATGGAGACATATACTTGGTAGTAGAGGTTTCCTCATTGCACAGTAGCCATCAAAAATCTCACACAAGGGGTACTTTTGGTTACCAAGACTTCAAGACCTTCCATTTCTGTGACTCTTTCCCATCTTGTTCCCCATCTCCATTACCCCCACACCCACCCTGCCCATGTATACATCTAGAACCTGTAAGTGATTTAAAAACCCTTGTGATGGCTTGCTGGCTGGCCTGTCACCCTCTGAATGTTCCCGTATTACACAATTTATTATTCTCATCCCCTCGCTCTTCCTGCATTTCTAAAATCTCTCCTTCCAGCGCTGAACAACTAATCTGATTAGAATAATTTGTATTATATTATGAAAAACTCATAGGCAATTTTAACTATTCTGGTTTCTTTTTTGGTAGCAAAAATTTTATTTTAAAAATTTAAACTGAGGGACTGTGGTTTGTGAAGAAATCCACTGTCTCCTCTTGCCCTTCTTGTTCATAAGTGTATCTTGGCATTTCCCATCTGAACTCTCACAACTTGGCCTTAGGGATACATAGAGCACACATTTGTTTTAGTGGCCATGTGATGCTATTAAAAAGTGGACTTAATAAACATATCCTCCAGACTCAATTCAGAGTGATTTTCTGCTGCTTTAGTTTGCATTTCATATTTCACATACTTTTTCCAGCAGTTTCTCTCCTATAAGCATGAGTGTGAGTAGATGCATACACACGTGTGTGTATAAATATATATATGCACACTTACATATTTTTGGTGGAGTGTGGATGGGAGAGGATGGGAGGGACTAAGCTGTGACTTCTGTCCCCATGTGCATGGTTTAAGGAGGAGGTTAAACAAGAGGTGTGGGAAGTGGGTTATGTAAAATGGCACCCTGTGTCTGGAACATTGAGACACATCAGTGGCAATTCACATTATGAAAACATGATTACGTTCCCAAGTCCAAGCTCCTACTGCTTGCCACACAATAGACCAGTAAGTCAAGGGACAAGATGTTGGGGCAAAGAATAGTGATTTTATTCAGAAAGCCAGCAAACTGAGATGGCGGACTAGTGTCCTAAAGAACCATCTTAACTCGGAATGAAATTCAGGCTTCTTTCATGTTAAGGGAAAGGGGAAGCAGGAGGGTTCAAGATTAAAGGGTAAAGGTGGAGTGCAGACTTCTTGGAGCCACCTGGCCTTCAAGGGAAGCACAACACATTTCTTTGTTCTTCTGCTTGCTTACGTAGGCTGGACTCTAAATCTCGTGCAAAAACTTCAAATTATTAGCAGTTATTTTTACTCTACCATTCTTTTCTCTGATTATTAGCAAGGTTTCTGGGCCAAAATCAAACTCATCTATAACAAGTGGTAGCCGTAACTAGCTCGGGACCATGGGATGGGGACTCTTTCAGGGAACTTAATGAGCTATTTGGGCACAAGCAACATTTCTCTAATATTTAACTCCTTATGTGCAGGGCTAGAGTAATAGAGTACATAAGCTAAAGAATGAGGGAGGCAGTTGCAACGTGGTGTTTGTTCTGCTTTTCCTCTGTTACATTTATGGGAGAGAACTGACACAAGTTTGGGAACTCACCTGACAGTGTGTGGTTTTGGAACCACACACATTTGGGTTCAGTTATGTCTCTGCTGTTGATCAGCTGAGTGACCTTGGGCAGGTTTTGCAGAGTGCCTGAGCTCCATTGCCTTCACCTGTAAAATGGGGCTGCTAATACTTGCCTTGAAGGGTTAGAGAGACCACAGATTAAATACCTGCTCCATGGTGGATGTTAATTGGCAGCCATTGTTTGGTCTTGAAAGCCAGTGAGTCATATTTTTTGTGATGGTACATCCCAGGATGACTTAATGAGCAAAGGGATCTGCTTTAAGGAGGAGAGGAACATTGGAATGTGAAAATTACAGAAGAAGGCCACATACGGGGCTTGGAGAACAGTTCCCTGTAGACCAAGGGGACAGCTTGGATCTGTTTATTGGGTTCAAGAACCTGTGTGGTTTATTTGAATAGAGCTGGTCCTTTCACGCTTTGGCCTCATTGGCTGCCTGTGAGCCGTGAGCATTTGCCATGATCTCCAAAGTCCTCAAATCCTCTTTCTAGCCACGTGGGTGAACTGAGGTGCAGATGTCCTGTGTTGTTCCTGACACTGGGGTTTGGGTTTCTGCTGGGACACTGGCTGGGGTGAGAACACAATGCCTCACACGGCTGTGGTCTCCCCATCACTGGGCAGCCCTCATAGTTGAAAAGATAAGAGTTTACTCATTTTGATGATTGTCTTATGAGGAGGTGCTGACGCGACTTTTCAGCTTAATAAACATTGCTAAGTGTTACACAAAACAAAGAGAAACAAATCAAGAGGACTGATGGCATAATATATATACGTATATATGCACAAGAGGGCCTGCATATATATTTATTTATGTTTCTAGAGTGTATATGTTTGTGCATGTAAAATATATCCCTTTAGAAATTACAGTGTGCTCTGTTTTGAAAAGGAGACTGTGATTTGATATAAAAAAATGAAAAAAAGGTTAACTTTTTTCATCCCCAGTAACTCACACAAGGCTTCACAAGCATATATTACCAAAGCCCCAAAGGTAGCAATAAATTCCTCTTGTTGATTTAAATCGCATTAGGGTCCAAGCTTGTGAAACAAATGTTGAAATTGTACAGCTGACATACCAAACAACTTAGGGGGGCTTTATACCAAAGAGGCTTATAGAAGTTATTCACAGAAAAACTTCCAATTGTAAAAGAGATAAACAAGCTTTGGATCTGAGTGGTGTTTAATTGGAGTGTGTGGTGAGGCCCAAGAAGTGTTCGTACTGCAAAACACAGGACTTACTGCAGAATTTCAGCACTTTATTTTTTTAAACATCTTTATTGGAGTATAATTGCCCCACAATGGTGTGCTAGCCTCTGCTCTACAACAAAATGAATCAGCCACACACATACATATGTTCCCACATCTCCTCCCTCCCCCGTCTCCCTCCCTCCCACCCTCCCCATCCCACCCCTCCAGGCGATCACAAAGCACCGAGCTGTTTCCCCTGTGCTATGTGGCTGCCTCCCACCAGCCATCCACCCCACGTTTGGTAGTGTACACATGTCCATGCCTCTCTCTCGCTTTGTCACAGCCCACGCCTCCCCCTCCCCATATCCTCAAATCCATTCTCTAGTAGGTCTGTGTCTTTATTCCTGTCTTACCCCTAGGTTTTTCATGACATTATTTTTTTTTTTAATTCCATATATATGTGTTAGCATACGGTATTTGTCTCTCTATTTCTGACTTACTTCACTCTGTGCGACAGACTCTAGGTCTATCCACCTCATTACAAATAGCTCAATTTCGTTTCTTTTTATGGCTGAGTAATATTCCATTGTATATATGTGCCACATATTCTTTATCCATTCATCCGATGATGGACACTTAGGTTGTTTCCATCTCCGGGCTATTGTAAATAGAGCTGCAATGAACATTTTGGTACAGGACTGTTTTTCAATTATGGTTTTCTCAGGGTATATGCCCAGTAGTGGGATTGCTGGGTCATATGGTAGTTCTATTTGTAGTTTTTTAAGGAACCTCCATACTGTTCTCCACAGTGGCTGTATCAATTTACATTCCCACCAGCAGTGCAAGAGGGTTCCCTTTTCTCCACACCCTCTCCAGCATTTATTGTTTCTAGATTTTTTGATGATGCCCATTCTGACTGGTGTGAGATGATATCTCATTGTAGTTTTGATTTGCATTTTCTAATGATTAGTGATGTTGAGCATTCTTTCATGTGTTTGTTGGCAGTCTGTATATCTTCTTTGGAGAAATGTCTATTTAGGTCTTCTGCCCATTTTTGGATTGGGTTCTTTGTTTTTTTGTTATTGAGCTACGTGAGCTGCTTATAAATTTTGGAGATTAATCCTTTGTCAGTTGCTTCATTTGCAAATATTTTCTCCCATTCTGAGGGTTGTCTTTTGGTCTTGTTTATGGTTTCCTTTGCTGTGCAAAAGCTTTGAAGTTTCATTAGGTCCCATTTGTTTATTTTTGTTTTAATTTCCATTTCTCTAGGAGGTGGGTCAAAAAGGGTCTTGCTGTGATTTATGTCATAGAGTGCTCTGCCTATGTTTTCCTCTAAGAATTTGATAGTTTCTGGCCTTACATTAAGGTCTTTAATCCATTTTGAGCTTATTTTTGTGTATGGTGTTAGGGAGTGATCTAATTTCATACTTTTACATGTACCTGTCCATTTTTCCCAGCACCACTTATTGAAGAGGCTGTCCTTTCTCCACTGTACATTCCCGCCTCCTTTATCAAAGATAAGGTGTCCATACGTGCGTGGGTTTATCTCTGGGCTTTCTATCCTGTTCCATTGATCTATCTTTCTGTTTTTGTGCCAGTGCCATACTGTCTTGATTACTGTAGCTTTGTAGTATAGTCTGAAGTCAGGGAGCCTGATTCCTCCAGGTCCGTTTTTCATTCTCAAGATTGCTTTCGCTATTCAGGGTCTTTTGTGTTTCCATACAAATTGTGAAAGTTTTTGTTCTAGTTCTGTGAAAAATGCCAGTGGTAGTTTGATAGTGATTGCATTGAATCTGTAGATTGCTTTGGGTAGTAGAGTCATTTTCACGATGTTGATTCTTCCAATCCAAGAGCATGGTATATCTCTCCATCTATTTGTATCATCTTTAATTTCTTTCATCAGTGTCTTATAATTTTCTGCATACAGGCCTTTTGTCTCCTTAGGTAGGTTTATTCCTAGATATTTTATTCTTTTTGTTGCAATGGTAAATGGGAGTGTTTCTTGATTTCACTTTCAGATTTTTCATCATTAGTGTATAGGAATGCCAGAGATTTCTGTGCATTAATTTTGTATCCTGCTACTTTACCAAATTCATTGATTAGCTCTGGTAGTTTTCTGATAGCATCTTTAGGATTCTCTATGTATAGTATCATGTCATCTGCAAACAGTGACAGCTTTACTTCTTCTTTTCCGATTTGGATTCCTTTTATTTCCCTTTCTTCTCTGATTGCTGTGGCTAAAACTTCCAAAACTATGTTGAATAAGAGTGGTGAGAGTGGGCAACCTTGTCTTGTTCCTGATCTTAGTGGAAATGCTTTCAGTTTTTCACCATTGAGGACGATGTTGGATGTGGGTTTGTCATATATGGCCTTTATTATGTTGAGGAAAGTCCCCACTATGCCTACTTTCTGCAGGGTTTTTATCATAAATGGGTGTTGAATTTTGTCGAAAGCTTTCTCTGCATCTATTGAGATGATCATATGGTTTTTCTTCTTCAGTTTGTTAATATGGTGTATCACGTTGATTGATTTGCATATATTGAAGAATCCTTGCATTCCTGTAATAAACCCCACTTGATCATGGTGTATGATCCATTTAATGTGCTGTTGGATTCTGTTTGCTAGTATTTTGTTGAGGATTTTTGCATCTATGTTCATCAGTGATATTGGCCTGTAGTTTTCTTTCTTTGTGACATCCTTGTCTGGTTTTGGTATCAGGGTGATGGTGGCCTCGTAGAATGAGTTTGGGAGTGTTCCTCCCTCTGCTATATTTTGGAAGAGTTTGAGAAGGATAGGTGTTAGCTCTTCTCTAAATGTGTGATAGAATTCGCCTGTGAAGCCGTCTGGTCCTGGGCTTTGTTTGTTGGAAGATTTTTAATCACAGTTTCAATTTCAGTGCTTGTGATTAGTCTGTTCATATTTTCTATTTCTTCCTGATTCAGTCTTGGCAGGTTGTGCATTTCTAAGAATTTGTCCATTTCTTCCATGTTGTCCATTTTATTGGCATAGAGTTGCTTGTAGTAATCTCTCATGATTTTTTGTATTTCTGCAGTGTCAGTTGTTACTTCTCCTTTTTCATTTCTAACTCTATTGATTTGAGTCTTCTCCCTTTTTTTCTTGATGAGTCTGGCTAATGGTTTATCAATTTTGTTTATCTTCTCAAAGAACCAGCTTTTAGTTTTATTGATATTTGCTATGGTTTCCTTCATTTCCTTTTCATTTATTTCTGATCTGATTTTTATGATTTCTTTCCTTCTGCTAACTTTGGGTTTTTTTTGTTCTTCTTTCTTTAATTGCTTTAGGTGAAAGGTTAGGTTGTTTATTCGAGATGTTTCCTGTTTCTTAAGGTAGGATTGTATTGCTATAAACTTCCCTCTTAGAACTGCTTTTGCTGCATTCCATAGGTTTTGGGTCATCGTGTCTCCATTGTCACTTGTTTCTAGATATTTTTTAATTTCCTCTTTGATTTCTTCAGTGATCACTTCGTTATTAAGTAGTGTATTGTTTAATCTCCATGTGTTTGTATTTTTTACAGATCTTTTCCTGTAATTGATATCTAGTCTCATAGCGTTGTGGTTGAAAAAGATATTTGATACAATTTCAATTTTCTTAAATTTACCAAGGCTTGATTTGTGACCCAAGATATGATCTATCCTGGAGAATGTTCCATGAGCACTAGAGAAAAATGTGTATTCTGTTGTTTTTGGATGGAATGTCCTATAAATATCAATTAAGTCCATCTTGTTTAATGTATCATTTAAAGCTTGTGTTTCCTTATTTATTTTCATTTTGGATGATCTGTCCATTGGTGAACGTGGGGTGTTAAAGTCCCCTACTATGAATGTGTTACTGTCGATTTCCCCTTTTATGGCTGTTAGTATTTGCCTTATGTATTGAGGTGCTCCTATGTTGGGTGCATAAATATTTACAATTGTTATATCTTCTTCTTGGATCGATCCCTTGATCATTATGTAGTGTCCTTCTTTGTCTCTTCTAATAGTGTTTATTTTAAAGTCTCTTTTGTCTGATATGAGAATTGCTACTCCAGCTTTCTTTTGGTTTCCATTTGCATGAAATATCTTTTTCCATCCCCTCACTTTCAGTCTGTATGTGTCTCTAGGTCTGAAGTGGGTCTCTTGTAGACAGCAAATATATGGGTCTTGTTTTTGTATCCATTCATCCAATCTGTTTCTTTTGGTGGGAGCATTTAGTCCATTTACATTTAAGGTAACTATCGATATGTATGTTCCTATTCCCATTTTCTTAATTGTTTTGGGTTCGTTATTGTAGGTCTTTTCCTTCTCTTGTGTTTCTTGCCTAGAGAAGTTCCTTTAGCAGTTTTTGTAAAGGTGGTTTGGTGGTGCTGAACTCTCTCAGCTTTTGCTTGTCTGTGAAGGTTTTAATTTCTCCATCAAATCTGAATGAGATCCTTGCTGGGTAGAGTGACCTTGGTTGCAGGTTTTTCTCCTTCATCACTTTAAATATGTCCTGCCAGTCCCTTCTGGCTTGCAGAGTTTCTGCTGAAAAATCAGCTGTTAACCTTATGGGGAGTCCCTTGTGTGTTATTTGTTGTTTTTCCCTTGTTGCTTTTAATATGCTTTCTTTGTATTTAATTTTTGACAGTTTGATTAATATGTGTCTTGGCGTATTTCTCCTTGGAGTCATCCTGTATGGGACTCTCTGTGCTTCCTGGACTTGATTAAGTATTTCCTTTCCCATATTAGGGAAATTTTCAACTATAATCTCTTCAAATATTTTCTCAGTCTCTTTCTTTTTCTCTTCTTCATCTGGAACCCCTATAAGTCTAATGTTGGTGCGTTTAATGTTGTCCCAGAGGTCTCTGAGACTGTCGTCAGTTCTTTTAATTCTTTTTTCTTTATTCTGCTCTGCGGCAGTTATTTCCACTATTTTATCTTCCAGGTCACTTATCCGTTTTTGTGCCTCAGTTATTCTGCTATTGATCCCATCTAGAGTATTTTTCATTTCATTTATTGTGTTGTTCATCATTGTTTGTTTCATCTTTAGTTCTTCTAGGTCCTTGTTAAATGTTTCTTGCATTTTGTCTATTCTATTTCCAAGATTTTGGATCATCTTTACTATCGTTATTCTGAATTCTTTTTCAGGTAGACTGCCTTTTCCTCTTCATTTGTTAGGTCTGGTGGGTTTTTATCTTGCTCCTTCATCTGTGGTGTGTTTTTCTGTCTTCTCATTTTGCTTATCTTACTGTATTTGGGGTCTCCTTTTTGCAGGCTGCAGGTTCGTAGTTCCCGTTGTTTTTGGTGTCTGTCCCCAGTGGCTAAGGTTGGTTCAGTGGGTTGTGTAGGCTTCCTGGTGGAGGGGACTAGTGCCTGTGTTCTGGTGCATGAGGCTAGATCTTGTCTTTCTGGTGGGCAGGTCCACGTCTGGTGGTGTGTTTTGGGGTGTCTGTGGACTTGTTATGATTTTAGGCGGCCTCTCTGCTAATGGGTGGGGTTGTGTTCCTGTCTTCCTAGTTGTTTGGCGTAGGATGTCCAGCACTGTGGCTTGCTTGTAATTGAGTGAAGCTGGGTGCTGGTGTTGAGATGGAGATCTCTGGGAGATTTTCGCCGTTTGATATTGTGTGGAGCTGGGAGGTCTCTTGTGGACCAGTGTCCTGAAGCTGGCTCTCCCACCTCAGAGGCCCAGCACTGACTCCTGGCTGCAGCACCGAGAGCCTTCCATCCACACGGCTCAGACAAGGGGAATGAACATGCTCATGATGCAACAGTTTCATTTCTGGGGATTCGTCCCGTTTCCAAGGTTCCCCAAAGTCTCATTCCACCAAAGCCTCAACGTGAAGTCCTGGTTCTTGTCATCTCATCAGGTCCAGGTTCAGATGAGGCTCTGAAGGAGCCTTTTTTGACCCTCTCAAACACAGCTCCTCCTGTGTAGTTCCTCTTGATCTGTAGGCCTGTGAACAGCACGCGCAGAAGCTGGCTCGCTGGCCTGTGTCTGGGGCAGAATTTCAGCACTTTAAAACCCTAGTGGTCCCTGCTTCACCGACCAAGGTTTATGATTTCCGTCTTTCTTTTCTTTCTTCCCTCGCTCCCTCGCCTCTTCTCTCTCCTTTCTTTCTGATGGTGGAGTGCAATATAGTACCTGCTTTTAGCACCAAATTACAATTCCAAGCACCTTTAATTTACCTGCAGATCTAAAACTCCTTTACCATGTATTAGAAATTATTACTCTCTTTTAGACTGGCACCCTTTCCCAGGTGTAGCTCCGCCAGGAAGGAAGGCACATATGGGACAAGTAAGATGGAAGATAAGAGATGCCCACCTGAATATCTGTGGACATCCTGTATTTGAGTTGTCTGCATGGTGGAACATTTTGATATGAGGAGAATTATACAATGATTTATTTATCACCGTAATTTGGCCATAACGTCGCTTTTAAACATTCCTTGTGTTTAGGACAACAGTAGGCTATCCCATCAACTTTCAAGCTGGGGTGAAAAGAAACATGATGCAAAGCTGCAGAAAATGCAGTGTGAAGTCTAGGAGACCACAGTGCCTTCAAGGTTAGCTTGCTGACAGCCTTCTGAGGGTAGGGGGTATTGGAGAAACTTTGTGTTCCAGGGCAAAGGGTGGGTTTTATTTCTGGTCATTCATTCATTCACTCACTCACCAATCATTACTCAGCTCCCACTGTGAGTCTCAGTTTTACTACCCACAGAAGCTCGTGATGGCCCTAGGCTGTCCCAGATGACACTGGGACTAGGTTGACAAAGGGAGTTGTCATTTCTCCGTTATTCCACTTTGATGAGACTCCCAAGCCACTGCCCCCAGAGCAACATTCTAGTGTTTCTTTGAGATAAGGTGTATTTCCTGTACCATGTAATGTAAACAACCAACCAGGGATACGTTCTCTCCTAAAGGAAAGTTCTGTTTTTCACAGGCTTCAAAACTCCTGTTTTGCTTAAGCCAAAGATATTTATGATGACGAGATTTAAGGCACCAACACATGGTATTTCTGTTTATAAAGGGGTCTTTCCGTTAATCTCTAAAATTGTCTCAGGAAAACACTACCAGCATGGTTTTAACAGATCCCTTTTTGTTTAAATATGAGAGTGAAAATCTCTATCCACATATGTTTCCTGGGTGTTTATAAATTGCACATATATACACAGAAAGGGAGTATGTGCTCATTAAAGAATATTTTTAAAACAGAAAACTTATCCATATCCTTGCACTCAAAGATATTTGTTAAAACTCTTCAGTGTATTGCTATTTGATCTTCAATTTCTCATCATACTCTAAAAATATTTTTCCATATTTGCAATATATAAATGCACATATTAAATAGTAGGTGTAGAATTTAATTAATCATTTTTTGGTGATTATGTTATCTGCTTAAATCTGTGTGAGCCTTAGCATGAAAGTAAATATAAATACAAATTGTTATTAGCAGTCAGTTGGATTGTTTTGGACTTAATGATTCCAATGACGTGAATGATGTTAGAGCTCAGGAAACTCAGGTTTACGGAACCTCACCATTGTAGATTGATGATTGTAACAAGACCATGACTGCTTCTAATAGAAATGCTTCTAACAGTGGCTTAAATAGGATACAGTTGCTCACGTAACAAGAGATGAGTGACTGCTGGTGTTGATTTGATTAGTTCCTTAACTGTGCCATCATAGTTGCAGGTTCTTTCTGTCTTCCTATGCTATTGAATTGGGTGTTTTGCCCTTCATCTTAGTGCATTTACCTCTTGGTTGCAAGATGGCTTCTGCAATTCCAGTCATCACATTTATGTTCAAAGATGAAGAAGGAGCAATACCTTTATGAGGAAAATACAAGGTTTCCCTGGAGTCCCCAGTAGACTTTTGTTTATATCTTATTGGCTGGCATTGTATCCCAAGCCTACGAAGCCTGTTAAGCATTTCCAGCCTCTGAAGAGGAAGGCTGAGGCAGAGGGGGATGGATAGTTGCTGCCACCCACAGGGTCTGCAACCTCAGTAAATTGTAACTGCTGCTGCTGATCTGCCATCAATGAAAATGTAACTGCAGAGTGCGTAGAATGAAGTAGTTTGACTTAACGCTCTCCAGTAGAACTTCCTGGGGTGATGAAAATATTTAATAATCTGTGCTAGCCAGTACGGTGGCTTTTGTCCACGTGTGACTATTGAGCACTTGAAATGTGTCAATTTTGTGACAGAGTTTTTAAATCGTATTGAACTCTAATAAATTTAAATAGTCATATGTGGCTCGGCTAGCGGCTGCCATATTAGGTAACACAGTTTGTTCATGAAAGTTATTTGAATAATTTTGAGGCGCAGTGCTGACATTTGAAAAATCAAGCCCCTCTGTGGTTAAGTGTGATTTTATAAAATTGATATTGCAAAATGATAATTTCCCTGTCTGTCTGTATTTGTATTTATTTATCTTTGCTTTGTAAAGTTTGCCCAAAGATCAGTTTCTCCGACTTAGCACAGATTTCTTTGAAAGAAAATTTCTATTCTAGAGATTGCTCTTCTGTAGCTAAAAAAAATGATGCCACTGCAAATTAAGAAAAACAGCAACTAAACACCTCATTTTTGTCCACGTCAGCACTATGGCAGTAATACTGCGACAAAACGATCCTTAAAGGCAGTTGCTCTAACAGTTTGGTTCCTTGCTGTCTGTTGTTGTATTACCTGAAAATGTGTTTCCCCCCATGAAATGGTCCCAATTTCTGAAATGTGTGAGTTTATTTTGGATTTAATTTCATTCCTGGCAAGTTTCATGAGAAAGAAATATTAGAGGAGACCAGGGAGTTTTCAGTATTGAGAGTCCTCCCAGCTCTGATTTCCTTGTATATGTGGGTGTTGGTGGAGGTTCTGGCAGTACTCTTTGGCCAAAGCTCTGATGGAGTGAACACGTCCAAGCTGGAAGGGTACAGACCTCAGATGTGCTAATGGGAAACATCGCTGGAGCTCAGAGTCACGCGGATGGGGGCGGTGTCATCCCTGTTCAGTCTTGTCGGGAAATATGACAGCAACACATCAGCTTAGCCTCCAGGTTAGAATGTTCGTGTGCCTTGTAGGTTCCATAACAACGCATCTTTCGCTTTCTGTGATATTCAGAACAAAAGTGATTACTTTCTCTGACATGAAATTCTATACCCTTAAAGGAACCATTAAACTAGCTCTAGAAAGTTGGGAAGCATGAGAAGTGCTTGCTTTTTGACTGAGACACACTTCTTGCTGGGCTGTGGACACTGACTTTGTCAGACCTACAGCACTTGAAGGTCTAAGACAGACTTGCTCAACAATTAAAACAAGCACTAAGATTCGTATCAGTGTCACAGCTGAACAAAAGACGAAGTACTGGACAGATGAGTTGCAGTGACTTTAGGAATAGACTGTCTACACAAGGGTGCACAGGCTAAATGGGATGCAGAGGAGATAGATAATGAAGCCCCAGAGGCCAGCATCCATGGGGTGCTCGTATGGCCTCTAGGCCTGAAAAGGGCCCAGTGGAGCCTTGGCCTCGGGAGAGGGGCTGCTGAATAGGAGGTATGGCCCTGGATCGAGGCGAGTGGCCACTGTGAAAACCCCAGCCCCGGAAGAAGAGTGAGAGAATAAACACTGTATCTTTGTCCAGCTGCTTCCCTGTCCTTCCCTTTGCCTGGCACCTCTCAGAAGCCTGGGGGCAAGTGAAGAATGCAATCCACAGAGGATGGACAGTGGCTCTTCAGGGTCAACAAGAATAACCAACACGTGACTGTAATGTGGCCAGTGCTGCTGCGTGTGTACAAGCTGCTAAGTACTCGCACATACATTAGCCAACCCCATCCCCTACAGTCTCCACCTTACTAATGAGAAGACTGCGCTCAGGGAAGTGATGCAGATTTCCCCAAATCCAACAGTTGGTTAATGACCCAAGTCAGGAGTCCAAGCTCTTAACTTCCGTGTTGTGAGAGGGGCCATGAAGATGTATCAGAAGGTGAAAAAATACGGTAACCAAACCTTATGGAGACAATCATAATCATAATAGTGGGAAGAACGCCCCTGCCTTATGTTTCCAGACATCATCGCATTTGACCCTCACAGTATTCTCAGGGGTTTAAAAGGTTAGGTATTATTAGCCTCACTTTACTAACGAAAAGAGCAAAGGTTCAGGCGAAATGACCTGCTCCAAAACTATCTCAGAGCTGGCATGTGAATATAGGTTTTTTCATTCTGAGTCAGTTGTTGAGGCAAGTTATACCCCATTGCTAATTAGAAGATGTTGGCAACAGGACAGTTTAATTAAATCAAGCCAAACCAAACCAAACCAAACCAAAGACATGTTATATAGACATTCTGCTTAAACAGTAGCCCCCATTTTGCCTCAGGGATCACTGTTTCATTTTGCTCATATTGAAAAGCCCACAGGGACTTCCCTGGTGGCGCAGTGGATAAGACCCCGCACTCCCAATGCAGGGGGGCCGGGTTCGATCCCTGGTCAGGGAAATAGATGCGACACGCCTGCCGCAACTAAGAGTTTGCATGACACAACTAAGGAGCCCGTGTGCTGCAACTGAGGAGCCTGCCTGCTGCCACTAAGACAAGGCACAACCAAATAAATAAATATTAAAAGAAAAACAAAAAAGAAAAGAAAAGCCCACAAACCGTTATGGTCCGTTATAAAAGCGGTGAATAATGTGTGAATCAAAAACAAGAGGAAGGAAAACAATATTTGAGTAAATAAGTAGCAATTTCTGAAAAAATAATATGAAACTTATATGATATGCTAAATACCAAAATTCATTCCAGAGTTTGATATAAATGCTTAATGTATGGAGTGATGACCGGGAGATGACACTGTGGAGGTGATACTGTTGTCGGGTGTTACAATTAGTGGACACCAGGTGCAGTGGAGGGGCTTTAAAAGGGTTACTCCCCACTTCACAGATGAGGAAACTGAGGCCCAGAAACCTGCCTGTGGCCCTTGGCAGACAATACTGCAGCCCAGAGCCTTCGTCTTTGTCATGCTAACTCCAGATTCAGTGCTGTTACTGCCCTGGGGTCTTAGGATCACTTCCATCCTGACCTTTAGGACACCATGAAGAAAGGAATTAGCAGTTCCTTTTCTAGAAAACCTGTTGACTTCTATGAAATGAACAACCATGTAGCTGCAAGTCAACAGTAAACCAACTGGGAAAATATTTGCATCACGTATGACAGTCAAAGGGTTATATTTTATAGCAAATATTTTAACTGGTGTATAAGAAACAGCATGCAGATAAATGGACAAGGGATATGAATTAGAATTAGCGCATTAGAATGTGCTTAGTAAACAAATTTGCAAAATTTTAAGCTTATTAATAATAAAAGAAATGCAAATTAAAATAACAGTGAGGTGGTATTTTACATGCCTCAAAGTTTTTGTTTGTTTGTTTTTGGTTTTGAAGACCAAAGCTAGGGAAATTATGAGATCATTGGTATAGTGGCCGTGGAGTTTGCATGGCCTCTTTGAAAAAGCAATTTGGCAACAGTTATAAAGAATCATAAAATTTCCACACCCTTTGACCCAGCAATCCCACTCCTGGGAATTTATCTTGAGGCAATTATTAAAAAGGCAATGAAAGCCATGTGTAAAAAAATATTCATTGCAGTAATGCTTATAATAGCAAACTGTTGGAAGCCACCTAAAGGTCCCAAAACAGGGAAAAGATTCAATGAATTATGGGTCTGTATAGCCATCAAATTAATTATGGAAGCTATACAGTAATATAAGGATACTAATGATGTCAATTGAAAAAGGAATGAAAAAATTTATTTATTCTGTGCCTTTAACTGCAATAAAGTCTATATAGGGATTAACATTGAGAATAAATACAGAAAAATAAAAATAATGGATGTAACACGATGGGAAGGTTAGGGGTTCACCTGAGACCTGTGAACACATGAGATGTTTACACTGGCACATGGAGTTCTAGGTGTGTGAAATGGAGTGTTCCAAGATCAGGCTGAATAGGTAAGTGGAAGCCAAGTTGCGGAAAATTTCAGATACCATCATAAAAAGTTTGAACTTTGTCCTTAGGGGCATTGGAAAAACCATTGGAAATGTCATAACTAAATCTGTGTTTGGGGAACTCTGACAGCACCGAGAGCTTCAGAATGGGAGGGATGCACTTAGGAGGCCTTTTAATGGCCTGGGCAGGAGGTAATGAGAGCCTTGAGCAGGCAGGGCAGGGTGGGGATGGAGAGGAGTGGAGAGAGGCACCTGAGAGCCTTTGTCAGGTGCTCAGACGTGGGAATGTGGGAGAGAGAGAAGAGAGAGCGGAGGCTGCCTTCTTAGCGTGGGTGGGGTTGCTATTTAGAAGAGTGGGAAGAGAGGCAAGATTCTCGCTCCATTTTGAATGTGTTGGGAGTATGGTGTCCTCCAGTGCAGTCCTTAGACTGCGAGGATACAGGTCTTGTCCTTGGGAGACAGGGAAGTGGTGGTGGTGGAACTTGGGCATCTTGGCTTGCGGGCATGGTTGCATTTGGAAGAGTGGAGGATGTCCAGGCAATGTTTGCCTCAGGAGAGAAGATGACAGCTGCAGGCAGAACCCTGGGAAGGTCTGAGATCTAGAGATGGGTGGAAAGAGGAAGCAGTTGAAGAAGGAGCAGTTGGGGGTACGTGTGGAAATGGAACGGGGATAGAGTCTTAAGAAAGAGCAGGTGGATGGTGGGGCTGAACAAGGCTGCGGGTTCAGAAGGCTGAAGCCTCATTGGAGGCCTTTGGTTAGGTCATTGGACCTTGGACCGAACAGGTTACACTGGAGCATGGAGAGGGGAAGGATGGGAGCAGAACCCAGATGACTGAGAGGGAAGAACAAAATGGCGGTGATGAGGCAGATACATGACTCTAAAGTACGCAGGACTTTCAAAGGCTCAGAGATAGAGTTTGCCTGGGACTTGGGGTGTTCCCAGGTTGCAGAACTTTCAGTGCTCCAATCGGGAAAGTCCCAGACCAATGAGGACAAGTTGGCCACCCAACCTATACAAAATGTGTCAGCTAAAATATCCGTTCTCTAAGAGCAGTTAAGCCTGGACGAGGATACCAGATGTATATACATAATGCAGTTAAGTAGCAACACAAGGGAACAAGGCTAAGCTGAGCTGCCAATTTAGTGGGATGGAGAGTTTGGGAATATTTTTGAAAGTATTTTTGGGTTGAAGCAATCTGGTGAAATTCCGGGAAAAAGAAGTTGTTTTTCTTTTAAATTTTTAGTTAAAAAAACCAAGTCAGAGTGGCACAATAAAACCGTAGAAAGGAAAGCACTGGTGTCAACATTGACAGTTTTACACTAAATGGCTTCCCCATTTGAGTTTTCCAGTTACTGTTTTATTTATTTAGTTTTAATTTGACACAATGGGGAATAAAAATCCTATAACCACACCTCATTAATTTGCAGTAATGGGGAAGTGGTGTGCTGTTTGATAAGTGAAAGCACTGAGTTTAAAGACAGAGGGCTCATAGACCCTTGGTCCTAGAAAAGACCCAAGTCATCTAGTGGAGCTGACGGTACCTATGGAATCATTGTTCCCTCGGCTGGGCTCTGACTCCTGCCACCTCCTGGGTACTGGAGTTCCAGATGCCCAATCTCACCAGGGTTTCCCAACCTCACTGCCTATTGGTTCCCTGGAGAGTGTGGGCCACTGGACTCCTGCTTTCCAAGCCCTGTGGGCTTGGGACCAACCTCTGATTTCTCTGTGACTCTTTTCTCTCATTCCTTGTACAGTCCTTTTGTTAGCATTCAGGACAAGGTTTGTGAAGCAAAGATGCCCTTCTGTCTGGGGCTCTTTCACTTGGCTCCTTGCCACTGGCTAGGTCTGTACAATCCACCCAACATTGCTGGGCCTCAGCTCTCTCTGGAAAAGAGGTTGCAGGATGCCGCGTGGGTGGTTTAGAGTCAATCACCTGAATATAGTGATATTCTGTGCTAATTATTATTATTAGTTGTGTCCCAAGTGCTTATTAACCACATGACCTTAGGCAATTCTCTCATCCTCCATTTCCTTACCTACAAAAAGAAAGGTCTGAATTGGTCGATCCCTAGGGTCCTGTCCAGTTCTTGAATTAATGCATTTTTCCTGGTGCTGTTTGAAGCTTGGACCAAGGTGAATATTGTGTGTTTATGCGGCGACTTGAGAGAATGACTTCAAGGGAAGGTTTCAGCTTAATATATCCTGACATTTGAAAATGAGAATTTAGTTGAGGAAAAAAGACCCAAGAAGGCTACAAAGAAGGGGATGTGGATCAGATAAGTTAATCAAACTCTGGGAAGATCTGTACAGAGAGCTTTCTGTTCAGCAGATCAATAAATTAGGCAAAATTTGGGCTTTTTGCCTGCATCCCCACTACCCATCTTTCTATTTGTTACTGTACCTCCTTCTCCCCCACTTCTGAGTCTGGCCTGTGCTCTGGACCTTGGCTGTCCATCCACTACTGTCTTCTCCCCTGAATCTCAGGGCTCCAGACATGGAGTCTGGTTCTGGACGGGGCCCATCTACTCTATCCCAAATCCTGGATCTGTCCTCCAAGACCTGTCTGCACTATCCCACTTTGAGGTAACCACTCTGCCCTCTAGGTAATTACTGACCCTGACCTTGGCCTCTGCTCTGTCCAGTTCTGTCACTGCCCAGGCTTTGTCTTGTTTCTGTTATTGATTTTCTAAGGTATGTGCAGCAAGACTTACCCTGTGATTATAATTCATACAACTTGACCTTGTGTGGACCTGGGATGAATGGGAACGAAAGGAAATGAAACAGGAGAAGATTGTCAGTGATTTTTCTTTTTTATATTTCTTTCATTGTTATGACTCCCCCCCAAAAAAACCAAAATTGTGGAGAAGGTCATTGAAGGAAAAGCATTTCAGGAGAGAATCTGTACAAGTGTATGTCATGAAGACTTAATTCATCTTTAATCATATGTTTTTCAACCATCTGCTATATTGCAGGCACTGTCTCAGGCCCCTTTTTGGCCATGGAGAGGGAATTAGTACTTTAGTGGAGGAGAGAATAATCAGGTATTGAAAATAAAGGGCTGTTAGAGAGGCATGTACACAGGTTTTGGGGTGCACAGCAGAAGAGACAGCCAACTGTCTGCAGTGGGGCTTGGGGAGTATTCTCCGAGTGAATGACATTTAGGCTGAATCTTGAGGGATGTTCTAGGGAGAGGAAACACTATTGCCAAACCTTGGAGGAGTGAAGGACTGCCTGGCATGTTTACAAAATGGACGGGTTGGGGGTGACTGGAGGGTTCATGAGAGGAAGTAGAAGATGAAGCTGTGAGATAGAGCTGGACCAGGTTTAGAAGTGCCTTAGAATGCTGGGATAAGGAGATTGTCCTGTGGTGACAGGGAATTATTGCAAAATTGGAATGAGTTAAGTCTAAATTAATGAGATTTGACTGCGAGGGGCTTGGGAAGTAACTATGGACGGCTTCATGTTGGGTATCTCAGTGCTTTTGGAGACCTCATTGATGAGACCAGTCATGGTCATCCTGGCTCCTCTCCACAAGCCTCCAGCCACGCCTTGACCTTCTTCCACTAGCCTGGCGCTTGCGCTGGGTCTCATCTTTTCTCTCGTAGCCTCCCTGTCTACAGGTGGAAACACCTGTTGCCTTCGCCCCCGCTTCTCTGACTCCGAGGGAGATGAACGAATCTCGTTCCCTTCAGGGCCACAGCCAAAGGAGAGGCTTTGAAGAGATCAGTTCCGACTGTATTTCTTCTTGGTGCTGGTTTCCTCTCCAGAAAGGCACTGTCATTAATTAGAGCAAAACAAACAAAGCAAATCCTAAACGGCTGAGCTTCATATTTTCAGAGACCTGTAAGTCTCATCAGCATTAAAATAAGCTTCGAGCTTACCTAGCGCAGGTGTTCATTGTGATGGACTGTTCCACGCTGTGCGTTACTACCTGGAATAGAGTTTTCTGAGGTCATCACAGAGCTCTGATGGGTCACCCTGTAGATCCTGGATAGAAATGGGCTCTGTCCCCAGAAGGCTGCTCCAGCAGAGGGGCCAATGGAACGTGAATGCCACTTGTGGCCAGCCTGTCCCAGGAGACTGGGATATGGACCTCTGGGCTGTGGTCATATAGTGCTGTTATCCGTTTGCCTATTTAAAAGTTCAGTCTCTTTGTCCTTGAGATCTGTACATTTCATTGTATGTAAATTGTACCTCAATACCAATTCTAAGTAAAGAAAGGCTATCTGTTTATTAAAAAAAAATAACCCAAAACTTTCTTCTTTATTTTTAGTAAGAAATTTGAGGTATGTTTTTCAGGAGAGGACCTTGCAAATCAAAGGGACGATGACAGTGATCATATCATTTGTGGCTTTGGGTCAATTTCTTCTATTTTTTTGTGTATCAGTTTCCTCCTTTGAATTGTGGCATGCTAGGTTTTTGGTTTTTACTCTGGGTCTTGTTTCTGGTTTATTTTTCCTCCATAGTGGAATACTATTTAATGAATACTTTGTAAAAAAAAAAAAACTGTTTAAGGTGTCACAGCAGCAAGAGTCATTAATGTTTAAGAACTGGACAACTTGAGGATTACCCACACATTTTTTGAAAGATCAAAATCGAAGCCCTTCATCTTTAATCGAAAACATCTCCGTCAGCTTCCTGATCTTTTATCTGGGTCGTGTGGTTATTCAGATGCTGGCCATCTTGGTGGTGGGATACTCTCCTCCCTTGAGTCCCTGTGTTGCTTTCTCATCCCATCGTTTTGGAGCTAAAGCCGTAGAAACCCACAAGGGACAGGGATGCTGGTGGCTGGAGTTGAGAAGCGGACTGGCAGTATCACGATTTCAACTTGGAGGAGAAACCATCAGGTGAATATGCGTGTCTGCTGCCCCCACACAGGCGCTTACGTGCATGGCCCCAGGGAGTGGCACCGCATGACAGGCAGTGTATTTGCTGTTAGCCATTTTTACAAGTTATCTTCGTATTTTGTTCTTCTGCTGCCTAAGATCCTATGAGCCGGGTCACAAGGCCAAACCTTTTGGGAGCTCTTGTTCTCAAAGCCACGTGCCTGGCTGTCAAAACTGAGAAAAGCCTGGTAACTGAAGGGGCACATCCTGTGCTACAGGAAAAGAGATGTTCTGCTGGCCTCTTCCTGGTGCTCAGTGATTTCCAAACCACATCAGCAGAGGTGACTCAGGATATATTTTCACTGCTTAGAAACCGTAGTAACGAGGCAGTACAAATGGTCGGCTGTGTTATGGATTACATTTTAACCAGGTTGGAGACCACCAGTATGTTACTTGGAGACCGCAGGTTCAACTTTTTAATTCAAGCTTTTCTGACTTTACAATAAAATTTCTCCTGTCATGTCTATGCACATGTTTGGACTTCGGATAAGATGCATCCCTGGTTAGAAGTCAGCTCTACACAATTTGTTCTGGAATTCAAGCCTGCACCTGTCCATACACATGGCCTTGTCATGAGAACACCTGACGGTGGCATGACTGAATGCTCGGTTACATGCCAAGAGGGCCTAGGTGCCCCTGCATGGTCCATGCTCTGCTCATGGCCAAGTGGTTTTGTGGGAATAAAGAGGTGTTCTGTAATCTAGTATACTGATTAAATAAGCATTTCAGACTGTAAGGCAGAATTACCCTAAACACCACCTCAAGTTAAATAAGTCATTGGGGAAAATCTAGTGCAAAATGTTTGACCACCAGTCTGTTTTGTTCAGTTCAAATCACTTTCACACTTCATAAGGAAAAGACAAGCAATCCAGTAGAAAAATAGTCAAAAGACTTAAACGAATAGGGTCACAGAAAGAAAGTACAATTTCCAGTAAACATGGGAGAAGATGGTCAGCTCATTCCATTAAAGAAGTGGACAATGTAGCAGTAGTCAGTCTTCCCCACCACAGTCTTTCCCCCCAGGTGTCAGTAGGAGGAAGGGATACTCTTCACTTTCAGACCTCATTGCTCTTTGTACAACTGTAAATTGCTGCTGTGATTTTTTTTTTTTTTTTTTTTTTTTGTGGAGGCTTTAGGTGATGTGTCCAGAAAACCAAGGCATGTTCTTTTGACAACAGCAGTTCCCCTCCTATAAACTGATTTCACAGTTGCCCTCAACACCTGTACTTTCCTACATTGTCTGTAATAGTAACAACAGTGTACCCAAACGGCAAGAAACAACCTCAATATCCTTATGTGATTAGTGAAAGTATGTAGCCACGATTTAATGGAACACTATAGAACTTAGAGAAATGAAAGCGGGGGAGGGGAGAGGGAGTGAAAGGGAGGGAGGGAGAGAGGGAGGGGGAAGGAAGGAGGGAGGGAGGGAGGGAGAGGAGAGTGGGAGAGAATGACAGAGACAGTGATTAGATGTGCTGTGTGTTGCTGTTAGGGGAATATATTCAATATATAGTAAGAGAAAAAAGTAAGCTATAAAATAGTAATATGGTATTACCACATTTATAAAACAAAAGGAAACAGAAAAGAAAAATCTTCTTATCCTTTAACTGCCCTGAACATTTCTGGAAAGAGCTGCAAAAGAAACACAACAAGTAAAACAGCAGTAACCACCCTGCTGATAGTGATCGGCTCTGGGATCTGACATTAACGTTCAGAGGAGGAGGAGGGGTCTTTCATGTTTCAGTATCTGCCCTTCTGTGTTAATTCAATTTTCTTTTTTATACCAAGCATGTGGATATCTTTAGCGATAGTAAAACTAATAAAAAGTCCTCCATCCTTTCTCAATCGTTCTCTAATAATGCCCTAATCCTTCCCCATATTTGGTTCTAGAATTCTAGTTTTTTAAGAATCTAAATAAATACTTGTTTTTTTAATTGACCAAGGTTTCCATAGCCTTCAGATATACTTATTTCTTTTCTTTTCTTTTTTTAACTGATTTCTTAAGAAGTGATTACGTTTTGACTGACCCATCTTGACGGCTCCCCGGACTCAACACGGCAGGGTTGGTGGGGCTGTGAGAACACCCGGCTCATTCCCTGGTGGGAGAATCCATGCTGTGGGTTCTCAGTTGAGAGCAACGGTCGTGAAAGTGGACTCTGAGTCAGATGAGGTGGGTTTGACTTGGCTCTACCAACTGCTAGAGATATGCCGTTGGGCAGATTATTTAGTCTCTTTCAACCTCTGTTCTGCATCTGTGAAATGGGGCTGTTAATTATATCTCAATAAAGCTGGAAAAAAATACCAACCGCATTGGGTTATATGAATGACAAGGCATACTACTTACAAAACACTTAGAAGGGACCCCGGAACGTAGTCTTAATCACATCAGATATTATTTTTTCATTTTATGTTTACAGGCAAGTCCACCTCACCTCTACGTTTCAGTTTTCTTACCTTTAAGATGGTTGGATAGAATAAAATGGCACTTTTCCAGTTCAAAATTTGATATTTAAAATTTGCATTTCTGGTACACTCTTTTTTTAAAAATTTTATTTATTATTTATAAATTTATTTTTGGCTGTGTTGGGTCTTCGTTGCTGCACGTGGGCTTTCTCTAGTTGCAGCAAGTGGGGGCTACTCTTGTTGCGGAGCCTGGGCTCTAGGCGCGCGGGCTTCAGTAGTTGTGACACGCGGGCTTAGTTCCTCTGTGGCATGTGGGAATCTTCCCGGACCGGGGATCGAAACCATGTTCAATCCCTGCAGTGGCAGGTGGATTCTTAACCACTGCACTACCAGGGAAGTCCTTCTGGTGCACTCTTTATTAAGTCCTACATGGCTTAAGGTTGTATACAGTTGTTGTGGTGTTTGACAGTAAATTTACTGACTTGATTTTTTTTTTTTTTTTGCGGTACGCGGGTCTCTCACTGCTGTGGCCTCTCCCGTTGCGGAGCACAGGCTCTGGACGCGCAGGCTCAGCAGCCATGGCTCACGGGCCCAGCTGCTCCGCGGCACGTGGGATCTTCCCGGACCAGGGCACAAACCTGTGTCCCCTGCATCGGCAGGCGGGCTCTCAAACACTGCGCCACCAGGGAAGCCCTACTGACTTGATTTTTTGATCAAGGGTCTTTGGCTAGATTAAGTGATGGCACATTACATGATTTATGGGGTTTTTTTTTCACTGATAAAAATCATACATGCTCTGTACTTAGTCGTGTCAAGAATTTGTTGTGCTGAGGACCAAGAATGGAAAGAAGACATAATGTCCACCTCTGAGAAGTGTGTCTACCTCTGCCATATGACTTGTAGAATTTGGGGTCAGGGGCTGCCCATAAAATGGACTATGTCAGTGAACATGTTATTGACTGAGAAGGTGGTCGGAGGAAAATTGTGAGTGATTTGCTATTCTTTCGAGGGGCCCTAGAGCTTAAGATGGGAAATTGCCCTTCCCTGAGTCAACACTTTCTCTACCTTTCTGGTCTCTAAGTTTTGCCTTTGTGTTTGACTGAGATCCTCTGAATTTAACTTTCCTAACTGAAAAGAGCCAACCCTGGAGGCGGATGGATGCTGTGGACAGATGTATCCCTTGAGAGACATGACCCTTGAAATGGCTGGGGAGCCTGATGAGTTGAACGAGGGCTGTGTTTGGGTCTGGTGTTGAGGATGGAGAGGAGGCTGCCCCCTGGCTTGGCTTATTCATCTCACTCAACTCTCACAGATACCCTGGAAGCTGGGCATTTATCCATGAAGAGTGGAGGCTTAGAGGGGTTCATTTACTTACCTAAAGTTGGAAAGTCACAGAGCCTGGATTGGATGGAGTCCAGGTCTCACCTGCTGAACTCATATTTTTTTTTTCTCTCCCTCTGGTCTCCTTGGTTAACTTCTTTATTTCAAGAACCCAGAATAGGTACTTAATCTCTTCCCCTGGTGTCATTAATTTCTGTTGTTGGTTACAGAGGGGATTAGACTTGAGAGTGAGTTTGGAAAAGGAGCTCAGGGTCATGGGGCAGAGGGGAGGGGAGATGTGTATTTCCTGGTGGGTCAGTTGGGATGCACAGGCAAGGAGGATGACTGTGATCTGGGGCTTAGGTGCCCTGCTTCTGATTCTGTCTCACTTGCCTTGCTGTGCTTTGGGTAAGTAACTAAGTCTCAGTTTTCTCATATGTAAAAGGAAATTATATTACCTGTCTAGCAGGGTTTATGTGAAAAGTAAATGGCAAAAGCCTATAAAAGGCCCCATGTAGTTTTTGGCCGAAGGCACATGCCCCTACTCTGCTTAATAAACCTTCAATGGCAGCAATAACTGTGAGGTCCAGCCCTTGGAAGAGAAACCTTCTGGAATGTCTTTGGGGCCTATTCCTATTAGCATTTTTACAAGGTTATCTTTGCATGGAAATAGATTTAAAATGGCACGTTGGAAAGCACACTTCTCCAAATTTGGCCCCCTTTCCAGCTACAGGTAGAACGCAGAGAGCTGCTTAGGGCTTGCCTCCAATTCTTAGTGACATTCTCATAGGAGTTTCCTCTTTGCCACATGGGAACCTGGGCTGTGCTTCTTTTGACAGAGGAGGAAAAAATAAAGAAGTCACATAACATGTGACAGCTATAAAACATCTCTCTGTGATGGCTTACTGCTTAATCTCCAGGTGAACTTCAAAAAGTTGTCCTTTGAAAGGGAATTATAAATTTCTCCAGAAGAAACTTTTGGACACCTGATTCAAGGGCATTGAGGACAAATCTATTTTAAACTTAACTTAGGAAGCACATTAGTATAGGAAAAAAGAAACTAAATAGGTAGAACCCTTAACCAGGTATTTTCTCTTTGTTTTCTATTTTTTTTCCCCTGTAAAAGGCAAATTCTAAGAAAAAGAGGCCACGATAAAGGCCTGGCTTTAAAACACAGACTTAGAGGGTCTGGGATTGTTACACACTAGGCTAGTAGGACACCTTCTATATTTGAGAAACTATGAAATTAAAATTGATTTCCAAAGAGTGACCTTGAAACCCACTAAGTTTCATATACATTAGAGGAATCTTAAGTTATTTTCAGAATTGTATTCAACCTCAAGTTGACGAAGGTATTCATTTATTAGAATGTATAATTTTCTTAAAATTCTGATTAACCAAAATGTGGTAGTAGCGTCAAACATTTCATTATGACGCTGTTGGAAGGTATGTGTAAAGCTGCATTGTGACGCTGTCTTTCTTAAAAAGTTACTTTTCTGATCACCTCATCCATCCCGAGCACTACCAGGGTCTGGCCAGAAGCATTTGAGAAAGCCCCATGGGCCTCATACCACAAAGCCCATGCTTCGTCCTCTGTGGAGGTGATAGAGAGCCTGACAAATAAATGGAAACTGTAATGTGGTGCCATGTGGCTTCGGAACAGAGAAGCATACCTTTCTCAATGACCCATGAGAGCATTTCTCTGCTTAAGCTGACTAGTATAATTTATGCCCATACCAGAAGTAAACGTGATCAACAAACAACTATATTTTACTTACACACTTTAAGAAAATGACAAGTATGCAAATAAAGATGTTTTGTTCATCACAGTCATCTGAAGTTTTGGCACTTGGAAACCTCAGCTTGCCATTTAGATTACTGTTTCCAGAGCAGTTCTTGTCCATGAATGTACTGAATGAATAAACGAGTGAAGGACGGAAAGAATACAGACATTAGATTATGCAGAAACCTCATTTCTCAGTGCTTACATAGACAAAGTGTTACTCTAATTTTGAATCTAGCAAATGCTCCTTTGCTTAAGCCTCTGATGTATGGATCAATTTTTTTCCCCCAAACCAGCCTCCCATATTTGTTCACACATTTTTGTGGTATAATCTCTTTTACATAATCATGTCACTGCCCCCCACCTCAACTTCTTCCCCCACTTTTGAGGAGAGAATACAACATCACCACAATAAATATTTCTTCATTATTAGGCAGATTTGGAAAGGAGTTTTAGAAAATACTAGTTAATGAAATTTTCAGCAGAGGCTGTCTGTAGGCACGAAAAGCATGATTAAATTTTAATTAAAATATACTTAATGAAATCTTATTGGCTGGAAGTAAATGGAAAAAGTTATTAACCCTCTTTAACTGATTTCACCAAGCTTTTAGATGCCTTGCCTGTAGGGGACTGCCTGGCACATATAAAGCCTGTCTGTAGGGATGGATCTTATTTCCGGAGCAGCCATGGTTCACTGCTGGCTTCTGGCGCCATATTGGCATATGGCATTCAGCCTTCTTTTTCACTTTCCCAACAAATAATCTGCATGCAAATAAACAAAATTATAAGACAAAAAGCTACATTCTTTGAATTTTATTTTTACCTATGCAGCAAGACGTATTGGAAAAAGAGCCTTGAAGCCTTCTCTCTTTCCCACTCTAAGTTTTTTTAGACAAACTCTTCCTTTTCATCTAGAATGCCCATCTTCCCAATGTCTTTCCATATTTTAACCATTTTTTAAAAGGTCATTTATTTCCTTTGGTTTCACTGCCCTTAGGGCTTGTTGTTGTTTGTGGAAGTGGAAAGACAGCATGAGGAGGCACAGCTGCTTCTTTGTTGTAGTCTTTTTCACTCATAAGAAGGCACGTGTCCTTTCTGCTCATATTCTGTTGGCTAGAACTCAACCATCAGTTCATTCCTAATTCCAAGGAATGTGAAGAGACATGGTTCAACCAAGTACCCAGGAAGGAGGGGAAACAGATTCTGGTGACCAGCCAGCATCCCTGCCACAAGAGACTCTTCTAGGCGAAGGTGTGCAAGTGGTTGGCCAGTGAGCCACCTTGGCCTTGCTGATGTATTTCCTTTGGCCAACACAGTGCTTGTAGAAGTTTTAAATTGTATCAAACACCAAAAGATCAGGAGATTTTATATAAATATCTGGCCTCTTGGCTTCTCTTGAAAAATGTGACTCTCTGGCAGTGTTTACTTCTATTCTTGCTTCATTTTTGTTTAGAGTTCAGTGGGGGGCTCTGCCTTTTGAGTGGGCATGCACTCTTTTGTTTGCCATAGCATTCCCTGTTGTCTCTCAAGAAAGCCAAGCATCGGTTGCCCTTATCATCTTATACCAGACCTGCTTCTCTAATTCCTTCATGACTCCAAGATTGGAAACCAGAACACTGATACACAGTCCCAGTCTCTGTCTCTCTTTCTCTCTCTCTATCTCTCTTCTATCATGTATTTATTTATCTATCTATCTATCTATCATCTATCCGTATTTCTCTATTTTTCTCTCTTTCTCTATCTCATTATACCAGATGGATTATAGGAGACACTCACCTATAACGTAGATAGGTCTAAGAAATAATATTCTGTTTGGTTAGGGATGGTTTCAGTGAGTTTATAGAATTGCAATTACTGGGATTTTTTGTTTTTTTTTTTTGCGGTACGCGGGCCTTTCACTGTTGCGGCCTCTCCCGTCGTGGAGCACAGGCTCCGGACGCGCAGGCTCAGCGGCCATGGCTCACGGGCCCAGCCGCTCCGCGGCATGTGGGATCTTCCCGGACCGGGGCACGAACCCGTGTCCCCTGCATCGGCAGGCGGACTCTCAACCACTGCGCCACCAGAGAAGCCCCGCAATTACTGTTGAGAGGAAGGAAGAAAGGGAGGGAGAAGGGGGAGGAAGAGAAATGAAGGGAACAGTGAAGGGAATGCATTCTATGATTTTGGGAAAAAAAAAAGAAAAAAAAAAAAACTCTTCTGGGTCTCTGCATAAAAACCTAGCTGCATTCTGCATAAATATGTTTTATATATTTTATTTATGTAAAAGCCTCATTCTATCTAAGATTTGTAATTGGAAATGGGATCTTAATCCTGTAAAACTAGAAGTGGAGAAATATATGTTTCTTTTTGTGATAATTGTTACCAGGACCAATGTATGTCCAGAAGGGAAGTGGTAAAAGAGCTGAGACATAGCAGTGAGCTGAGAGAAAATCCTTCCCTTCGGACTGAAAAGGCTTTTCATGGGGATTTACGAAGCCCTTGCTCTAGAGATGCGACTGATTGGGTAGTGATGGGGTGCTTGTCTTTCTACTTTGCAAAGTCATGGTAGAGAAAGCCAGAGTCCGGAGGTCACCTGGCAGGCCTCACTCACTGAACTCACAGGCAGAAAGACACAACGAAGCCATCTCCATCAGGAGCCAGATTGTGGTGGTGATTAAAAAAGAAGAACACCGGGAACTGAAGCTTGCAGCTGCTTTTGATCCAGGTATGGCCAGAGCTGTGAAGTGAGGGGTGCGTTTAGGCACGCGATACTCAGAGCCAAGGGGAGTTACTGTGAGTTAATCCTCTGAGCCTATAGATGAGGGTAGTAATGACAACTCAGTCTTAAACGCTGTAGCAGCTTGCTGTTTGTTTACTAAGTAAGCCCTGTTTTAAAAACCCGGCGATAGGGGGTAAGGCATCATAATCAAGGTATCCGTGGGTCTAAATATGAAGACAGTGTTTTCTAGTCCTTGCTGTAGATCAGAATCACTATAGAAGTATTTAATAATGCAGACTCCAAGGCTTTATCTCAGACTTGTATGAAAACAGCTCTGCCTAGCTGGCAGGCAGAGGACTCTGAATTTTTATCAAGTGATTATTATACAGCCGGCTTGGTGTGGGTCTGACAATCCACATCTGAGAACCACTGGGTGAAGTGATTTGCTTAAGGATGAATAGCTCATAAATAGCAGATCCAGGTCCAAATCCAACTGCATCTTTTACTGCAGATTGAGTTCATCTACTGGAGCCAGGGTTAAAGTGTTTGATATGTTTGGTAAGGTTTGATAATAATCAAAGACAGCAAAAAAAGAAACTCACTGTTGAGCATCTCCTATGCTAAAACAGTATTCATATGTTTTTATTTCATCCTATGCTAACACCGCGAGGTGAGTGTTTTCCATTCACATTTTCCACCTCAGGATACTGAGGCCAGGAGAAGTTTAGTGCCACGTTTATGGCCCCATGGTTTTGTTTAATGGAAGAGTAGAATAAAATTCAAATCCAGGGCTTCCCTGGTGGCGCAGTGGTTGAGAGTCCACCTGCCGATGCAGGGAACACGGGTTCGTGCCCCGGTCCAGGAAGATCCCACATGCCACAGGGAGACTGGGCCCGTGAGCCATGGCCGCTGAGCCTGCGCATCTGGAGCCTGTGCTCCGCAACGGGAGAGGCCACAACAGTGAGAGGCCCATGTACCGCAAAAAAAAAAAAAAAAAAAATTCAAATCCAGGTCATCAGTAGGGTGACCCTATAACAATGCCATACAAGTATTTCTCTAGATTTGTGCCCTTTAAATCTTAGGTTGAATCATATAAAACATGGTTTAAAATTTTTTATTTATTAAAGTTAATAACTACATTAGTAATGGGAAAAGCAAAATTAAATAGAAGAGTTTCTATTTCATGCCCAAGGAGAACCAAGCTGTTGATCTCCCAAGCCATTATCAAAACGTGGTCATCTCCTACCTTGCTTCTCAAAGGATGGGCCAAGGATGCAGTATCAGTGTCACCTGGGAGCTTGCTAGAGAAGCAGACTATTGTCAGGTGCCACCCCACACATGTTGACCCAGCATCTGCGTCATAACGAAATCCCCAGTGATGCCTATGCACATGAAGTTTGAGAAATACTGAACAGTTGCTGGAAACCAGATATCTTATGGAGAAATAAACAGGCTCGTCGTCTTGTCCCTGCCAGTGCAAATGTGAGAAGTGATGGTTGACAGAGCAGAAGCCTGGAGTTAAGCCCAGGAGATGGTTTGTAGGTCATACTAAGGGTACTGATATAGAAAATAAAAAATTTGATTTGATTGCTTTTGTCGAGCTGTAAGCATATTTATTTAACTTATAATGTCAGGGTTGAAGAGCTAGAATTGGATCCATTTACCTTGGAACATAAAAAAAAAACATACAGCAGAGTACTTCTTATGTATGAGTGCATAACCAATGCCTTTTGATTGTGAAGAGGTTTATTGTTGAAGTTCTGCTGGGAGAATCTATAAACTGAATTTAAGAGACTTGTCAGGACACAGGATCTATTTAACTGAAATAAGGTTTTTTGGCCATGATTATTGTTTCTCTATTACTTATATCCCTTTCCTGATGACTCTTGGGCAGAATATAATGAACATTGAGATGCTAAAAGGCCATATTAATCATCTCTTATTACAGTTGTTAGGATCTTGGTATTTTTTGGTAGTTATGCAAGCAACCAAAATCACTTATTAGCAATATTTATTTCTTTAGGCAATAATTTTTAATTTGTTTTTATGAGGAACATCCCCAGAGTGTGGCTTGCAGAAGAATCAGAGCAGTGGAATTAACTTCGGCAAATAGTTTTGTATATACTTGTATTTTTGGTCTGAGTAAGAAAAATCTACATTTCACCCAAAGCACACAGGATCTATTTCGGCATCAGCCTGATAATGAGACAGTAATTGGTGTGTAAGCCGTCCATTCTCAAAGTTTTCTCATGGGGCATAATTTGTCTCTTATTTGTCAGGGATGGGTTCTGGGAAACAACACTCCCTTTCATGATGGGCAGAGCAAATGTTCTAAAACATTATCATAGCTGGGATTAATGGTCCACTATGGATTTATGTCAAGAATGTTAATGATTTGTTTATGAATAAGTGGGCCTGTCACATGGTGAAACAGTAGCCTGCAGAATTGCTGAATGGACAGTTTGCTTGCAGAGGATTCTTGGAGGAAATAAATACTCTTGCCAGGCCTTTTGCTTCTCTTAAATCGCTGCTGTGAATTGACTTTGGGATTTGAAATGGTGGCATTTACCTTACAAAATCCTGGGCTCGCTATTACCGATCTTGTGACTAAATTTTCTTGATATAGCACGAACAAAGAATATCTTTTCAGGATTGAAAATAATTTGTTTCTGGTAAAACACTGTGAGAAAATAATGATTTAATTAAAACTCTAATTGAGTAAAATCTCTCCATCCCCCTGTCACCAGATTGCATGTTCTTTTTTGAAAAGCATGTCAGTCTGTGGAAGACATGAATTTGCAGTAGATTTTAATTGGTAGATGAAAGTCAATTATTGCCAGGCAGAGTTTAGGAAATGAAAAGCAAATGAAGATTATATGATGATTCATACACACACATATAGATTGACATAAAAATATGTGTGTGCGTGTATGTGTATGTGTATGGTATGTATGTGTGATGGGTGTGTGTCAGTGGCTGGCTTGCGGTGTAAATGTTTATGATGTAATTTAATGATGTGTATGTTAGTCACTTTTTAAACATCCACCTTTTTATGAATGATGATGTTGGCTTTCTCTTAAGAAGAAATTTATACAACTGCTATTCTATTTATGTAAAGAAGATACATTTCTTCTTTTTGCTTTGGGATAGAACTGGTATAGTCAAATTTCTCTTGACTTGTGTTCAGAGGGTCTTAATAACTTAAATAAGGTAACTTTATAAACTTCTGATTGCAATCTGGGGAGTTTCATACCATAAGTGTGACCTAAAAGATATTAACATCTAGGATCCTATATAATAAAAAATGTATAATATTTGTTTAATGAAAGTGACATCTGCATTTACTAGCCAGAGAGTACCCATCAGCTTAACTTGCTTCATCCTTACAGCAGTCCTGGTTTTTCTGTGGTTATAAAGCCATGGAGTCAAGTCTCAAGGCAGGATTATTTGAGTCCAGATCTCATGTTATTTCTGTTGTATTGTGTCACAGGATCAAAATCCATGTAACCTCTCTCCTCGTGTCCCTCTTTCCCCTCTGTACTGCTGTCATGACTGTCATGGACAAACTTACCAAATGCTGTTGAAACAAACTTGTAGGCACTGATGGGCTTCCAGGGATCAGAGAACTCCTTGACACAAAGTGAAAATTTTGTGTAAATCTTGTGCTCGTTGGCACAAGTCTAGTTTATCTGATTCTTTAAGCGGTCCGTGATTTCCCCAAAGGTCATTTTTCCTTATACCAAACCATTAACTTAGTGCATGTCTCATCATACTGGAGTGGATGAACATGTGCCGTTTCTCATCATCATCGTTATTATATTTGTATAGTAAACATGATTCTGAAGTTAAGAAACTGATCTTCCTAAGTACTCACTTGTAAGTTGCTCTCATTCCTCTCTAGTAATTTACACTCTATGTAAATTATACTCCACCCCTAACTGGCAGCCTTGGCAATCAGCAACAGATATATAGCCTTGACGTCTTCTGACCGTTGTAAAGTTCATCATCTTAGAAGGGACCGAGTATGGGCAAGTGTGTATCGATCAGGGCTCTTCTAGAATTAAGAGAAGAACATGTATGATTTGTCAAATATTCAGCTTTATTAAATTCCATTTTAATACTGTAATGGACCTCAATACAGTCTATTATCATGAGGCACATGGTTGGATTTGGAATGGAGTTGTTAGCAGAGACATATTAAACAAATCCAAAGGGTATGTGTTGAGCATCCACGGTAAACAGGCATTATTTTCCATGCTTGGGGATGAGAAGATGTATGAGGCTTGGGCTGGATGCTCAGGCAGCTGGGTACATCCATCCATGTGTGGATTGCGAGCAGGGTTCACCTGTGTGCAGGCTTCTTCATATTCCACTGCTCACATTTGCATCCGTTGAATGTTAGCAGGTTAAACACTTCAAGGGAAGAACCCTTCACTAGAAATGCTAAATTATAGTGGTATAGCACAGTATCTCTGGTATAGAAAGCATATGTACGTATATGATTTATTTCTACTATATTCATATATCTTAGATTTGGGATTTCCTTCCCCCATCCCTTCCACAGGTGTGATTATAATAAAACTGATTCTGCAGAGAGCTACCAACCCATCGCATTACCTTGTGGCCCTACATTCTTTATCAGGAATTTTTCACCTGGCCCTATCAACCTCAAGGTCTGTCATCCTCTAAGACACTGGCTCTCAAGTATTGGTGTTCAATAGAATCAACAGGAGCTTTTGTTAAAAGTGGAGATGGGGCTTCCCTGGTGGCGCAGTGGTTGAGAGTCCGCCTGCCGATGGAGGGGACGTGGGTTCGTGCCCCGGTCCGGGAAGATCCCACATGCCGCAGAGCGGCTGGGCCCGTGAGCCATGGCCGCTGAGCCTGCACATCCGAAGCCTGTGCTCCGCAACGGGAGAGGCCACAACAGTGAGAGGCCCGCGTACCGCCAAAAAAAAAAAAAAAAAAAAAGTGGAGATGCCTTGCTCCTACTCAGAAGTCTTCTGCTGTAACCGGCATCCCAAAGGATGCTGATGTAGAATAGGCTCTTTACATGGCGTTTATAGAGGGATGATCAACAAACCTCTGAAACTGTTTTCTAGTTTTGGATTCTGTCACTTTTCTGGGGACAGGATCCAAAGTTTTATTTAGATTTTCAAAGGGGTCTGAAATCCAAAAAGAGTTTATGAGCCATTGTTCTTGTAACTGAAATGAAGGACACTAATTGTAACCATACACTTGTTACCTTTTGAGCTTGGGAGGTAAATGGATTGAATTCATAGACAGTGTGATGAAATCATATTCTAATGGGAAAACTATTCGAATAAACCACTTTTACTTTCAAACTAAAAAATGGACTACTTTGGGAGTACGATTTTAGGTACTTTGCCAATAGCACTTAAAACATAATAGTTAATGGCCAGGTGACATTTACAGAAAGATTAAGCTGGTGTTATAGATGCAGAAGTACATTACTTATACCTTACCTGAGGTGGATTGTGCAGACACCTTATGTTCTTTTAGTAGAACAGGCAACCTGAAAACCCTTTCAGACAATTAGTCATCCCATCCCAGTACCCCTGGAAGTTTTGCGCTCATGGCAAACACCTCATTCATTTTCATAGGGATAAAGTGGTAAGAAGGCATTAATAACTCAGAGCAGACATGGTGTTGGTATAGATGAAATAATCATGTTATCAAAGTAATTGACTCGAATTCTAAGAAAAATTCCACTTTGAGGTTCAAAGAGAGAAGCAAATAAAAGCCAAATTGATGCCTACCGTGGATTCATAGCTTCATCAGTTTTCTAAAACTTCTTGGTAATAAGGACTTTTTGCAGAGTAGTGATAAGAACCTCATATTCTTCAGACATGTTTTCTGTGCTTCCAGACAGTCAAATTAATAGGTAGTTTTTCTTTAGGGATTAGGTGCACTTTTCTCTTTAAGAAATATTTGACAGTTGTTCCTTGGAGTTGTCAGGGTGCTCTCTGTGGGTGAAGTTACAAATAATTTAACTACCAGCTTCCCTTCGATGTCTCTTCATGTAATAGCAGGTGGCAGAGAGGAAGCACAGGCCTGAAAATACTGTGGGAGCTGTACTAATATGGCTTTGGCTGGTTAAGACAGAAAAGATCTTTCATCTTCAGAGTCAGGAAAAAAATGCTATTGAAGCAAACATGAATATGGTTTATCTTCAGGGAAATGCAAATCAAAACTCTGAGATACCTACCACCTAACACCCGTTAGGCTGGCTACTATCAAAAAGAAAAGGAGAGGGGCTTCCCTGGTGGCGCAGTGGTTGAGAGTCCGCCTGCCGATGCAGGGGACTCGGGTTCATGCCCCGGTCCGGGAAGATCCCACATGCCATGGAGCACCTGGGCCCGTGAGCCATGGCCGCTGAGCCTGCGCATCCGGAGCCTGTGCTCCATGACGGGGGAGGCCACAACAGTGAGAGGCTCGCGTACCACAAAAAAAAAAAATTAAAAATAGGATTACCATATTATCCGGCAATTCCACTTCTGGGTTCATACCCAAAAGAATGAAAGGGGAGTCTTTTTTTTTTTTTCTTAACTTCTTTACTGGAGTATAATTGCTTTACAGTGGTGTGTTAGTTTCTGCTGTATAACAAAGTGAATCAGCTATACGTATACATATATCCCCATATCTCCTCCCTCTTGTGTCTCCCTCCCACCCTCCCTCTCCCACCCCTCTAGGTCGTCAAAAAGCCCCGAGCGGATCACCGTGTACTATGCGGCTGCTTCCCACTAGCTATCTATTTTACATTTGGTAGTGTATATATGTCCATGCTACTCTCTCACTTTGTTCCAGCTTACCCTTCGCCCTCCCCATATCCTCAAGTCCATTCTCTAGCAGGTCTGCATTTTTATTCCCATCCTGCCCCTAGGTTCTTCAGAACCTGTTTTTTTTTTTTAGATTCCATATATATGTGTTAGCATACGGTATTTGTTTTTCTCTTTCTGACTTACCTCACTCTGTATGACAGACTCTAGGTCCATCCACCTCACTACAAATAACTCAATTTTGTTTCTTTTTATGGCTGAGTGATACTCCCTTGTATATATGTGCCACATCTTCTTTATCCATTCATCCGACGATGGACACTTAGGTTGTTTCCATCTCCTGGCTATTGTAAATAGAGCTGCAATGAACATTGTGGTACAAGACTCTTTTTGAATTATGGTTTTCTCAGGGTATATGCCCAGTAGTGGGATTGCTGGGTCGTATGGTAGTTCTATTTTTAGTTTTCTAAGGAACCTTCATACTGTTCTCCATAGTGGCTGTATCAATTTACATTCCCACCAACAGTGCAAGAGGGTTCTCTTTTCTCCACACCCTCTCCTGCATTTATTGTTTGTAGATTTTTTGATGATGGCCATTCTGACCGGTGTGAGGTGATACCTCATTGTAGTTTTGATTTGCACTTCTCTAAAGATTAATGACGTTGAGCATTCTTTCATGTGTTTGTTGGCAATCTGTATATCTTCTTTGAAGAAATGTCTATTTAGGTCTTCTGCCCATTTTTGGATTGGGTTGTTTGGTTTTTTTTGATATTGAGCTGCATGAGCCACTTGTAAATTTTGGAGATTAATCCTTTGTCAGTTGCTTCATTTGCAAATATTTTCTCCCATTCTGAGGGTTGTCTTTTCATCTTGTTTATGGTTTCCTTTATTGTGCAAAAGCTTTTAAGTTTCATTAGGTCCCATTTGTTTATTTGTGTTTTTATTTCCATTTCTGTAAAAGGTGGGTCAAAAAGGATCTTGCCGTGATTCATGTCACAGAGTGTTCTGCCTGTCTGAGAGTCTTATAGATATTTGTGCACCCATTTTTGTTGCAGTATAGTTTACAGTACCTAAAATGTCGAAGCAACCCAAGTGTCCATCGATGGATGTGGGGATAAACCAAATGTGGCAAATACATATGGAATGTCATTCAGCGTTAAACAGGAAGGAAATTCTGACACATGGTACAATAGGGACGGACCTTGAGGACATTCTATGAGGTGACGTAAGTCAGTTACAAAAAGACAAATACTGTATGATTCCACTTAACATGAGGTGCTTGGAGTAGTTGAAATCATAGAGACAGAAAGTAGAAATGTGTTTGCTAGAGGCTTGGGAGAGGGAAAAATGGGGGAGTTATTGTTTAATGGGTACAGAGTTTCAGTTTTGCAGGATGGAGACAGTTCTTCAGACGGATGGTGGTGGTGGTTACACAGCAACGTGAATGTACTTAACAGCACTGAACTGAACGTGGCTAAGAGAGTACATTTTATGTCACTATATGTGTCTTTTACCACAATTAAAAAAATTGGAGAAAAAAATGATTTAAAGATGTTTTTACAGAACTAAAAAATGTCTTTCTTAGTTGTCTGTCTCTTGTGGACCAGAGACACCTTTAATTTTTTTATTTTGTTGTTAAAAATTTTTTTAAATTGAAGTATAGCTGATTTACAATATTGTGTTAGTTTCAGGTGTACAGCAAAGTGATTCCCATATACATATATATATATATATACACACACACACAATACACACACACACATATATATTCTTTTTTCAGATTCTTTTCCATTGTAGGTTATTACAAGATATTGAATATAGTTCCCTGTGCTATACAGTAGGTTCTTGTTGTCTACCTGCTTTATACGTAGTAGTGTGTGTCTGCTAATCCCAGACTCCTAATTGTTCCCTCCCGCACCCTTTTCCCTTTGGTAACCATAAGACTGTCATACTAAGTGAAGTAAGTCGGACAAAGACAAATATCATATGATATCACTTATTTTTGGAATCTAAAAAAATGATACAAATGGACTTATTCACAAAACAGAAACAGACTCACAGACATGGAAAACAACAATCTTACCGCGACTCCTTTTAAATGAGAATGAAGAGTGGGGCGACTCGGGCCAGGCTGAGGCCTGCCGATGGAGACGCCTCAGTGAGCATTCAATACAGGGAAATAGCCCATTTATTTAACAAATATTTGTTCATTGTCCCTCTATGCTGGGTGTTGGCAAAGGTGTGGAGGAAGGAGTAGAGCTCAAAACAAGATTTATCTTTTTCTCTTTGAACCTGATGGTTCTACCAGGTTAAGGATACTTTTTTGTCCAAATAATTGAAATAGTCTAAACTTTTTTGTTTTGTTGGGTTTTGTTTTGCTTTATTTTGTTTTGTTTTTGGTTTGACAGCAATGGTATTTTTATAGTAAGAAATTTATTTCATGGTATAGAAAGGTATGAAAAAGAAAGCAAAATTCATTAAAACTCTGCTGTTAATGCTCTGGGGTCTATGCTACATTCCGTTTTCTATATGTACATATATATAGGCACACGCATGTGCTTACAATACAGGAAACAAGTGATGCATTCTGCTTCGTGACCCACCCACTCATTTGGCATAGTATCATGGAATTATGTCAAATGATATAATTCCACGATAATACAAGTTTTATGTTTGTCTTTTTAACAGCTAGGAAGAAATTTAAGAGCTTGTTAGATGTTTCAGTAAACATCATGCCATTCTAATGGTGGAAGTAAATTAATTCATGAAAGGAGCAATGTGGTTGAAAGTCCTGGCAGAATGGAAGCTGCGTGATGGGCACTGGAGCTCAGGCTGGTGGCAGAGGCAGTGGCAACTGATAGACATGGGAAGTGTGGGGCCAGGAGAACATCTAGCAGAGGCCTTGTGTTCTTCTTAGATGCTGAGCCTGTCAGAGTCTGGTTCTGAGTTGTTGATTCATCCCACAAGCACGCCTTGAGTGCTTACCATGTGCTAAAATGTATGCTGGTTTCTGGTGATACTGGATTGAAAAGACTTTTTCCCTTTCTCAGAGGAGCTGCTGGCGGAGTGGGGGAGGCAGATACAGTCACTCACAGACATGCTACAGTGAGATATACAACAGATAGAGATTTGGACCAGCTTCTCAACAGATACCGTTATAACATCTATATGTACGGGCCCCATACAGATGTTAGTTCAACCATCAATTATTTTCTCAGAGACTGTTTGGTAAAAAGAAAGAAAAAACAAACCCAAGCTTTGGGATACGCTTCCTGGGAACAGCTCTCCATATGTCTTCACTTGATTGGCCCCAGTAAAGAAGGGAGGGGCAGGCTGATTTTCTTATTTGAGAAGGAATTATAATAGTTTCATAGATGGCCAGGGCCTCTGTTCCCACTGGACCCAGCATAAGTTGGGGGAGTGAAGCAGCAGAGTTACCACTCAGTTCAGTAGCTTCACAAATGAATCAGTTCCCTTCTCCAAGTTCTCCCTAGTGGTGGAATCTGTGCCTCCTGCAGCATGAGTTTCAAGTTGACTTCCTCAAAGTGTTGATGATAGAAATTATATTTGGGTGTATGTGTGTGTATAGCATATGTAGGAACATTTTGTTACTCGATTGCAAAATTAAATTTGATTATCACATGTGTTTCATTATACAGGCAAGCTCTGATTTGCAAAATACTAAAATACTGTTGATTTTCTTTGATAGAAAGATATCCTTATTTTTTGCATTAATTATTTTAATTTGATATCTCCTATTTATCTTAAAGAGATATATTCCATGGTACGTTAAGCAGCGTCTTTCCAGCTCAGTCATGGAGAAAGTTTATAGATTTCATAAATTCAAAACTTCCTGTGGAAGCATACCCTAATTAACCTCAATTGTACTTTATTTTATTATCTGTGTCTTTGTTATTTGAAAAAATTAATTTCATTGTTTTATAGTCAACCACAAAAATGTGTATTTATTAAAAGTCAACCATGAGCCTGGCAGTGTTCTAGGTACCAGAACAATGGTACCAATACAACTGTGATGGAAAACAAGAGAGTTCTTGCTTTCCAGGGGCTGCTGTTACCATGGTGGGAGACGTACAGTATACCAACAAAAAATGAAAATGTAAAATAACATAGTACAGTAATATAATACAACCTAACATTAGGCAGTGTTGGTACTGCATAGAAGAGAAAATGTAGGTAATGTGATACTTAGCTCAGGAAGAGATGGGAGGCCTCTCTGAGAAGGTGCTCTTTGAAACTTGAGTAATGAAAAGGCGGTAGTCTCATGAATATTTGGGGGAGGTACATTGCAGGCGGAAGGGACAGAACCTGCAAGGGCTTTGGGTTGGGAACGACCTTGGTCACAGTGTCTAGCACATTGTGAGGGGACAGGACAGAAGAGGACAAAGAGGTTGGAAAAGTAGTCAGGAGTTAGACCTTGTGTGCTGTGGCAGGCAGTTTGGAATTTCATCCCATGCGTGATGGGAAGCTGGTGATGGACCTTAAACAGCAAGCTGACAGATGATCTATTTTTGCAGAAAGAACGTGTCTGATTGTTGTTTTGGAGGATGGGTTGTAGCAAACAAAAGTGGAGGCGGGGAGGCCAGTTATGAAGCTGCTATTACTAAATCTAGAGAAGAGATGATGCTCTATCAGGGGGAGATGGTGAGCAATGGTTGGATTTGGGATCTATTTTGAGTATAGATACAATAGAATTATCAATAGATAAGGAGTAGACTCTTGGAGACAGAGAGAACTCAAGAGTGTCTCCTAGGGTTTTAGCTTAAACAAAGAGGCGAATTCACTGAGTTGGGAGGGAGGAGATGGTGGCAAGTTTCTCTTTGGGGAAAGAACTGTGTATTCTGTTTTGGCCATATTAATTTCGAGATACTCGTTCAGACACCAAAGATGCTGAGAAGGCAAGTGTATATACAAATCTAGATCACAGGGGAGAGGTCTTGTCTAGGCATATATGTTTGAGAGTTATTGGAATATAGCTGGGGTTTCAAACCATAGCGCAGGGTGAGATTACCTGAGAGAGATTCTGGACAGAGAGATGGTCTGAGAACAGAGCTCCTTTGCTGGATTCTCCTAAACTAGACCCTGAAATGTTGTGCCACCATATTGACTGCTGCCGAGGACAGATGCTGAGAACAGATTATTGTCTTACACTCTGTGAACGTTTGAAAGCTGTTTATGCTGCATAAATAATTCCCTAATAAATTATGAAATTTTCAGGCAAAAACCTCATGTGTCTTATTTTTGTATCTTCCTAGTACCATGGGAAGGATAATAAATTTGGAGAGGATTTGTGCCTATAGTTTCCAAAAAATGTTTGTTTGAAAAGTTGAGATTGCTTTCTTAGTGTGCCAACATTTTATAGCCTCCTATTACTTTAAACCTGAAAGCTATCAGGATTTTTATTTGTCATAGGTTGGATTTGCATCAAGAACTCAGAAAAATTTCCTTTCAGCTGTTCAGTGCTACCACCACTTTATAACCTTGGCTTTTGAGCCAGAATACTAAATGTTGAATTGATTGAGTTTTTCAGAGTTTTCTTTTTGTTTTTTTAATAAAAGAAGGAAATGAATTTGAAATGGTAGTACAACAGTCATAAAAGGAAAAATGATTCAGTAAATATCAATATTTCATTATTTGAAGAATTACAAAGAAAATGTATAGCTTAGGCTGTAGGCAAGGCATTGGTGTCCTCATACTCCCACTTTATGAATCTCAGAAATAAAGGCAAGATGAATTATATTAGCTGTACTCTGTTATGATAAGAAATTTTTAGTTTGTCATGGTACTGGGTTGTAACTGTTTACCATTCAACACAATGTATTTAACATTAAATATACCTTGTTTCTATAATTTAATTATATTTATTTGACATGTATAACAGCAAATTTTGTTTCATCTGCTCCTAAAAAAAGAAACATGATTTATACTGTACAGTTACATAAGATAGGTTAAAGCATAACTCCTAATTACTGTCGTTAAGTGGTGCCACATTCTTATCATGTATCTTTTTTTTGTTTGTATATCCTTGGATTCTTAATTTTGGTGCTTCTCTCAGTTTGCATCTTTTGGTACATTTATAAGAAAAGAAGGAAATGTCGATGCAATATATTCTAAGCACTCGCGATCTATATAAATGACCTCTTGAATGGATTCTTCGTTGTTTTTATCAAAATTCTATATTGCTCTGGCTGAAAATAGAAGAAGACATAATCCTGGGGCTATTCATTACAACACTGTGTTAGCAAAAGCCTGGAAATATCTCAAATCCATAAGGAGGGGACCAGTTTAATAAACTATGGAATACCCGTGCTCTGAATACTATTCAGTTATGAAAAGAAATTAAAAATTATCTCTAGTACATATTGCTAAGCTAAAAAAAAACACCAATGTGGGGAAGATTGTGTATAGTATCCTATTGTTTAAGGAAGGAATGGAGAAATATGAATATATGTGTGTATATGTATGTATAGCATGTATGTGTTATATATATGTACATGTTGTGTGTGTACAACAAACAAAACCAAATTCTTTGTATAAACCAAAGAACTAAAAAAATCGGGTTACTATAGAGGAAGGAGGGACAGGATAGAGGGGCCAGGGATAGAAACTAGAATTTTCTAAATATAGAAAAAATTTGCAAAACTATGTAAATATTTTACATAATTAAAGGTAAAATTAAAGCAGAGTAAAATGTGTACTTTCTAAAAACTGAAGGCAAAATTTAAACAATGAGGTAACTTTGTATCAAGTTGGTGATTTAACTTCATGGAGAAGAATTATGTCAAATGACTAAAACACTTTCATCTGTTTGTCCATTACTAGTGAGATATAACCAAAAAAAAAAAAATCAGCAAAGATATATTGAAATGTTTTTATTAATCATTTGTTTTACTAATCTTTTTGTAGTAATTATATTGGCATTGTTATTCTGAGCTGATTCCATGTATATATGTGTATGTGTGTATGTATAATATAACATGTATTTTTACATATAGTATATATGTATATATTCATAATACTTGTATAAGTAATCATTTTATCTAATGTTTCTTATTGTACAATATCTTATACTTTATTACTCATTACTTTATTACTTTATCTTGTGTGTTCATACACTCACACTCACATATACTAACACACACATAGTAGGATATATATTATATTTTATTATATATTTCTGTATACATCACAAAGTAAACCAAATTAGTGATTATGTTCATGTCACTAAGGAACCAAGATTTTAGTAAATATACATTTGAAGGATTAAATGTAAACCCCCCTATAATCCTGAATTTGAATTAGAAATATCTCTGTATTTAATGTAATCCTATTTTCATCTCATTTCAAAATTCATATTGTTTTTAGTTTTTAAATTCCTTGTTTCTTAGAGGTGATGTCATCTTATATGTTAGTGAACTTGCAAAATGGTTTTCTAAAATTTTCTTCAAATTTTTATAGTAAGCAATATGTGAAAGCCTGCCTCCTTCATCTAAGTTTTTAGAATGACATTCTCTTTCTCTTGTTCTAGGTTATCTTTCAAAGGCTCTGTGTGGGTTTCTTTTCTTTTTAAGGGAAATGCCTAAATCATAAAGATTGAGTTAGTAATAAATCATCTTAGGTCTTCTGTTGCTTTAATTCAATTACTTAGTTTGTGTGTATGTCCTTTATTTTTTTTTACTTCTTCTGACCTTGAGATTAACTAGCCATTTTGAAATTATGTTTTGAAAACTCAGAAAGTACAGTATACCCTTGGAATAGCTGTGGGTCTTCCTGAAGGCCAGAACAACAAATTAAATTTAATTCCCTCTTAGAATTTTTCATTAGGCTTTCTGGACCATAGCTCGGTGGCAAGGGACTGGAGATTATTCTTATTATGCATGGAGGTAATAAGTCCTCTTTGACAGTGTGGTTCCATTTCACAACTTCAGTGCCTCTTCACAATATTACCTGTCCTCTGGGGAGGCCATTTTGAAAATAACATATGGCTTTCCTTTCATTGTGTGAAACCAGTGTTTAATTTGGCTGGAAGAGCAAATTGTCCTTGACATCAATTTTACTTGTTTTTATTTCTGGAAAAACCACTCTGAAAGGTCATTTTCCAATAAGGTTATAATATAACTTTATTAAGTGCGCTGTATTTATTTATTACATGTTAATTAAGTTCTTCACACACACACATCCACACATGACATGAGACATAACAAAACAAAGCCCTTGTTTGTAATACTCCAGAGACCTGACTCACGGGAGCAGTAACATTATCATTTGTGTTTACATGGAGTCTGTGAGGTAGACTAATAATGGCTGCAGATTAGTTGCTGTTTCTCCCTCTGGGAGATTGGGAGATGGAGTCTAATTCCACCCTCCTTGAATCTGAATTGGCTTTAGTGACTTCACCAGTAGAATGTGGCGGAAGTGACTTTCGAGACTTTTGAGGCTGGGTCAGAAGTTTTCCTGCAGCAGATTCTGCCCAGGCCTTTCGGAACACGCTCTCTGGGAGCTCTGAGCCACCAGGTAAGAAGTCTGACTACCTTGAGTTCATCCTGGAGAAACCATGTGCAAGACTTCTAGCCAGCAGTCCCACTTGAACCCAGCCTTCTAGCCATGCCTGCCAAGGCATCAGACAAGTGAATGAAGCCTTTCTGACCAACCTGTCCACAGCTGAATGTCACTGAGCCATCTTTTTTTTTTTTTTTTTTTTGCGGTACTCGGGCCTCTCACTGCTGTGGCCTCTCCCGTTGCGGAGCACAGGCTCCGGACGCGCAGGCCCAGCGGCCATGGTTCACGGGCTCAGCCGCTCCGCGGCATGTGGGATCTTCCCGGACCGGGGCACGAACCCGTGTCCCCTGCATCTCAACCACTGCGCCACCAGGGAAGCCCTCACTGAGCCATCTTAATCGGCATCCTGTGGAGCAGAAGAATCACCCAGCTGAACCCTGCCCAAATTCCCGATTGACCGAATTATAAGATTTAGTAAAAAAAAAAAAAAGTTTTAAGCAACTAAATGTTGGAGTAATTTGTTATGCAGTAAAAGATAATCTGAATAGAATATGTACACTGATCTCTTAAATCCAGTTTGAATATGATGAATAAATAGTATATTGAGGAAGCAGCACTGAAGGACCTGGGACATGAAAGTCTAAGTTACAGTTTCATTCCTACTAGCTTGTGTAACTATGAGCAAATTGACTGATCTCTTTGAACTTTATTTTTTTTCAGATATAAAAAAAGAATTGTATAATAATAATAAGAAGAAGAATGTCTCAGTGTAATAAAAGAAAGCACTTACTGAATGGTATTGTACAAGGCACTGAACTAGGTGTTTTAATACATTATTTAATTTAATTTCCACACCAATTCTGTAAATTATAGCTATTATTATTATCATTTCATTATTAATACCAGTTTACAGATGGGAAAATAAGCTTCGAGAAGTCAGGAAACTGCTCACATATGCTCTATAAAATATATTTTTCTAACCTCTAGTTTCCTATTATTCTGTTTCTAAGATTCTTTGAATCATCACTTGTGATTTAGTGTCCTATTTGTGAAAGCTCAAGAATTTTTTTTACCGTACCAAAAGAAATTTCAAAGTTGTAAAATCAGTTATGTAAAGAGAATGTCAGAGTCTTTAGTGCAGTTTATCCCAATACTGTTTATATATTGGGACGATAGAAAGAACTAGAAACATCAAAAGGTTCCTCTTTTGGTCTTCAGTCATGTTGTAAGGGAGCCACACTTGAAAGTGAGGGGTGCACCTTACAAGTAGAAACATACTGGTTACAGCAGTTGCCACATAACAGTCCATCGAAATGGATCTTGGTAGAGAGGGAAAAAAGGTACTTCAATGCCAATTGGTGAGCTGTCTTGTGTATAAAAGAACTATGTCTTCATCTTAATTATTAGTGAAGTATGAATTGCCCCTACATTCTTTGTATTTTTGTGTGTTTTTTTTGCCCCCTATTTTCTTCTAATCATTTTTTCTTTAGCTTTGTACTTACAGTTACAAAGAGCATGTGTTCACGCTCACTGAAAGAAGGAAGGAAGGAAACCCACTAATATTCATTGGGTAACTTTAACCCTGTCAGACATTCTGCTAGGTGCTAGCACCTGTGCTATTAGCATAGCACATATGCTGTTTCAGGTTTAAATTTTAAAACGCATAACATTTAAATTTTGGAGATTATTTTGGTTTTCTAAAGGCACATGGTAATAAAAGGTGGAATTGGATTTTGAATCCATCTTCTAAATCCTTGTTTCTGATGTGTAAAATGCCTCCCTATCTCTTGTAAGCCTGCTCTTTTGTTGATGAGATTGATTTTACTTAGGTCTGATTTACGAATTCTTTTAAAAATCTTAATCCAATTTAAGAGTGCTGATTCACATATTGCATGGCTTCCCTGGTGCTCTGAACCTATTACTTTTGGTTGAAGTATTAAGAGTGTCTAAATATAAGCTCATGAATGAACTTGCTGAGTGGATTGAAAAATACCCCTAAGCCTTTTAGGCCTTAGGTTGCAGGGTGTGCATTAGCGGTTGGACTTACATTTATTCATGGTGAAGATCTGTTTGAGGCACTGATGGATGTATCATTTTGTGTGATTTGGTGAGGATTGCTGGGCTCTGCACCATGCCAAATGAGCCCTGGGAGAGCAACCTGGATACATAAGAATTTCCTTCCATTCTCTTGAGAGAGGACGTTCACATCCTTGGGAGGTCCCTCTTCTCAGAGCCCTGGGCCAGGTGTCTGAGTCACTGTCTACCTGCATTTGATACCTGCTAGCAGTTTCCTCTAGCCCAGCTGTTCTGTAATGGGGCAATTTTGCCCTCCTTCCAGGAGATATTTGACAACGTCTGAAAACAACTGGGAGATGCAACAATTATCGAGTGGGTAGAGGCCAGGGATGCTGCTAAACACCCAACAACTCCAGGACAGCCCCCACAAAGAATTATGTGGTCCACATGTCAACAGTGCCGAAGTTGAGAAAGTGGAGTAGGTTTTCTCAACCCTATTTTTTCATTATTGCCCCCTAAGGAGCCTCTTTAGACATTTTCCACTAATGATACCCTCCCCATTGAATTTTAATATATTATACAGTAAGTCCCCTACATACGAACCTTCAAGTTGTGAAATATTTATGTCATTGCCTTACACGGGAAACCAATAGCACTGCCATAAATACATGGGGCCAATAAAAATAAAGTGGGAAAAAATTAATGAGCTGTTATCGGCTTCTGAAGGCTCTGAACTGGGAGCCAGTACACTTTGGGCTAAAAAGGAAGATTAGCGTGGAAGAAAGGTATTCAGGATACATGGGCACCAAACCGAGACTTTCTCCTTGATATTGTTTGAAAGAGAATTGAAGTGGGCATAACTCCTCACAAGGAGACTGAATGCTATATAATGCTGTATCTGTGTACTAACCAAAAACCATCTCATCTCATGTACCCCAGGGGTCTCTCCTACATTTTAGAAACACTGGTCAGGCAAGCCCAGGTAATTTTGTGCCCTTCCCTTTTCTGCCCCTTGACTGTCTACCCATGCAGTGTCGTCAGTAGTCAACTAGAACCATTTGAGGTTTCTTATTTCCTTTTGTGTTCCTAGTGCCAAGCACCGTGCCTGGCGCACACAGAGCAGTGGCTCCATGTTTATCTGTCACTGGAATGATCGAATGAAGATGTGTCCTCACTGACCGTGCATGGCCCCAGGTAGTCCGTAGGTCAAGTTTGTGTGAAGTAGGGTTGGGTCCAGCTCCCTGGGTGTGTGCTTGGTGAACAGACCTTCAAGTGGATTTCCATCCATCCATGGCTAAGGGCTGCTCTTGTGCAAGAGTAACCTATGCAACCACGCCCGGCTGGTCTGTATAAAGGTAAAGGAGATGCGGGTTAATGGATACGGAGAGGACTTTTGCAGGTTCTTCTCAAGATTTAGGGGCAGCCGGAGAAGCTCAATCTTGTCATATATGCCTTAGATATATTCTCTTTGTTCGGAGGGGTGCTTGAGAAGCAGTTACCAGTAATTGTTATTGAGAGAAATTGAGTGTAGAAGAAAAATAGACTTTACACAAATATTTAAAAGCATCCTTACTAAATAAAGACCAAGAGATTTGAGGAGCAATTATTTCATATGATCATTTCTTGTTCTAGGTTAAGGATATAAAAATGAATATTTCTTTAACAGAAGAGTGTACTGAGTGGTGCCGCCTTCTTTCCCTTTCTTGCTTTATTCCTTCCTCTCCTCTCATCCCTCTCCAACTCTTTCTCTCCCTCCCCTTTCTTTCAGGGGAGAAGTACATGCACCCCAAAGTCTCCAATCATGGAAGTGTTTTCCCCATGGGTCAGGCACTGGTAGTCCACAGCTGACCACCAGGGAATGAATGGAAGCCAGTCATAGAAAGTCAAGTCAGGAAGGGTTCAGAGTCAACTCTTAGCATTTCTGTTTTAAAGATGGAGAAATCTGGAGAGAATGAAGGACTTACCTCCGGCATACTGCTCGTGAGTTGTGATCCTGTGTGTTTCGTGACATGTCATGTGTGCTGTGTATGAGGTAGGTATGGTTTTGAGAACCAATAGGAATAGGAATGTGAAGGATAGGAATATTCCCAGTGATGGAGCAGTACCAGTATGTCATTCAAGTATTTGTTGAGCCAGTTCATGGGAGGCATGCGGCAGAAGCCTGATTAGAGTGGGTTTAAGAGAAAGTGGAAGGAGGGGAACTGGAGAAGAGGGTAAACAAACTGCGAAAACTCAGTTGTTCTTTAGATTGGATGAGAGAAATGGGAAAATAGATGTTGGTAGTAGGGTCAGGAGGGGTACGTTCAAAGAGGATTTTTTTTTTAGCTGGAGGAAATTATAGTGTGTTTTCTGCATGTGGAAATGATCCTGTAGAGAGGGGAACGTGAATGATGTAAGAGCGGGGAGAGTTGCCGGAATGATGTGTCTGAGCAGATAGCAGGGGATGGGATCAGTGAGCAAGTGGCCTGATTAGCGAGTGATACCTAGGAGTGTTGGCGGGGTATCTATGGCAACTGGAGGCAAGGCAGGGGCTCACAGGACAGATGCTTAGAGTTGCTCTCTTCTCTCTGCATCAACTTTCTAGAGATACAGGAAGTGTGTTAGTTTCCTAGGGCTACCGTAAGGCACCACAAACTGGGTGTCTGGGCTAGTCAGTGTTCTCCAGGGAAACAGAGCCAATAGCACGTATACAGACATAGAAACAGAGTTACTTTAAGGAATTGACTCACACAATTACGGAGTCTGAAGTGTCCCAAGACCTGCAGACAGCCAGCTGGAGACCTGGGGGAGCCCATGATGTAGCTCCAGTCTGAGTCCAAAGGCCTGAGAACCAGAAGAGCTGAGGCTGCATGTTCCAGTCTGAAGGCTGGACTGCTGGAGACCCAAGAGGAGCTGATGTTTAAATTGGTTGCCCAAAGACAGGAAAAGTTTGATGTCCTAGTTCAAGACAGTCAGACTGGAGGAATTCCCCCTTATGCCAGGGAGGCTCAGCCTTTTTGTTCTAGTCAGGCCTTCACCTGATTGGATGCTGCCCATGCACACTGGGGAAACAACTTGCTTTACCACCGATTTAAATGTTCATCTCCTTCAGAAACACCCTCACAGAAACATCCAGAATATTGTTGGGCCAAATATCTGGGCGCCTCATGGTCCAGTCATGTTGATACATAAAATTAACCACCACAGAGTCTTAAAACAGTAGAGATGTATTCCCTCACCGTTCTGGAGGCTAGAAATCTGAAATCCTGGTGTTAGTAGGGTTGGTTCCTTCCGGTGGTTCTGAGGGAGAGTCCACTCCACGCCTCTTTGTTCCCTGGCTTTGGGTGGTTGCTGGCAGTCCTTGGCATTCCTTGGCTTGTACATATCATTCTAAACTCTGCCTTCATTGTCACATGGCATAGACCCATGTGTGTCTGGGTCCGAATTTCTCTCTTCTTAGAAGGACACAGGTCACTGGCTTAGGGATCACCCTAATCCAGAATAATCTCATTTTAATTTGATTATATATGCAAAGGCTGTATTTCCAAATAAGGTCACATGTGCAGGCTCCAGGGGTTAGGACTTCAAGCATATCTTTTGAAGGACACAATTCAACTCACAGTAGGAAGCAGGACACTCAGCTGGGGATGAGGATGGAGAAGAGGAGAGGTTAAAATAGTCATACAAGAGAGGAGGAAAAGTTGATGATGAAAGAATTGCAGAGAATGCTGAGCAACCTGAACTGCCTGCTGTGGTTCATGGTCATGAGCTGCGTGTGAGGCCCGCCAGCACGGATGTGCGGGTTTTCCAGCCATGTGCATCTCTGTGTGTGCAGCCTTGGCTTGAGCAGAAACTTGGTATTTTACCAGGGCTGGTTTTCCAAGGGAATTTGATGAAGTGGTCATTAAAGGTGTATGGAGGGGAATTGTTACGATGAGTGACCTTGGATGTTAAGTTGGGTAAGGAAGGCTGAGAGGACATGAGAGGGTGGGTCACAGGGAACGGGTGACAGATGAGTGGGTTGAAGCTCCTGTCTAGTTGAAGATGCTGAGGGTCACAGGTACTAATAAGAGATCACGGTCAGAGACTTGGATGCTTAAAATGGAGCTGTGGACTAGTGGCCTTTAAGTACCTAAGATTTTAAATATGTTTCCTAAAATCACGTAACTCTTGTTCTAGGGAGCCTCTTTTATTACTTTTAATTGTGGTGTTCAGCCTCCTTACCCTAGGCAAATTCGGAGGGTTATTCATTTTCATTATAAAAAGTAATCTGTTCATACAGCTGATGCTTGCTATATTTCTCGTCTTCATCATTTAGGGGAGAAATATCTCTGGTAATGTTTGCAAAGATAAATAAAGCAGAGTGTCATTTCCAAGCTGACCTATTGCAGTTCAATGGTTCAGGACTTCTAAATGTAAAATTAAGATGCTAAGGATATTGTAATCTATGAATTGGAATCTTTTGATTATCAGTGGAGATGTCTTCCTCAGAGGAATATTTGGAGATAAGGCATCAGTGTAAGTTCTTGGCTTCACTATTGCCATTTGTTATTTTATAATGTGGTAGCAAATCTGACTCCCAAAAATATTTCCTGATGGTTAGCTTTGATCTTCTTAGACCCTCCCATCAGGTTCTCATTGACTCCGCATGGATGGCAGAATATAGTATAGTCTTTCCTCACCTGACCCATATCTAGTTTTTGCAGCAGCATCTTTTGCTGTTCACCTTTTTGTACCACACATTCCAGCCAAACCAGAGCACCTACTGGTTCCTAGATATAAGATTTCCTTCCTGCCCCTGGGTTCTTTCTCTTCCTGTCCTTGGGTCTGTTAACATCCTGTTAGCTCACCTGACCTTCAAGGCCCTGATCAGAAGATGTCTCTTTAATGAGGCTTCCCTTTAGTCTTGTGATTCTCAAACATTAGTGCATATCAGAATCACCTGGAGAAGTTGCTAGAAGGCAGATTACCAGGCTCCATCCCCAGAGTTGGGGTATGAGAACCTGCAATTCCATTGAGTTCCCAAGTGATGCTGATGCTGGGCCTGGAATCTATATCTTGAGAACCACCATGCTAAAGGTTTAAAGTCTTTTTCTTAGTTACATTGACATTTATTTCTGCTAAAGCTTTGTTCTGTCACACTGCAAACATAATATTAGCACATATTTACTGAGCAATAATTATTTATCTAATGTCTTCTCTATGCACACAGATTATGCGCATTGAAAGATTATTCATTTCCAATAAACCGCAATATTTACAATACTCAAAATCACATTGAAGATAATTTAATCTTGGATGAATCAGTCGGCACCTCTGTTTCATGCATTGCCTAAGGTGTATCCTTATAAACGTCAATCATAATTTTATGGTACTCCAGAAAAAATTAGATCATTTGAACTTTCTGTAAAAGCTGATAAAGCAGAGATTTAAAAGAGGAAGGAGACTTCAAATTTGGAACCTGTATACTAGGTGCATGTGGATGTAATTACGGCATTTATTAGAACTACAGGAGACATAGCCAGACCCTTTGACCTGGGTCTTGTATTTGGTGCCTATTTGGGCTTGTGCTGGGCAGGGAGGTGAGCGGGGCATGTTCTCTGAAGGGCTGTCTTGAGGAGAAGAGGGACAAGGCGAGTCTGGGCAGATTGGGCTGTTTCTGAGCAAAGGTCCTTGTGGTCAAGAAGGGGTCAGCCTTTTTTGTAGCTTTGTGCTGCTCTATTCAGGGCTAAGTCCAGGACAAACAAATGACATACACACAGCTGCCTTTGCTTAAATCAGCTCAACAGACTGTGTTCTCATACAGCCAGATAAAATCTGGCATTTACTTTGTATCTAGCAACCTTTGCTTTTAGGAGAATTAAAAAAAAAAAGAAGCTGGGAATCTTGCATGACTGAGTTTTATAATGTTGCATTAAAGGGAAAATATCGTTTTAATAGATTAGTAATGAGAATGGTTCGGGTTTTTAAAAGGGATGCTATCATCTGTATATAAATGGTGTAAAAATTTAAGGGTGTCTTGTTCTTTCATCTTCCTTTTGAGTCATGTGTCTCTCCCAACTTACCTTTGGTGTTTCCTGTTCCTCACTCCATTTGAATGGTTTGACTTTGTAGCTTTGGGTGAGAAGCACTTTCCTCATGGGGCATAAGATCAGGGGTGGGAGGAGCCCAGATTTCTGCTCGTGTCTTAGAAGAGATGGAAGTGAATTAGTTCTGTTTCTCAAGACCAGGTGTGGGCTAATCGGAGCTATGAGGGTCCCCAGTTTGCAGGTTCCGTCTTTGAGGACCAACCAATCTTGGGTCAGTTTTCCACCCCATGCCCCACTTTTGCGTAGGGCTGTGGGAAGCTCTGGACTGGCGTTCCTTCCTTGTGTGAATAGGGCGGGGGCTGAGACCCTTAGGCTGAGGAGAAGCAGAATTGAGCTCACGGGTGGCAAGAGTTACTGAAGGTCTTGGGACCAAGTGGGGAGTGAATTTTCACCCTCCATTCCAAGCAGTGCAAACCAGAGAGGTGAGTGTGTGAATGAGCCAGTGGTTAAGAAGATGACATGCAATTTCTTTGGATGGAGATTTTGTATCTGATCTTTACGGAGAGGGTCTGGCTTCGGGTTGGGGCCTTAGTCTGTGTAAAGTCTGATTGAGCCACGCCCTGAGTTGGCTTGGCTCTTGGTGTGGTCAGTGCACATGTCCTGCCGTCCCTCCCTCTCCTGACTCATGCCCAGTGCACATGGATGGGTCCACTTCTCTTTCAAATCTTTCTCTGATGCCTCCAGACCATAAGAGAGTCTTCCCTCCTCTGAATTTTTAGAGTCCGTATAGCCTCGATCACATAGTTTGGCTCTATTTGAAACCGAAGTGGTTTGGTTTAATTTCCATTTGGGCAATTCAAAATGCCTTTATAAGTAATAAAATACATTTACTTGAGTGTAATTAACAAACATATACGCAAAATGAATGGGATGGTTTCATCCTGGCCAATTATAGAAAATGAACCATGGAGTTTAAGGCATGATTTCAAGGAGGATTTGAGTAACTGAGAAAGATGGGTAAACAATAAAAATTAAATGTGAGAAAATAGGATAATCACCAACAAAAGAATTACCTTTGTTTTTTTCTTAAAAAATGAATTGAAGCAAATATGCTAAAACCTGTATATACCACTGTTAATCAAGATGACTTTTGAGATCACAGCTCGCTGGTTTAGGCTAGACAAGAACTAATGACTGCCAGAAGGGACAGGACACAGGAGATGGCCTGTTGTGAGCAGCCACACGCCTGGCCTTCCCCACTGTGAATTTGCGGTCGTTCTCCTGAGGATAGAGAATCCGAGCGGGAAATCACAACATAAATTCAGGACCACCTCAAGTAGGGCAGGTTCCACCTTTTCCCCTTAGCTTCTGATAATATAAAAACATATTAGTGGAGGGATTTGATAAAAAGAACTGGTTGGATAGTCTGATTCAGTGGATATGCAGTTTAAGGAAGAAAGAGAAGTAAAATGCAGTCCTAATCTCTTTCTTTGACCTCTTTGTTGATGCTGGGGCCGAGATAGGTACTCTGGAGAGAGGAGACGTTTCCTGGAGGGGACCTGGAGAAGACAAGGAGCCCAGTTTTGGGCATTTTGACTTTTGGGTACACGTGGATGAGGTATCAAACCTCTTTGTTTCTCAGTTGTGAGTTCTGCAAAGTTGGTTTAAGCATTTCCTGAGTCATTACACCTCAAATAGCACCTGAAATACAGTTCAATAAATGTTAGGCAAGATGATGATGACGACGTGATGATGATGTAAAATGTCAGGGCTTTAACTGGGTAGTCATTCTCCCTGGCCTGTGCAATCAACATCTTTTCTTGTTAATCCTTTCTTTATCAGCAGGCAAAACCAGCAATCTGCAGAATCCACCCATCAATAAATAGGTCACAAATGGAAATAGGTCACTTGGTGTTTCAGAGAGATGAGAAGAACAAATGTTGAAATCAGTGCAATTAAGGAAAGGAAAGTAACCTGATGAAGAATTGAGAAATAATGAGAAAAGCAAAAACCAAAACCGAAGGAAGGAAAGAAGAAAATAAGCCTAGTAATGAATGACATTAATTATGTAATAATTTGCATTGCAATTATGGCTAACTTCCCAGCTCTTGCCCTGAGTCAGGACCTGTGCCCAGTGAAGTGTAGGCACTATAAATGTCCCCATCTACAGATGAGCAGCCTGCAGCTTGGAAGGTTATGTGAACTTCCAAGTTCATGCATCTAGTAAGAGGTGGAACCAACATTTAAATTCAAGTGACCCTCACTGTCGTGGAAGAAGTGAAGCTTCTTAAATGTATTCTTTTTTTTTGCGGTACACGGGCCTCTCACTGTTGTGGCCTCTCCCGTTGCGGAGCACAGGCTCTGGACGCGCAGGCTCAGTGGCCATGGCTCACGGGCCTAGCCGCTCCGCGGCGTGTGGGATCTTCCCGGCCCGGGGCACGAACCCGTGTCCCCTTCATCGGCAGGCGGACTCTCAACCACTGCGCCACCAGAGAAGCCCTTAAATGTATTCTTGACCCACTGGTGCATTCCTCCTGGCCCACAATACATTATTTTGCTTCCTTTTGCTAATTGCATGATTAGGAAAAAAGCACGTGAAGATGTCTGTCATACAAAAGAAATATTTAGGTATTTCGGGCTTCTACAGTTCCTTTCTCTGTTTCATGGTAGGGTTGAGTAAAACATTAACAGATGACATAGTAGATGCAGACATCCTTCAAGAATTATTGAAGCCAGCCATGGCTCATCTGCAGAATGAATGTTATAGGAAAAGATCTTGTGTTAGTATCATCAGTGCTGTCAGTGTCAACTAAAGTTTTTGAAACTTGCCGGAATGTAGGCTTTTGAATTTGAGGACCTGGTTACCTAACAGAAACAACATATAGCAAGAGCTGTATTGGAATGTGTGCTGAATCCAGGAACTAAAAGTCATATGTCCCCAGGCCAGAGTCTGCTGGGTGTGTGACTGTGAGCTGAGGGGATCTCTGAGCCAAATGGAACCAATTAATGTATGCTTAGATGTGGACCTAAGGTTGTTTACCAAGCCAGTTCACTGGTGGGAGTCAAAGTTTTTTTATCCTTCTTGTTTTTAATTTAATTTGCTAATTGTCTTTAAGAAAAAAAGGTTGTAGGAACTTTGGATGAAACTGCAAAAATCCAGATTTTACGAGCCTGCTGAACGCAACTAAGGAAATATAAAGTTGTTCTAAAATTATATGCTAAATATGCACCTGCTTTGAATTTGTAGCTTTGATAGGTATTATTTTTTGGAACAAGTGCAGGGAGCTGTGTTGTACTTGAGGGGCATGATGGAAGGCAATGAGTAAAAGCCATCTTAAGCAATCGCAGGATTTCCCTCTCCCTCTAACAGTCCAGCTGGCATTAGCAGGAGATTTTATGGAAGAAAAAATCTTTCGCAAACGCACCTTTTGGTTGCAAAAAATTGGAAAGTCCACTTGGGTCTGTTTCCTGAGAGAGGAAATGAATGAAATGTGTGTCATTTGTATCATGCATTTGTGATACCATGATTATTCATGTTAGTCCTGTAAAAATACCTTTTAAAATAACTGAATCATAATATTGAGTGGCCCATGTTTAGGTCAATATTTGATTGAAGGTGGTGAATGGAAGCAATGATAGGAAATGGTCTTGTTTGTTTTAGATCAAAAGATAATTTCAGACCAGCAGCCCTCAGAGAGGAATTAGGGTAACATGAGGATGAGAGTGTATTAGAATCACTTATTTACTCCTTTCCTTTATCCCTCTTTCTATTGTCCTCCAGGATGAGCATGGAAAAGGTTTGCCCACCGTGTGTAATTGAAAATATTTTCCACTTGATTCTGTCTTGTTTTGAACTACTCTTTCAGGGCTGGTGGCTTATTTTCTTTATTACTTGAAAATATTTATTATCTTCCTGGTTTTTGGAAATATAAAAAAAATTGTTGTTCACAAAGACTTGTGATAGTTTTTACTGACAAGCTAATTGACTCATAAACAAGAACAGCCTTACGTAAAATTTTAAAAAAATTACATATTTAACAAGCAAAGTACGACCTGTAACCATATTGAGTCAGTCACTTAAGCTTGTTTACCCAGCGTTTGCTTGAGTTTCTCAGTATGCAGCCCAGTCAAAAGCAATGAATAAAGCCTGGTTAAGATTGTGGTGTGTGAATGTGTAGTGACTTTGCTGTGAGATTTGGTAGCTTTGAGTAGTGGTTACAAGCACCATGTTCCAGTTATGTATTGCTCTATAACATGTCATTTCCAAAATTAGATATGTAGATCAATAATGACCAATTATTTTGCTCATAAATCTGCAATTTGGACAGAGCTCTGTGGGGTCAGCTGAGGCAGTTCAACAAGGGCTAAAGGATCTACTTAAAGATGGCTTGTTTGTGTGGCTGGCAAGTTGGTGTTGGTTGTTGGCTAGGAGCACAGCTGGGTTGTGCTGTTTCCTGTCTGCATGTTTCTCTCCTTGGGGCTGTTTGAGCTTCCTCATAGCATGGTGGCTAGATTCCAAGACCTACTGTTGAAGAGACAATAGCTGGAAGCTGCCAGTCTCTTAAAGGTTGAACCAGAAGGACGTAGACACTTCCTCTTGAGGTGAGGGGTGTCAAAGAATGTGCAGCCATTTTTAATTTATCACAGACCAAATTGGACTACTTATCTCTGCCTCTGTAAGCTATTCACATTCATATCTTTTGGCAATTCTCAAGGTGCTTCTTTACCTGTATCGTCCTTCCCTCCTTTTTACTTCATGCATTTTCAATGGTGGCAAAAATTGGTTCTTGGAATGGGAAAAAAATTAGATATTATAATGGGAATATCTGTACCACAGAACATAAACAGATGCACAATATACCTGTGCTATTAAAATTTCAGGGGGGTGAGGGAGGCAATTAGAGAAAAAAAAAAAGTCTGAAAAGGGCTCCTTAGGTGGCTGATTATGTAAAAAACTTTGAGAGACACAGCTTTACTTTCAGCCCAGATCTGTTGTCCTTTCTTCCATAAAGCCTATCCTAACCCAATTCCAGCAAACTTAATTGTTACATACTTATAGACATTTCATTTGTATGTCGGCAGTGTATTTAAAATTTTTTTTTATTTTGTTATTTTTTAATTTATTTTCTTTCTTCTTTCTTGTGAATCAGTTATACATATACATATGTTCCCATATCTCTTCCCTCTTGCGTCTCCCTCCCTCCCACCCTCCCCATCCCACCCCTCCAGGAGGTCACAAAGCACCGAGCTGATCTCCCTGTGCTATGCGGCTGCTTCCCACTAGCTATCGACCTTATGTTTGTTAGTGTATATATGTCCATGCCTCTCTCTCACTTTGTCACAGCTTACCCTTCCCCCTCCCCATATCCTCAAGTCCATTCTCTAGTAGGTCTGTGTCTTTATTCCTGTCTTACCCCTAGGTTCTTCATGACATTTTTTCCCCTAAAATTCCATATATATGTGTTAGCGTACGGTATCTGTCTTTCTCTTTCTGACTTACTTCACTCTGTATGACAGACTCTAGGTCTATCCACCTCATTACAAATAGCTCAATTTCGTTTCTTTTTATGGCTGGGTAATATTCCGTTGTATATATGTGCCACATCTTCTTTATCCATTCATCCGACGATGGACACTTAGGTTGTTTCCATCTCCGGGCTATTGTAAATAGAGCTGCAGTGAACATTTTGGTATGTGATTCTTTTGAATTATGGTTTTCTCAGGGTATATGCCCAGTAGTGGGACTGCTGGGTCATATGGTAGTTCTATTTGTAGTTTTTTAAGGAACCTCCATAACTGTTCTCCAAAGTGGCTGTATCAATTTACATTCCCACCAACAGTGCAAGAGGGTTCCCTTTTCTCCACACCCTCTCCAGCATTTATTGTTTCAAGATTTTTTGATGATGGCCATTCAGACTGGTGTGAGATGATACCTCATTGTAGTTTTGATTTGCATTTCTCTAATGATTAATGATGCTGAGCATTCTTTCATGTGTTTGTTGGCAGTCTGTATATCTCCTTTGGAGAAATGTCTATTTAGGTCTTCTGCCCATTTTTGGATTGGGTTGTTTGTTATTGAGCTGCATGAGCTGCGTATAAATTTTGGAGATTAATCCTTTGTCAGTTGCTTCATTTGCAAATATTTTCTCCCATTCTGAGGGTTGTCTTTTCGTCTTGTTTATGGTTTCCTTTGCTGTGCAAAAGCTTTGAAGTTTCATTAGGTCCCATTTGTTTATTTTTGTTTTAATTTCCATTTCTCTAGGAAGTGGGTCAAAAAGGAACTTGCTGCGATTTATGTCATAGAGTGCTCTGCCTATGTTTTCCTCTAAGAGTTTGATAGTTTCTGGCCTTACATTTAGGTCTTTAATCCATTTTCAGCTTATTTTTGTGTATGGTGTTAGGGAGTGATCTAATCTCATACTTTTACATGTACCTGCCCAGTTTCCCCAGCACCATTTATTGAAGAGGCTGTCCTTTCTCCACTGTACATTCCTGCCTCCTTTATCAAAGATAAGGTGACCATATGTGCGTGGGTTTATCTCTGGGCTCTCTATCCTGTTCCATTGATCTATCTTTCTGTTTTTGTGCCAGTACCATACTGTCTTGATTACTGTAGCTTTGTAGAATAGTCTGCAGTCAGGGAGCCTGATTCCTCCAGGTCCGTTTTTCGTTCTCAAGATTGCTTTCGCTATTCAGGGTCTTTTGTGTTTCCATACAAATTGTGAAAGTTTTTGTTCTAGTTCTGTGAAAAATGCCAGTGGTAGTTTGATAGGGATTGCACTGAATCTGTAGATTGCTTTGGGTAGTAGAGTCATTTTCACAATGTTGATTCTTCCACTCCAAGAACATGGTATATCTCTCCATCTATTTGTATCATCTTTAATTTCTTTCATCAGTGTCTTATAATTTTCTGCATACAGGTCTTTTGTCTCCTTACGTAGGTTTATTCCTAGATATTTTATTCTTTTTGTTGCAATGGTAAATGGGAGTGTTTTCTTGATTTCACTTTCAGATTTTTCATCATTAGTGTATAGGAATGCCAGAGATTTCTGTGCATTAATTTTGTATCCTGCTACTTTACCAAATTCATCAGTTAGCTCTAGTAGTTTTCTAATAGCATCTTTAGGATTCTCTATGTATAGTATCATGTCATCTGCAAACAGTGACAGCTTTACTTTTTCTTTTCCAAATTGGATTCCTTTTATTTCCTTTTCTTCTCTGATTGCTGTGGCTAAAACGTCCAAATCTATGTTGAAGAAGAGTGGTGAGAGTGAGCAACCTTGTCTTGTCTTCCTGATCTTAGTGGAAATGCTTTCAGTTTCTCACCATTGAGGACGATGTTGGCTGCAGGTTTGTCATATATGGCCTTTATTATGTTGAGGAAAGTTCCCACTATGCCTACTTTCTGGAGGATTTTTATCATAAATGGGTGTTGCATTTTGTCAAAAGCTTTCTCTACATCTATTGAGATGAACATATGCTTTTTCTCCTTCAGTTTGTTGCTATGGTGTATCACGTTGATTGATTTGCATATATTGAAGAATCCTTGCATTCCTGGAATAAACCCCACTTGATCATGGTGTATGATCCGTTTAATGTGCTGTTGGATTCTGTTTGCTAGTATTTTGTTGAGGATTTTTGCATCTATGTTCATCAGTGATATTGGCCTGTAGTTTTCTTTCTTTGTGACATCCTTGTCTGGTTTTGGTATCAGGTGGCCTCGCAGAATGAGTTTGGGAGTGTTCCTCCCTCTACTATATTTTGGAAGAGTTTGAGAAGGATAGGTGTTAGCTCTTCTGTAAATGTTTGATAGAATTCACCTGTGAAGCCATCTGGCCCTGGGCTTTTGTTTGTTGGAAGATTTTTAATCACAGTTTCAATTTCAGTGCTTGTGATTGGTCTGTTCATATTTTCTATTTCTTCCTGATTCAGTCTTGGCAGGTTGTGCATTTCTAAGAATTTGTTCATTTCTTCCATGTTGTCCATTTTATTGGCATAGAGTTGCTTGTAGTAATCTCTCATGATCCTTTGTTTTACTGCAGTGTCAGTTGTTACTTCCCCTTTTTCATTTCTAATTCTACTGATTTGAGTCTTCTCCCTTTTTTTCTTGATGAGTCTGGCTAATGGTTTATCAATTTTGTTTATCTCTTCAAAGAACTAGCTTTTAGTTTTATTGATCTTTGCTATCGTTTCCTTCATTTCCTTTTCATTTATTTCTGGTCTGATTTTTATGATTTCTTTCCTTCTGCTAACTTTGGGTTTTTCTTGTTCTTCTTTCTCTAATTGCTTTAGGTGCAAGGTTAGGTTGTTTATTCGAGATGTTTCCTGTTTCTTAAGGTAGGATTGTATTGCTATAAACTTCCCTCTTAGAACTGCTTTTGCTGCATCCCATAGATTTTGGGTCGTCGTGTCTCCTTTGTCATTTGTTTCTAGGTATTTTTTAATTTCCTCTTTGATTTCTTCAGTGAGCACTTCGTTATTAAGTAGTGTATTGTTTAGCCTCCATGTGTTCGTATTTTTTACAGATCTTTTCCTGCAATTGATATCTAGTCTCATAGCGTTGTGGTTGGAAAAGATACTGGATACAATTTCAATTTTCTGAAAGTTACCAAGGCTTGATTTGTGACCCAAGATATGATCTATCCTGGAGAATGTTCCATGAGCACTTGAGAAAAATGTGTATTCTGTTGTTTTTGGATGGAATGTCCTATAAATATCAATTAAGTCCATCTTGTTTAATGTATCATTTGAAGCTTGTGTTTCCTTATTTATTTTCATTTTGGATGATCTGTCCATTGGTGAACGTGGGGTGTTAAAGTCCCCTACTATGAATGTGTTACTGTTGATTTCCCCTTTTATGGCTGTTAGTATTTGCCTTATGTATTGAGGTGCTCCTATGTTGGGTGCATAAATATTTACAATTGTTATATCTTCTTCTTGGATCGATCCCTTGATCATTATGTAGTGTCCTTCTTTGTCTCTTCTAATAGCCTTTATTTCAAAGTCTGTTTTGTCTGATATGAGAATTGCTACTCCAGCTTTCTTTTGGTTTCCATTTGCATGAAATATCTTTTTCCATCCCCTCACTTTCAGTCTGTATGTGTCTCTAGGTCTGAAGTGGGTCTCTTGTAGACAGCAAATATATGGGTCTTGTTTTTGTATCCATTCATCCAATCTGTGTCTTTTGGTGGGAGCATTTAGTCCATTTACATTTAAAGTAATTATCGATATGTATGTTCCTATTCCCATTTTCTTAATTGTTTTGGGTTCGTTATTGTAGGTCTTTTCCTTCTCTTGTGTTTCTTGCCTAGAGAAGTTCCTTTAGCAGTTGTTGTAAAGGTGGTTTGGTGGTGCTGAACTCTCTCAGCTCTTGCTTGTCTGTAGGTTTTAATTTCTCCATCACATCTAAATGAGATCCTTGCTGGGTAGAGTAATCTTGGTTGCAGGTTTTTCTCCTTCATCACTTTAAATATGTCCTGCTAATCCCTTTGGGCTTGCAGAGTTTCTGCTGAAAGATCAGCTGTTAACCTTATGGGGATTCCCTTGTGTGTTATTTGTTGTTTTTCCCTTGCTGCTTTTAATATGTTTTCTTTGTATTTAATTTTTGACAGTTTGATTAATATGTGTCTTGGCGTATTTCTCCTTGGAGTCATCCTGTATGGGACTCTCTGTGCTTCCTGGACTTGATTAAGTATTTCCTTTCCCATATTAGGGAACTTTTCAACTATAATCCCTTCAAATATTTTCTCAGTCCCTTTCTTTTTCTCTTCTTCTTCTGGAACCCCTATAATTCGAATGTTGGTGCATTTAATGTTGTCCCAGAGGTCTCTGAGAGTGTCGTGAGTTCTTTTCATTCTTTTTTCTTTATTCTGCTCTGCAGTAGTTATTTAAACTATTTTATCTTCCAGGTCACTTATCTCTTCTTCTGCCTCAGTTATTGTGCTATTGGTCCCGTCTAGAGTATTTTTAATTTCAGTTATTGTGTTGTTCATCGTTGTTTGCTTCATCTTTAGTTCTTCTAGGTCCTTGTTAAATGTTTCTTGCATTTTGTCTATTCTATTTCCAAGATTTTGGATCATCTTTACTATCATTATTCTGAATTCTTTTTCAGGTAGACTGCCTTTTCCTCTTCATTTGTTAGGTCTGGTGGGTTTTTATCTTGCTCCTTCATCTGCGGTGTGTTTTTCTGTCTTCCCATTTTGCTTATCTTACTGTGTTTGGGGTCTCCTTTTTGCAGGCTGCAGGTTCGTAGTTCCCATTGTTTTTGGTGTCTGTCCCCAGTGGCTAAGGTGGTTCAGTGGGTTGTGTAGGCTTCCTGGTGGAGGGGACTAGTGCCTGTGTTCTGGTGAATGAGGCTGGATCTTGTCTTTCTGGCGGGCAGGTCCACGTCTGGTGGTGTGTTTTGGGGTGTTTGTGGACTTATTATGATTTTAGGCAGCCTCTCTGCTAATGGGTGGGGTTGTGTTCCTGTCTTGCTAGTGGTTTGGCATCGGATGTCCGTACTGTATCTTGCTGGTCGTTGAGTGAAGCTGGGTGCTGGTGTTGAGATGGAGATCTCTGGGAGATTTTCGCCATTTGATATTATGTGGAGCTGGGAGGTCTCTTGTGGACCAGTGTCCTGAAGTTGGCTCTCCCACCTCAGAGGCCCAGCACTGACTCCTGGCTGTTGCACCAAGAGCGTTTCATCCACACGGTCCAGAATAAAAGGGAGAGAAAGTAGAAAGAAAGAATTAGTAGAAAGAAAGAAAGAAAGAAAGAAAGAAAGAAAGAAAGAAGGAAAGAAAGAAAAAAGAAGGAAAGAAAGAAAGGAGGGAGGGAGGGAGGGAGGAAGGAGGGAAGGAAGGAAAAAAAGAAAGGAAGAAGATAAAGTAAAATAAAATAAAGTAAGATAAAATATAATAAAATTATTAAAATAAAAAATAATTATTAAGAGAAAAAAAAGAAAATAAATTAAAAAAAACAAAAAAAATGGATAGAACCCTACAACAAATGGTGGAAGCAAAGCTATACAGACAAAATCTCACACAGAAGCATACACATACACACTCACAAAAAGAGGAAAAGGGGAAAAAATCATAAATCTTGCTCTCAAAGTCCACCTCCTTAATTTGGGATGATTCGTTATCTATTCATGTATTCCACAGATGCAGGGTACATCAAGTTGATTGTGGAGATTTAATCAGCTGCTCCTGAGGCTGCTGGGAGAGTTTTCCCTTTCTCTTCTTAGTTCGCACAGCTCCAGGGGGCTCAGCTTTGGATTTGGCCACGCCTCTGCGTGTAGGTCGCCTGAGGGCGTCTGTTCTTCACTCAGACAGGACGGGGTTAAAGGAGCCGCTAATTTGGGAGCTCTGGCTCACTCAGGGCGGGGGGGGGGGGGGGGGGGGGGGTACGGTGTGTGGGGCGGGCCTGCGGAGGCAGAGGCCGGCGTGACGTTGCACCAGCCTGAGGCACGCCGTGAATTCTCCCTGGGAAGTTGTCCCTGGATCCGAGGACCCTGGCAGTGGCGGGCTGCACAGGCTCCCCGGAAGAGGGGCGTGGATAGTGACCTGTGCTCGCACACAGGCTTCTTGGTGGCGGCAGCAGCAGCTTTAGCATCTCATGACTGTCTCTGGGGTCCGCGCTGTTAGCCGCGGCTCGCGCCCGTCTTTGGAGCTCTTTTAAGCAGCGCTCTTAATCCCCTCCCCCCCTGCACCAGGAAACAAAGAGGGAAGAAAATGTCTGTTGCCTCTTCGGCAGGTCCGGACTTTTCCCAGACTCCCTCCCGGCTAGCCGGCTAGCCGTGGCGCACTAACCCCCTGCAGGCTGTGTTCACGCCGCCAACCCCAGTCCTCTCCCGGCGCTCCGACCGAAGCCCGAGCCTCAGCTCCCAGCCCCGCTCGCCCCGGCGGGTGAGCAGACAAGCCTCTCCGGACTGGTGAGTGCCGGTAGGCCCTGATCCTCTGTGCGGGAATCTCCCCGCTTTGCCCCCCCCGCAGCCCTGTTGCTGTGCTCTCCTCCGCGGCTCCGAAGCTTCCCCCCTCCGCCACCCGCAGTCTCCGTCCGCGAAGGGGCTCCTAGTGTGTGGAAACTTTTCCACCTTCACAGCTTCCTCCCACTGGTGCAGGTCCAGTCCCTTTCCTTTTGTCTCTGTTTATTCTTTTTACTTTTGCCCTACCCGGGTTCGTGGGGGGTTTCTTGCCTTTTGGGAGGTCTGAGGTCTTCTGCCAGTGTTCAGTAGGTGTTCTGTAGGAGCTGTTTCACGTGTAGATGTATTTCTGGTGTATCTGTGGGGAGGAAGGTGATCTCCGCGTCTTACTCTTCAGCCATCTTCCCGGAAGTCCTTCTGCCGTGTATTTAAGCTGGTTGTATTTCAGCTTTTTCTCCCTTACCTGACTATGAACTTCATAATATTATCAAGTACCAATAGAATGCCTATAATCAATAGTTTGTGAATTGAATAAAAATGAATTAAAGGGAAATTAGGTTTTATAATAGTCTGGGTTCTTCCAGAAATAGACCCTGAGATTTAAGTGCAAGTAGCCTTTTGGGAAGTTCAGGAAACATTGGTCGGTAGCAGGGAGGTGGGGCAGGAAAGGAGAGGAGGCAGTGAGCTGTGTCATCAAGTTTAATCCTGCGGGAAGTTCTCAGAAATGTGAAAAACCAAGCCTAAAGCCAAACCGAAACAAAAAAGTACCCCGAACTCAGGGTTAAACCACTTGTAAGGATGGGGAGCTGGGGTATTTATACTCTGGCTCTCTGTCATTCACTGACTGAGGACTCCCAACGATGTTCATCCACTGCACTTGCTTCTGTGGCTTTGGGAAAGGCCCCTGGCAGAGAGAAGCAGGTACTGATGGTGAAGTTACAGGGCAGCCAGACATGGGAAGGCCTTAGGGCTAAAGGCAGGGCACCAGGAGTGTCAGCTGTAGGCTTTCTTAGCACTTTGTGACTCAAATAATAGGAAGAAAGGTGACGAATGGTCTTTGTTTGGAATGGGGGAACTCTTACTTCCTCAGTGTCAGTCTCCCTTGTTGAAGTTCAGCTCCATGAATACAGGAAGCATGCTTGTCTTATTCAACACCGTGTACCCAGCAGAGTCTCTGATCCAACAAATGAGAGTATTAATGAATAAGAGTCAAAATAAACCAGCACAGGTTTGAGATGTGTAATTGTGTTCCAGTTCCAGCAATGTCAGAGCAGGTAGGGCACAAGGTGGTAATGAAAGCTGACAAGTATCAGGTGCAGTTTGCCTTCAAGAACTCTTAGAAAACAGACTAACCACAGGGTAGAATTGCTTCTTCAGGGTTCCAGGGCTGCTTATTGAACCACTGGCATTTTCATGACTGTGCAGTTTAGACTCAGATTCAGATCCACTGAACTCAGACGAGCCCAGGGCAAGTCCTGCCCACTTTCTTTGTCTGGTCCTGAGGCATTTAGCATTACCTTGGGTTCAGGTGCAGTGAAAACAAGTAATACTGACTGGCAGTGGCCAGTGATATATCTGTGCCCAGATAAGCTTGAAACCATGAAGAGTCCACATGGTGAGTGCCTTCTCTTTCTGTTATGGGCTGAATTGTGCCTGCTTCTCCCTCAAAAAAGACATGTGGAAGTCCTAATCCCTGTTGCTTCAGAATGTGACCTTATTTAGAAACAGGGTCTTTGCAGAGGTCATCAAGTTAAACTGAGGTCATTAGGATGGGACCTAATCCACTATGGTATCCTTACAAAAAAGGGAAATTTGGACTCAGAGACAGACGTACACAGAGGGAACGTGATGTGAAGACACACAGAGAAGGCAGCCATGTGCCTGGAGTGATGCATCTACTAGCCAAGGAATGCCAGGGCTCACCAGCGGACTCCAGAAGCTAGAAGAAGGAGGGAAGGATTCTCCCCTCAAGCCCCCAAAGAGACCATGGCCCTGTTGACACCTAGATTTGGGGCTTCTTGACTCCAGAACTGTTAGACAATACATTTCTGTTGTTTCAAGTCACCCAGTTTTTGGTACTTTGTTATGGCAGCCCTAGGGAAGTAGTACACTTTCTTTTCTTTTTTCCTTTCTTTATTTTATTTTATTTTTTTGATCAAGACTTTTCTAAATAATTTTCCTCTCCCTCCCTCTCTTCCTCCTACTCTTTCCTTGTTTTCTTACATATGCTGCGTTGATAACATAGTTGACATTTGCTTGTGGGTTCCCTGGAGTAAGAAAGGAAATTCCATTCTTGAACCATTTGGAGGAAAGCAGAAAACCCCTCTTCAGATGTTTGGACCTTTTGGCTGTTACTCAAGAGGGAGTCATTTTCCTCATTGAAATGGTTTGCCATCTCTGCCAGGACTGGGTGGAGATGAGCCTTTTCTGCTATTGTAGTTTGGTGAGACTGGCCTGAGAGATGGCCTACATCTCCTACATGTTGGATCTTGAGGGGCTGCAGGCATGGAGCCCTTCCTTTCCAAGGAAATTTGTGTGATTTCTGTGAACCAAGTATGACCATTAGTAATGGTTCCTTTGGCTGAGAGTTGTCAGCATCCTACACGCGAGGCTGGATTGTTGTCTGGTTGTGGACTTGGACCAGAGATCATTACCAAGGTGATTTTCAGAACCCAGCAGTCTAGTTGATGGTAGTGAGCTGTGGTGTGGAGTCAAGAAATGGAAGGAAGTGAAGGAAGATGAGAACAGGGTGATTTGGGCGTGTGTGTAGTTTGATGGCTTTGTTTTTAAATTCCAATTATGTTGTTTTTCTTTACTCACTTAATCATTCATTTATTCATTAAATATTTATTTCGTGACTGCTCCGTGTCAGGTGCTTTGTGAGGGATGAGGGTTACAAAGAAAAGACAACCTTGTAAACAGTACATTCAGGTGTTATAGGTGTTATGCAAATACTCACTATTGTACAGGTATGGTTCAGGCATAAAGCAGACAGAGAGGTTAATTCTACCTGGGCTGGGAGGTGAGGAGGTTCAGAAAAGCCTTTATAGATGTGATCATAATTGAGAGGACAGTCAACAAAATATTAAAGTTGCTGTCTCCCTCAATGTGGATTAATTTTTGCTCTTTTTAAAAAACTCTCCTAAAGGTATCATGTATAGCAAATGAATTCTCAGTACTCTGTAGATGACTCTGCAGCGTAGCGCTCTCCACTGACCCCTGATCAAAGCAAACTCTGGTCTTGCCAGAGCTCTGTCATGTCACCTTCCTGACCATTTGAAGCCTGGGCACAAAATTATTTTAAGTTTCCTTCCAGCCTGCCAAGATAATGTTCAATCCTGCATCAACCAAAACATTGTCCTATAGAGGAATTTTGTCTAGCAAAAATGAAGCGAAAATAAAACCAAATGTGTGTAGACGTAAATGTCTGTGTGTTCAGAACATTTATCTGCCAGGTCCTGAGGAGCAGGGTATTTACTGACACCATAAAGCCAAGCATTTCAAATGGGAACATTTAGGTGCCCCTGGGGCCACACTCAGGGCCCGAATGAAGTCCCTTGGGAGAATGTGAGAAACAGTCTTCAGAATCTTATGTAATCTTCACTTCTCTGGGCTTTGTTTTCTTCATCAGTGAAATGAGGGAGTTGGTCTAGTTCATCTGGAAGGTGTAGTCTGTATTGCTGGCTAGTTCCTCCCGCAGAGTTTCATGGCTTATGTTTCTACATTTATTTATGAGGGAGGATAGGACCAATATATCTCTAAGAAGAAGTACCTGAGAAGGGAGATAGGAAACTGACCACAATCAGATAGTAGTCAGCATTGGTGACACCGTAAATATCTGAGATGGAAAGAAACAGGGTCTGGAGGAAAGGACCTTTGGAAATGATAGATGATGCTAATAGGCACTTCACAACATTTTATGTGTATCTCCCAAACACAAAGCATTCTTCAGTGCACTTAAGTTTTTAACTGATTAAAAATATGAATTGACGTATGCCTTTGCCTAGAATGCATCACTTTCATCCTATCAACAAGAAAAAGTCAGATAGTTTATAAAATCATAGCTTCTCTTGAATCCATCAAAGAGCCAGGGTCATAGTACATCCAACCAGCCTGCAATATACAGAGGTTAAGGCCTCCAAAAAGCGACTACGTATGAGTTATTGCTCACATGTGGAAGAGGATGGGAGGAAGATGGCCTGTGATACAAGAAGGAAAGAAAAATTCAGCTAAAATTATTAACAGTTTGCTAAAGGTCAATTATGGGCTAGCACAAGAGTTTAGAACCCACAGTGGCTGTATACCCATGGGGGAGTCACACTGTCTTGCAGGCTTCTCTAAACTGACCGCCACTGGGGCTCAGGAGAGGGATTGAGAGGCAGGGTACAGGCCAGAGCAAGCCTCCCTTGACGTGCGGTTATCAGGCACAAAGCCTCACCTCAGTCTTCTCCCTACGAAGCCTAAGATTTCACAGCTAAGGTAGGGTGGCAGATCCTACCTTAGGTGAAGGAGTCAAGAAATGGTGGTTGAAGGTGAAGACCCATTGTGCATAGGTGAAGACCCATTGTAAATTCTGGAGAGGAAAAGAAAAAATCCTCTACATCTAGGGGAAAGGTGAGAAACCAGCCTGGATCCAGAACAGTAGAGGTCCCTTGTAGCAAAGTCAAGACCATTGAGAGCATGGTTTCCAAGACTAAAGGAACAGGACATGCCCTAGAAAGCACCTAGTATCAAGAAATTTCAGTCAACCTTTAGGGGCAGGGAAGAAGTGTCAAGAGAGACTGTCTCACTCAGGTGTACAGAGGAGTCTGAAAGCTGAGGGTGGAGCACGAGTATTGAGACATTCTTCCCAGCAAACTAGACCCTACCCTGAAGACAAAGAAACGCTGGTGGAATTGAAGTCTGTACTACAGCAATAAAGCCCAAACCCAGACGATTTCCAGGCTAGACTGACTTGACACACTGCACTAATGCTCACTAAGCTGTAGAAGGAATGTGGTCCGTTTCCGGTATAAATGCATTTACTACACTACTGAAATGATGTCTAGAATTCAGTAAAAAATATAAGATGTACAAAAAATCAAGAGAAAAAACAATTTGTCTTCTCCATTGTGAGGAGACAAAGCCATTAGTAAAACCTGACTCAGTGGCCACCTGAGTATGGAGTTTAAAATAACTGTCATTAGTATATCAAAGGCTCTAGAGAAAAAAGTGGAGGGCATACATGAACATATGGGGAATTTCAGCAAAGAGAAACTGTAAGAAAGAATCAAATGAAACTGCTAGGGAAAACAAGAACAAAAACAGCAACAACAGAGTAACAGAGATGAAGACAGACTTTAATGAACTCATCAGTAGACTCGACACAACCAAAGGACAAATAAGTGAACTTGAAGATAGGCCACTGTGTTGATTGTATTGACTTTCTGTGTCATATTTCATTGATTTCTCCTTTGTCTTTATTATTTGGTTTCTTTTACTTTTGGGTTTCATTTATTCTTTGCTTTTTTTTCTTAAGTTTGAAGCTGAGTTTGTTGAATAGAGAACTTTCTTCTACAGTTCTAATCTATTTCTAATATTTCTAATACTGGCATTTATGCTATAAAATTTCCCTTAAGTACCATTTTAGTGGCCTCCTAGAATTTTTGATGTATTATGTTTTCATTTTCATTCAGTTCAAACTAATTCCTGTTTTACCTCTTGATTTATTCTTTCATCCATGGGTTATTTAGAAGTGTGCTATTTAGTTTACATATATTTGGAAAATTTACAGGTATTTTTCTGTTATTACTTTGTATAGCTTGAATCCTAAATTTACTTTTTTTGTGGCTCAGCATTTTGTCTGTCTTGGTAAATGTTTTATGTACACTTGAATTCTGTTTTTTGGTAAAGTGGTTTATAATTATCAGTCATGTTAGGTTGGTTGATGGTGCTATTCAAATCTTCTATATCCTTACATATGTCTACTACATATGTACATATCCTATATGTCTACTCATTCTATCAATTTTGGAGAGAGCAGTATTGAAATTGCCAACTGTATTTGTGTTTTTTGTCTACTTATCCTTGTGGTCTATCATATTTATTTGCTTCTTCATATTTAGAGTGAATTTCTTATAGGCAGCCTAGAGTTGGGTTTTGTTTTTGATTTAATCTCACTATATATTTCTTTTATTTGAGATATTTAGGCCATTTACATTTTATACAATTGTTGACACGTTTAATTTTAAATCTTTTATCTTATTTGTTTTCTATTTGTCTTATCTTTTTTTTGGTTAACTTTTTCCTCTATTTCTGCCTTCTTTTTATGATTCCATTTTATCTTCTTTATACTTACATATAACTCTTTGGTTTATTATTTTAGTCATTGCTTTATGGTTTATAGTATATACCTTTAATTTATTACAACCTACCTTCAAATGATATTAAACCATGTCATATATACTGTTAGATCCTTACAATAGTATACTTCCATTTTTACCTTTTCTGACCATTGTACTAGTGTGGCAATACATCTTACTTTGATATCTGCTAAAATCCCGTACCACATTGCTATTATTTTTAGTAATTTTGAATAGTCAAAATTATCTGATAATTATTATAAATTATAGATAATTATTCATTATCTTTGAATGAATTTTAAATTATAAGAAAGAAACTTATTAGTCCATATAGTTACTCTCTTCTCTGCTCTTCATTCCCTTTTATAGATCTATATTTTCATCTTTTCTTTTGCCCAACTGACTTTCTTTAACATTTCTTCTAGAAAAGGTCCACTGGCAATGAATTGTTTCAATTTTATTTTACCTTCATTCTATACCCAGAATTCTTGATTTGCTGTGGTGTAATTTTCTTCTATTTCTTCTGCTTGGGGCTTATTGAGATTCTTGTATTTGTGGGTTTATAATTTCCTCAAATTTAGAAAATTTCTAGCTGTTTCCTCAGTTTTTTTCTTGTTTTTCCTTACTTCTCCTCTGGGGCTCCAGTTATACATATATCAGGATATTTGAAGTTGTCCCTTAGCTCCTTGATGCATTTTTTTTCTTCTTTTCTCTCTGTTGCATTTTGAATAGTTTCTATTGTTATGTCTCCAAGTTCACCAATGTTTTTTTTCTATAATGGAATCTGTTAGTAGCACCCAGTGTGCTTTTCCCCTTTACCATTATAGTTTTTATCTTTAGAAGTTAAATTTGGATCTTTTTATATTTTCAGTATCTCTTCTTACCTTTTGGAATATATGAAATACAGTTTTAATGTCTTTACCTGGTCATTATAACATCTGTGTCATTTTTGGCTGGTTTTTATTAATTGATTTGTCTCTATTATGGGTTCTATTTTCCTGCCTTTTTGCATGCCTGGTGATTTTTGATTGGATGTTAGACATTTTGAATTTTACCTTGCTGGTTGCTGGATATTTTTGTAATCCTATAAATATTTTTCAACAATTTTTGTGGAATTCAGGTAAATTACTCTGAAGTACTTTGATTATTTTGGATCATCTTTTAAAGATCTGCAGGTGGAATCAGAGTGGCATTTAGTCTAGTGCTAATTATTTCCTACTACTGTGACTAGACAGTGAGTACTCTACCCAGTGCCCTATGACTCATGAGTTTTTCCATTCATTGGTGGAAACAGACAATATTGCTGGTTCTGTGTGAGCACCAGCACGTTCATCTCTAGTTCTTTCCAGTGGTTCCTTTCCTTTGGTTAGTTTCCTTTCATGTATGCTTTGATTAGTACACAACTGAATATTTAAGGGGACACGCTGCAGATTTCCAAAGTTCTCTCTGTGTGCAGACATCCCCTTTTATTTGTCTCCCTGGGCTTTCATCTCTGTCACCTTTAGCTCAGGGACTCTGCTGGGCCCTTCTCCTCCCTTCATGGCAGCCTGCAGACTCCCTCAAGGTAGTAAGCCGGACAGTTGTATAACTTATTTGTGTCACATCTTTCAGAGATCACTGTCCTTCATTGCCTGATATCCAGTGTCTCACAAACTGTTGCTTCATATTTTTTTTTCTAGTTTATTTGGTTGTTTAAGGTGGCAGGATCTATTTGGTTCCTGTTACTCCATCTGGATTGAAACCGAAGTAAAAAATATTGATCTTTAGCAGTTTAATTGAATTCAGTGCAATAAGACACTCATACACCAGGAGCATGTGAGAATAACTTAGAGAAGAACAGATTTCTAAATGCTTATTCCTATCCCATACTTAATTATGTGGAATGACCAGACAGTTGGTCCATTTTATTAATACTTCTCTCTATCATTCACTCACACTCCGTTAGTTGAATATTCATAATTTAAATATAGGTATGAGTTAATTCAGCTGTACTTGAATTTTTTTCATGAGTGGGTGGAATTTTTGTTCTATGCTCCTAGCATTTGTCGTTTTCCATCAGGGGTTGCAAATTCAAATGCCTGTAAGGGTCAAGCAAGTATAGGAGTGAAGTTGGTAAAGCATAAATAGTCACTGGTCTTTATTTATTTATTTTTTATTTTTGGCTGCATTGGGTCTTCGTTGCTGCACATGGGCTATCCCTAGTTGTGGCGAGCGGGGGCTACTCTTCATTACAGTGTGCAGGCTTCTCATCGTGGTGGCTTCTCTTGTTGTGGAGCATGGGCTCTAGGCATGCAGGCAGCACGCAGGCTAGGTAGTTGCGGTGCATGGTCTCAGTAGTTGCAGCGCGCAGGCTCTAGGGCTCAAGGGCTTCAGTAGTTGTGGCTCGTGGGCTCTAGAGCGCAGGCTCAGTAGTTGTGGCACACGGGCTTAGTTGCTCTGCGCTATGTGGGATCTTCCCAGACCAGGGGTTGAACCCGTGTCCCCTGAATTGGCAGGCGGATTCTTAACCATTGAGCCACCAGGGTAGTCCCACTGGTCTTTAGTATAGAAGGGAAATCTGGCACTGGCAGAAGGAGGGACCATGGTGAATTGCAGGGGAAAACGCCTAAGTAAATAAGGGCGTTTGCAACAACCAGCTGGAGCTCATTGTTGCCCTGAGGGAATGCAAGTTGCTTTTGTAGACATTCTGATCTTTCAAGAGAAGCAGAAATGCAAATTTTAGTCATATGTATCTCAGTTTTTGAATACTACTTCAAATTTTGATCATAAAGCAGTCTGTGAATCAAATAAAACTTATTTACAGGCTAAGTATGCCTTCAGGCTGTGAGCTTGCAACCTGTGTTCAACAATAAATTGTTTAACTGTTAACATATACAAAAATAGTTTAGAAAATTATAGAAACCTCTGAAGCTAGGGATACAGCACATAGGTATTTTTTTGTGTGTGTATGTGCATATGTATGTATTTCAGATCAGTAACAAAAAGTAAATAAGTAGATACACACACACAAACACACATGCACACACTTCCCTGAGTGAGTCTTTCACAAGCCTTGGGGGCTTTTTGCATACTCTGTGGGCATGGAGTTATTTTTATGCTTCTCCCACATAATCTCTTGAGAGAATCTGTGATATTCAAAAGAAATCTTCCATAATTAAAACTGCATGAATAAATATGGGTGTGTGAACATGAGTATTTTAAGTTAGTTTAATAATAGCTATCAGTTTAATAGATATAGACAGTCTTAAATTTATGAATATCTGGATGTAGGCCTTTAAGCTGTAACTTTTTTGAATATGGCAGTTACTAGGATAATTTGCAGCAAGAAGCTTCATGCCAAATTGGTGTATGTCTTTCTTTTCTTGAAATACCAGATCAACACAAATTGCATTAAAAATTTAATTCTTGAAATAAAAGAGTGCAATTTTGTATATGCCTACTAGATTTGGAGAGATTATCCAACCCTGCTTTACTTTTAAAAAGGACAAAAACTAATAAACAAAACCTTTGCACTAAAATGTGTTTAAATGAAAGTTGAATTTAAGTAAAATTTTCTTTTATTCACTCATGTAATTATTCCTAATCATCTAACAAATCATTTGCTGTTTATTTAACAAAATATTTTTCTCATTTTTATGGGATTTTTTTGGTAAAGGTGCTAGAATAAATATTTAAAAGCAGAACTCTGAGAATATACATTAAATAGAAGCAAAAGATTATTAGATCTAATTTATGAAAGGACACAAAAGTCATCACACCTGTTTCTTTATTCATATGTGGGGCCTGAATACACTTGTTATTTTAAAAGACAATATACAATGGTATACAATGTATATGGTATACAATGTAAGGAAACCACAACTGAGTTCCACTAATTCTTACAGAACCCTAAAGTAATAAAATGATTATGCGTAGAAAGTCAGAGCCCTACTGATTTTTGTACACTTGTACAAATTAACATTTGTTTGGGGTACTGAGTATTTTTCCATTAATTCCATTCACCCACTTGTTCCTTGCGGTTCTCTTGAGAACATTTGCAATATTTTTGAAGCTTGATTAGGGCATTACTGAATCAGTAATTTGCAAGTTAAAACTGACCATTTTAGTGAGCCTTCAAAATGCAAAGATGAGCCAGGGATTAAAACCTTTAATGCCTTCCCTCTAATTTGTGTGAAGACAGTGTTCCAGTTATCTTAGAAAAAGAGGAGGCAGGATTTGCCTTCCAAAGAAGTTCTGTATTTTGGATGCAGAATCAATACAAAGGTGAGATACACTGGATTTGAATTGGTAAAATATGTAAATCTCTGCCTGCTAAACTGTCAGAGATTAATGTCTGAATAGGAGTAGGAAGCGCCAACTGTAAAATTATACAGGGCATGCGATTACCCCATCTGCATAATGGGGCTTGATTTAGAGGCTCTATTTTAGGATCGCACATAAAGCACCAAATGTAGAAAGCAGAGCTTTGTTTAATTTGTCCTAGGCAGTGCCCTAATTTTCTACAACACTATTCACGTCCCTTCTTTAAGAATGAATAACACATTTTCTTTATGGAACCCTGTGCATCCGTCATTTGGGGACTGTAGCTTTTCCAAGCTACTCTATTAGATTGCCCTTGTGTTGCCTTTTTATGATGCTACTGGATTATGTTATTTGAGGTTGCATTATCTTTATTGCACTTGTATGTCCATGCAAAGAACAAGTGATATTATTTTTGACTGGTCATAACAAGCATTTTAAAGTTGACAGATGAGAAAACTGAGGCCCAGGAAGTATAAGGCCATGCAGTTCTGACAGAGTCGGTTAGAGCAAATGGGTCTTGGCTACTCAGCAAGAATTGTGTTATTATTGCAGGTACAGTATTCGACTGTCTCTTGAGACTTGGGATTCCTCTTATTTTGGCAGTAGCTCAGAGAGCTTTGCCTTAAATATTAATAACCTAGGGACTATAATACTTTCTTTGGATTATTATTTGGTGCTTGGTCATTACGGCTCAGCCTATTCCAATAACTAAGTGCAAGATTCACTATTTTTTTTTAAAGATAATGTTGCTATTCATTTATGCAGATTAACATTTATGAGGTCCTTTTAAAACTTTTATCTCCGTTTTATTTTTACAGATGATTTTTTATTAAAAAGTAGTTTTGTATTGGTGAGACTCTGAATTTTTTGGATCAGACAACTAACTCAAGCTCACTTAAGCATAAAAGCCACTGTATTGGTTCATTCTGTCAGTAAGTCTGTGGATAGATCTGAGTCAGATGCAGCTGGATCCAGGGGCTCAGCTTTGTCGTCTGTGACTTTCCATTTCTAAGCTCTCCTGTTGTCTCTGTGTGGTCTTACCATTCACCGACGGACCTCGTGGGAAGAGAAGGTCAGCAGCAGCTCTGAACTCTTTACCCCCTTTTAGCAAAAAACCTACATTTCTGTTCAGCCAATCTTGAGTTTCATCTGAACCAATTCCTTTGGCCAGGTACATGGGGTTACTCAGATGGTCAGCCTGTGTCACGTATCCTTTCCCAATGTTAGGAGGTGGGGAATTATGAATGACAGCCCCATTTCACAAAGCAGCATATGGTAGAGGAGGAGTTTCCCTAAGGGGGGGGCAGAAGGGTGCTCTGATAAGCAGCTTTAGCTGTTACGCTTCGACCACTGAAGGTTTACAAAACAGACTCAGAGTTACATAAAAATGTTAATTTTCTGTAGAACTATGTATTGTTGTAGACTCAATGATTCAGCACATAATCTACATTTTATTTCCTTCTTTACTTTCATCCTTTCACAGTGGACAAAAAGGACAATGCCATTAAAGAAAAAGAAACACTTTTTTTCTTTAATGTTTTAAAGACATTAAAAAAAAACTTTCTCTATTTCACTTTCAAATGTTGTCTTAGCCTTTTTCTTTAGCTCTTGTAAGGAACTTCTCATGTAGGATTGTTGTCATTTGATTTCACAGTCTCTATTGATTGTGAGAAATCTTTCAAGCAGAGGTTCCCATTTTATTTCTGTTCCAGCTGTGCTTCTCACAGTGCTGGCTGAGTGGGCTTGTTGAGTAAAGGTGGATGGTTGGATTGGTGAGTGATTACAGGGCAGCTATCTACCTGGCTGGAGATGCCCAAACTCTGTAGAATTATGTAGTTGAGGTTACACCACACATTGTGTTGAAGTTGGAATTTGAGCTCCCTTATTTTCCTATCCCTAAGCTTATTTCTTTTACTTAGCTCCCAGGCAAGGGGGCCTTACATGTGCCCATCTGTAACTTCCAGTCTCTCTGTGTGCCTGGTAATTGAACCATTTGGCTCTGACAGGAATTACAGTGGGGACAGGAAGACAGTGTCAGAACTTCTGGGCAGCTTGATTGTCCAACCCGCATGAGAACAGGGCCACTTCTAGTGCCATCTTTGGGACCTTCCTGTGTGGCACGAGTCAGGCTGAGTTGAGCTTCAATTTCATGTACCCCTCGTAGAGCGCCAGCAAAACGGCAGCCGAGGGAGAGTGTTCCCACTTGCTCATTACTTTGTCTTCTGAGCCCCTCTCCCTTCATCATCTTCATCCCATAGCTCCAGATAGTTGCTCACAGAGGCAAACTAACTTCAGCTGTCCCTCCCAGGGATCTCTGTTGCTCTTCCCAGACCACTTTGCAACCCTAAACCTGCACCCTCTTGGACTGGAATCAATTAAGAGCAAAGATAGAAACTTCCAGATTAATATGAAGACTTGCATTTATGCAATTAATATGAAGATTTCCTTACATTTAAAAAACTGCAAATCACTACTCCTTGGGGGACCTAAGTGCAAGTCTCTCTCCCATTTAAAAAATATCAGAGCTGGCAACTTTGTATTCTAAAACGTGGCTTTATCAGTTAGGGTTAAGTCAGAAAGACAGAAGTACTAGGAGATATATATTAAGAGGTTTATTCAAGGAGTTGGCTTATGTGATTGTAGGGGCTAGCTAAGCAAGTTTGAAATCCTTAGGGCAGACTGTCAGGAAGGGTGGGCTGGAACTCTGACATAGACTGAAATAGCTATTCACAGGTGGAATTTCTTCTTCAGGGAAGCCTCAGCTCACCTATTAAAGCCTGTAAATTGATTTAATCAGGCCCACCCAGATTATCTAAAATAATCTCCCTTACTTCCATTCAACTGATTATGGACTTTAACCACATTCACAAAGTACCTTCATGGCAGTACCTAGATTAGTATTTGATTGAATATCTGAGCATGGTAGCCTAGCCAAGTTAACATGTAAAACTGATCATCAAAGTGGTCAGTTGGAGTTCTAGTAGATTCTGTGTGGACTTGTGAAATGCAGGCCTTGAAATCCTGATACAGATTTCAAAACCTCTACTGCCTTTATATTGAATTGTATGGGAACTGTTTTTGGTGATTTATATTTAGGTGAATGTACTTGTGTATATATGTCATCATTCACTTCTTTCAGTACTGTGTTTCACAAACCGTAGCAGGTCCAGAAAGATCAAGTTGGATGAAGTAGTGAGCAGGTATACTTCATGAACCCTGGTTTATAGATCATTATTTTTACATTTGTGCTGTGTATTTTTCTTTCATTTTATTACCTGCATTACCTTCCACAAATACTCCTTGGACATCTGTGAGGTTTCAGGTGATGTTTTAGGTACTTGGGAGACTTCATTGATTCAAACAGCTTCTACTGAGTATTTATGTGCACCAAACTTAGCTACATAATTTGTGGGGCCCAATATAAAATGAAAATCAATGTCCTCCATTCAAAAAGTAGAAAAAAGTGCCATTAAAAGTACTGACAATAAAGCTTTTTCTTTTCTTCCATGAATGTCTCTCTGGAATCATGGTGGTTTTCCTTCCTTTTTTTTTTTTTAATTTGCTGTTTAATCCTGTTCTAAGTTTAAAAAATTTTTTAAATTTTAGATTATTGACATGAATTTATCATTCATCATTTATTGGACCCAAGTAAATGGGAGGATAATGGATGGAAAATGAGATTAGAGCCACTTTGGGTCCCTGAATCATTCATGGGCTTGAAGGCCAAAGTAAGGACTTAGAATTTTTCAGTGAGGAGTGGGGAAGACTTGGGAGACTTTTGGCAGAAGCGTGACAGCCATGGTGGGATTTTAGAAGGATCCCCTTTGGCTGCTGTGTGGCAAGGTTGGAAATGGCAGGATTAGTTTGGGAGCTGCTATAATAGACCAGACAATGATGGTGCCTGGATTGGGTATATAGATAGATAGTGGTGATTAAACATGGCTGGACTCTGGGCATATTTCAAAACTAGTGCCAACAGGAGTTGCATATAGAATGAATATTTACTTAGAGTCCTGGCCTGGGGCAGCAGATAAAATTGTCCATTGAGAAACAGCGAATTTTCTAAAGTTCTACAGCCAATGCATGGCAGAAGTAGAGAAGGCAGAAAACAGAAGTCCTGTGTGTGTGTTTTTCATCAGCTCTTCTCCTTTTTCATTACCTCTAGACTTTCCCCAAAGTATCTCCTGTAACATCCCCTTCCCAATGTCTTCACTTATTTTGCTGAATTCAGCATGGATTACATGTCTAGAATCTCATCTATACGTATCGCTTTGGAAGAACCTCTCAGAGCAAGGTCCTGGTGACTCACCACTGCCCCATGTTTTCATGGCATGTGTGTAGGGGTTGGCTGTCTCTCACAGTTTCATTTTGGTGGTATCCTGACAGTTTTTTCCTTCTATTTCACTTGATACCTTTTGGCCTGCTCTAGTAAAACAGAATTCATAAAACAAAGATTTTGCTACTGGGTTTGCTGTACAGTTGCACCCTGTATAATTCCAAATGAGTTAACTCTGTTTGGTTTTTTTTTCTGCTTTCCAGCACTTTCAGACCATGCTGAAGTCTAAGTTGAATGTCCTAACACTGAAAAAGGAACCTCTGCCAGCAGTCATTTTCCATGAGCCTGAGGCCATTGAGCTGTGCACCACCACGCCCCTGATGAAGACCAGAACTCACAGTGGCTGCAAGGTATGAGGCAAATGGCCATCAGGGAACCTCTTGGTGGGGCAGACAAAAGGATGTGTACCCTTAAGGCTCTTGTTCAAAGTGATAACTTTTTTAGGAATGAAAATATCAAACGACTAACAGAATAAGCTCATTGAGTGACGGTAGTCTGAATCCATACCCTGCTCTATTTTTCTTGATGATATAGCACTCTTCATCATTTTGGGGCTCACATAAAGGTATAAGTTTGGTATGTGTGAATGAAGTAGTTTTCTTGCCATATTTTCTTTTTTTTTTTTTAAACATCTTTATTGGAGTATAATTGCTTTACAATGTTGTGTTAGTTTCTGGTGCATAACAGAGTGAGTCAGCTATATGTATACATATATACTGACATCGCCTCCCTCTTGCGTCTCCTTCCCACACTCCCTACACAACCCCTCTAGGTGGTCACAAAGCACCGAGCTGATCTCCCTGTAGGATGCAGCTGCTTCCCACTAGCTATCTATTTTACATTTGGTAGTATATCTATGTCCGTGCCACTCTCTCACTTCGTCCCAGCTTACCCTTTCCTCTCCCCATGTACTCAAATTCATTCTCTACGTCTGCGTCTTTATTCCAGAATCATTCATCAGAACCATTATTTTTTTTAGATTCCATATATATATGTGTTTGCATATGGTATGTGTTTTTCTCTTTCTCACTCTGTATGACAGATTCTAGGTCCATCCACCTCACTACAAATAACTCAGTTTCATTTCTTTTTATGGCTGAGTAATATTCCATTGTATATATATGTCACATCTTCTTTACCCATTCATCTGTCGATGGACACTTAGGTTTCTTCCATGTCCTGCTATTGTAAATAGAGCTGCAATGAACATTGTGGTACATGACTCTTTTTGAATTATGGTTTTCTCAGGGTATATGCCCAGGAGTGGGATTGCTGGGTCATATGGTAGTCCTATTTTTAGTTTTTCAAGGAACCTCCATACTGTACTCCATACTGGCTGTATCAATTTACATTCCCACCAACAGTGCAAGAGGGTTCCCTTTTCTCCACACCCTCTCCAGCATTTGTTGTTTGTAGATTTTTTGATGATGGCCATTCTGACTGGTGTGAGGGGATACTGCATTGTAGCTTTGATTTGCATTTCTCTAATGATTAGTGATGTTGAGCATCCTTTCATGTGTTTGTTGGCGATCTGTATATCTTGTTTGTTTTTTACATATTGAGCTGCATGAGCTGCTTGTATATTTTGGAGATTAATCCTTTGTCAGTTGCTTCATTTGCAAATATTTTCTCCCATTCTGAGGGTTGTCTTTTCGTCTTGTTTATGGTTTTCTTTGCTGTGCAAAAGCACTTAAGTTTCATTTGGTCCCATTTGTATATTTTTGTTTTTATTTCCATTTTTCTAGGAGGTGGGTCAAAAAAGATCTTGCTGTGATTTATGTCAAAGACTGTTCTTCCTGTGTTTTCCTCTAAGAGTTTTATAGTGTCTGGCCTAACATTTAGGTCTTTAATCCATTTTGAGTTTATTTTTGTGTATGGTGTTAGGGAGTGTTCTAATTTCACTCTTTTACACGTAGCTGTCCAGTTTTCCTAGCACCACTTATTGAAAAGGCTGTCTCTTCTCAACTGTATATTCTTGCCTCCTTCATCAAATGTAAGGTGACCATATGTGCATGGGTTTATCTCTGGGCTTTCTATCCTGTTCCGTTGATCTATATTTCTGCTTTTGTGCCAGTGCCATACTGTCTTGATTACTGTAGCTTTGTAGCATAGTCTGAAGTCAGGGAGCCTGATTCCTCCAGCTCCGTTTTTCTTTCTCAGGGCTTTGGCTATCCAGGGTCTTTTGTGGTTCCATACATATTGTGACACTTTTTGTTCTAGTTCTGTGAAAAATGCCATTGATAGTTTGACAGGGATTGCATTGAATCTGTAGATTGCTTTGGGTAGTATAGTCATTTTCACAATGTTGATGCTTCCAATCCAAAAACATGGTATGTCTCTCCATCTATTTGTATCATCTTTAATTTCTTTCATCAGTGTCTTATTGTTTTCTGCATACAGGTCTTTTGTCTCATTATGTGGGTTTATTCTTAGGTATTTTATTTTTTTGTTGGGAGTATTTCCTTAATTTCTTTTTCAGATTTTTCATCATTAGTGTATAGGAATGCAGAAGATTTCTGTGCATTAATTTTGTGTCCTGCTACTTTACCAAATTTATTGATTAGCTCTAGTAGTTTTCTGCTAGCATGTTTAGGATGCTCTATGTATAGTATCATGTCATCTGCAAACAGTGACAGCTTTACTTTTTCTTCTCCAAATTGGGTTCCTTTTATTTCTTTTTCTTCTCTGATTGCTGTGGCTAAAACTTCCAAAACTATGTTGAATAATAGTGGTGAGGGTGGGCATTCTTGTCTTGTTCCTGATTTTAGTGGAAATGGTTTCAGTTTTTCACCACTGAGTACAATGTTGGCTGTGGTTTGTCATATATGGCCTTTATTACGTTGAGGTAAGTTTCCTTTATGCCTACTTTCTGGAGAGTTTTTATGATAAATCGGTGTTGAATTTTGTCGAAAGCTTTTTCTGCATATCATATGGCTTTTATCCTTCAGTTTTTTAACATGGTTTATCACATTGATTGATTTGCATATATTGAAGAATCCTTGCATTCCTGGAATAAACCCCACTTGATCATGGTGTATGATCCTTTTCATGTGCTGTTGGATTCTGTTTGCTAGTAGTTTTCTGAGGATTTTGAATCTATGTTCATCAGTGTTATTGGTCTGTAGTCTTCTTTTTGTGTGAGATCTTCATCTGGTTTTGTTATCAGGGTGATGGTGGTCTCGTAGAATGAGTTTGGTAGTGTTCCTCTGTCTGCTATATTTGGAAGAGTTTGAGAAGGATAGGTGTTAGTTCTTCTCTAAATGTTTGATAAAATTTGTCCGTGAAGCCATCTGGTCCTGGGCTTTTGTTTGTTGGAAGATTTTTAATCACATTCTCAATTTCAGTGCTTATGATTGGTCTGTTTTTATTTTCTATTTCTTCCTGGTTCAGTCTCAGAAGTTTGTGCTTTTCTAATAATTTGTCCATTTCTTCCAGGCTGTCCATTTAATTGGCATAGAGTTGCTTTTAGTAATGTCTCATGATTCTTTGTATTTCTGCAGTGTCATTTGTTACTTCTCCTTTTTTATTTCTAATTCTGTTGATTTGAGTCTTTTCCCTTTTTTCTTGCTGAGTTTGGCTAATGGTTTATCAATTTTGTTTATCTTCTCAAAGAACCAGCTTTTGGTTTTATTGATGTTTGCTATTGTGTCCTTCATTTCTTTTTTATTTCTTTCTGATCTGAGTTTTATGATTTCTTTCCCTCTGCTAACTTTGGGTATTTTTTGTTCTTCTTTCTCTAATTGCTTTAGGTGTAAGATTAGGTTGTTTATTTGAGATTTTTCTGGTTTCTTGAGGTACGATTGTACTGCTATAAACTTCCCTTTTAGAACTGCTTTTCCTGCATCCCATAGGTTTTGGGTCATCGTGTTTTCATTGTCATTTTCTTTTAAGTATTTTCTGATTTCCTCTTTGATTTCTTCAGTGATCTCTTTGTTATTTAGTAATATATTGTTTAGCCTCCATCTGTTTGTATTTTTTACAGTTTATTTTCCTGTAATTGATATCTAGTCTTATAGTGTTTTGGTCAGAAAAAATACTTGATACAATTTCAGTTTTCTTAAATTTACCAAGGCTTGATTTGTGACCCAAGGTGTGATCTCTCCTGGAGAATGTTCCATGAGCACTTGAGAAGAAATTGCATTCTGTTGTTTTTGGATGGAATGTCCTATAAATATCAATTAAGTCCATCTTGTTTAATGTATCATTTGAAGCTTGTGTTTCCTTATTTATTTTCATTCTGGATGACCTATCCATTGGTGAAAGTGGGGTGTTAACGTCTCGTACTACTATTGTGTTACTGTCGATATCCCTTTTTTTGGCTGTTAGCATTTGCCTTATGTATTTAGGTGCTCCTTTGTTGGGTGCATAAATATTTGCAATTGTTATACCTTCTTCTTGGATTATCCCTTGATCATTTTGTAGTGTCCTTCTTTGTCTCTGGTAATAGTCTTTATTTTAAAGTCTCTTTTGTCTGATATTAGAGTTGCTACTCCAGCTTTCTTTTGATTTCCATTTGTATGGAATATCTTTTTCCATCCCCTCACTTTCAGTCTGTATGTGTCCCTAGGTCTCAAGTGGCTGTCTTGTAGACAGCATATATACGGGTCTTGTTTTTGTATTCATTCAGCTAGTCTGTGTCTTTTGGTTGGAGCATTTAATCCATTTACATTTAAGGTAATTATCAATATGTATGTTCCTATTATCATTTTCTTAATTGTTTGGGGTTTGTTATTGTAGTTTTGTCCCTCTCTTTTGTTTCGTGCCTAGAGAAGTTCCTTTAGCATTTCTGTAAAGCTGATTTGGTGGTGCTGAATTCTCTTAGGTTTCCTGGTCCGTAAAGATTTTAATTTCTCCGTCGAATCTGAATGAGATCCTTGCTGGATATAGTAATATTGATTGTGTGTTTTTCCCTTTCATCACTTTATGTATGTCCTGCCACTCCCTTCTGGCTTGCAGAGTTTCTGCTGAAAGATCAGCTGTTAACTTTATGGGGATTGCCTTGTATGTTATTTGTTGCTTTTCCCATTCTGCTTTTAATATTTTTTCTTTGTATTTAATTTTTGATAGTGTGATTAATATGTCTCTTGGCATGTTTCTCCTTGGGTTTATCCTGTATGGGACTCTGTGCTTCCTGGACTTGACTGACTGTTTCCTTTCCCGTATTAGGGAAGTTTTCAACGATAATCTCTTCAAATATTTTCTCAGACCCTTTCTTTGTCTCTTCTTCTTCTGTGACCCCTAGAATTTGAATATTGGTGCGTTTAATGTTGTCTCAGAGGTCTCTGAGACTGTCCTCAATTCTTTTCATTCTTTTTTCTTTATTCTGCTCTGTGGTAGTTATTTCCACTATTTTATCTTCAAGGTCACTTATCTGTTCTTCTGCCTCAGTTATTCTGCTATTGATTCCTTCTAGAGAATTTTTACTTTCATCTATTGTGTTGTTCATCGTTGTTTGTTTGGTCTTTAGTTCTTCTAGGTACTTTTTAAATGTTTCTTGTATTTTCTCCATTCTGTTTCCAAGATTTTGGATCATCTTTACTATCATTACTCTGAACTCTTTTTCTTGTTTCCTTTCATTCGTTAGGTCTGGTGGGTTTTTACTTTGCTTCTTCATCTGATGCTTATTTATCTGTCCTCTCATTTTGCTTAACTTACTGTGTTTGGGGTCTCCTTTTTGCAGGCTGCAGGTTCGTAGTTCTTGTTGTTTTTGGTGTCTGCCCCCAGTGGGTAAGGTTGGTTCATTCGGCTTTTTAGGCTTCCTGGTGGAGGGAAATGGGGCCTGTGTTCTGGTGGATGAGGATGGATTTTGTCTTTCTGGTGGGCAGGAGCACGTTCGGTGGTGTGTTTTGAGGTGTCTGTGAACTTACTATGATTGTAGGCATCCTCTCTGCTAATGGGTGGGATTGTGTTCCTGTCTTGCTAGTTGTTTGGTATGGGGTATCCAGCACTGGAGCTTGCTGGTCATTGAATGGAGCTGGGTCTTAGCATTGAGACGCAGATCTCTGAGAGAGCTCTCGCCAATTGATACTACATGCGGCTGGGAGGTCTCTGGTGGTCCAGTGTCTTGAACTTGGCTCTCCCACCTCAGAGGCTCAGGCCTGACATCAAGCCAGAGCACCAGGACCTTGTCAGCCACATGGCTCAGAAGAAAAGGGAGAAAAAAAGAAAGAAAAAAATCAAAAACAATAAATAAATAATATAAAATAGAATAAATTAAAATAATCCAATTGAAAAATTAAAAAATAGTTAAAATAAAAAATAAGAAAGTAATTAAAGAAAAAGCAGAGAGCAACCAAACCAATAAATAAATCTACCAATGATAACAAGTGCTAAAATCTATACTAAGATAAACATAAAAATCAGAAAACAAGTCAGTTGCCGACAGGAATCCTCAAGTCTACAGTTGCTCCCAAAGCCCACTGCCTCAATTTTGGGTTGATTTGTTGTCTATTCAGGTATTCCACAGATGCAGGGTACCTCAAGTTGACTCTGGGCTTTTAATCCCTGCTCCTTGATGCCACATGGAGAAATTACCCTTTCTCCTCTTTGTTCGCACAGCTCCTGGGGTTCAGCTTTGGTTTTCACCCCTCCTCTTTTGGGAAGTCTGAGGTCTTCTGCCAGCATTCAGTAGGTGTTCTGTGGGAGTTGTTCCACATGTAGATGTATTTTCGATGTATTTGTGGGGAGGAAGGTGATCTCCGCGTCTTACTCTTCCACCATTTGAAGGTCTGTTTTATCTGACAGTCCAGCAGGTCCGTGTTAATTGCCAGCAACATGCTCCTGTATGTATCCCACATAGTCTGTGTTAACAAGAGCCTTATCGGAAGAAATTCAGCATAGTGATGAAGAACACAGGCTCTGGGATCAAATCCTGACTCAGCCAATTGTACTTTGTGTCACCTTGGACAGATAACTCACTCCCTTGGCCTCCATTTTCTCATCTCCCTGCGTGCATCCTTTTGTCGACCGCTGTGATGCCCAAGGGTCTTCAGAACCCTGATCAGCAGCCTTCTGAGTAGCTGGCTGGTCTCCTGCTCCCTGGAGAGCTTCACCACAAAGAGCTCACCGCTCTCAACTCTCACCATATTTTCTGTAGCCCTATGGAACTTTGCGCCTGACAAGAAAAGTCCTGTCCTTAATGATAATCCCTCCCTTTGTAGTTGCAGTCTGAATAAAATATATCTTAAAGATCAAAAAACAAAACAAGTTTCTCAATGGTTGTACTTCCAAATCCTTTGGGGGTAATTTTGACGTTTTTGTTTTTCTTCAGCTCTCAAAATGTATGCCAATATTCATGCCTCAGAATACGTTTAAAAAACGTTTCTCATTTCTGTAAGCCATAATGCTGACATGGAAAGAAAACCAGAAATGTAATGCATAATTTTGGTAAGCTTTTGGCTTCTTTCTCACACAATATTCTTTTTGGCATATGTTGATGAATATAGTCATCGGTTTAGAGGTAACAAAGAAAATATGTCTTGTGCATATTTTGTCATCAGAAATTTGTTTTGAGTAGTGAAATTAAATTAACGGGCAGGAAAATGCATGTTTGCTTGTGGATTTCTTTTATAACCTGTAGCTATGCTCCTTTCCTTATTGCTCTCCAGGTTAGGGAAGCAAAGATCCATTGATCTTTCCTGCTGCAGTAGTCCATCCCCTCCCCAGTTCTTGCATAGCTGTGGTCAGATTGGAGCCTGCAGCAATCTTGAGTGTGTGCACAAAACCTCACACACGTCCGTTCATCCCACAAATGCTCTGGGTGCTCAGTGTCTGCCCAGCACTGGAGGCACTGAGAGCAAGACCCCACCGGGCATCTTTATGGGGCTTAACTGTTAGTTGGAGGCGGAGGGAGGAATAAGCACAGATGAACAAACATTGGCTGGTGAGAAAGCCAGTGTGTGAAGAATTTGGAGAAGAATCTGTCAGGCAGAAGGATCAGGAGGGCTAATGGTCTCGTGCATTTTAGATGGAAAGCAATGGGCCAGTGAACCTGGGAAGGTGAGAATGTTATGGTTTGTAGTGGAGTCTGGTGCGCGTCCTGCTGTAGGGAGCCTTGATGTCATGGCAAGGAGTTTAGATTTTGCTCTAAGTACTATGGAGAAGTATCAGAGGGATTTAGGCAAGTGAGTTATATGACTCCATTTGAAAAAGTGTTTTTAAATGATAATTCTGCTAAGGTGAACTTCCAGCTCCCAGAAAGAAGTGGCCAGTGGCTCTGCTTCAGTGGGAGAGAGTGGACCCACAGAATTCAGTCCCATTGTATGCAATGCTTTTGGTGAACTGGTGATATAAAGGAATTTACAAAACTACTCATTAAATTTGAAAGTGATAAGGAATCAAATTGGCTTATATTTCCTTTAGAGATTGCCTAAAGTCATTTTGAATTCTGTTCCTGTTGGGAAAAATGGTCCCTCAAAAGCAAGATGAAGTCAATTAGGGACCAGTATAAGGAGAAGTTTGATAAAGTCTAGAGAGTGTGTTTAAATGTGAGGGAAAATGCAATTACAAAATAAAAAGACCTAGCAATGCAATCCAGATACAAAAGAGATATGTGTGTGTGTGTGTGTGTGTGTGTGTGTGTGTGTGTGTGTGTATGTGTGTGTGAGAGAGAGAGAGAGAGAGAGAGAGAGAAATATTTGCTAGGAGAATAAAAGCTATAATATTTCTGACAAGGAATATAGGGTTCAAGATTCCCGGACTTATTTTTTTCTGTGTACTGCTTTAGGTCAGGTTTATTTATTTTACTTCTAGAGGGATGCTGAAAAAGAAATAGAAGGAATTCAGAAGAGCATGCCAAAGAGAGTGAGGGTTGCCCTGGCATCAGTCTGTGGGGCTACTTAGACAAAGGGAAATCAGCAATGATTTCAGCTGGATACAGGGAAGAACTTCTGTGTTCAACGTGAAAACCACTTCCACTGAGCTATAAAAAATTTATGACCTCTTCAGCCCTAGAAATCTTGAAGAGGAGATTCCAGGTGTAGATAATGATAATCCTGGAGTCAGGGATCTGGGCCAACACTTCCTGAGGTACTTTCCAGCTTTCTGATTCTGTTTCAAGGAAGAAAACCTCTAAGGTATCATTCTTCAAATTGCATACAATAATCCACTTTACATATTTACATTTTAATTGCAAACGTCCTGGAGTTACAGCCTTTCATTCTCAGGGCCAATGTCACCTTTGTGTTCAGAGTCATATTCCTTGGTTTCAAAACAACAAAACAAAGGTAGATTTTTGAGCCTTGAAATTTCTGTTTAAAATCTTCAGGCCTCCGCCATTTTTTTTTTTTTTTTCCCAGATCATCTCCAGGAACAAAGTGCAGTGTTTCCTCTCTGATTCTTGCGAGTAATTTAGCTCACCAAATGCCAGCTGCAGAAGGATCTCCCTCCTGGGCCCAGGCCTGCCAGGAATAATGAGCACAATGTAGCCGGGGCCCAGCTGCAGAGCCAGCATCGGGACCCTTCGTTTCCACACAGTGCCGGTTCTTTTTGCCTTACAGCTCTCAAGTTGTGCTGAATAACTTTAGGTTTGGGGAGGGACAGAGGCGAGGGGAAGCAAAGGAAAGGGGAGGTGAAAATGGATTATGGTTGGCGAGGTCGAGGCCCTGGCTCTTCTCAGATTTCCCGTTTCCCTCTGATCTGTATTCTCCGTGGGTTCTGGTGGGATGGCCCCGCCAGGCTATTCATGTTGCAGGCAGCTGGGTCTTTGTGCATTCTCCTCTACTGCTGCCACTTTCTTTTTTTTTTTTTTTCTTTTGGAGTGGAGTTATTTAACTGTACAATCCACCGCATACCATTAGGACGCTTGTTGGGGCTGTTCAGAGTATCAGAGGCTGTGTCTGAATTTGCAGCAGAGACGATGGCTTATCTTGCCCGTCTTCCCCTGCCTAACATGATGAGATCCTAAGGTGGCTTTGGCTTGTCAGCAAACATTTAGTAAATTAATGGTCATTGAAAACCTACCGTGTACATAGAATTGCGGTGAAAGGAATCAAAGTAGGTGTTGTGAGTAAAGCACTTAATAGTCAAGTAGGAGGCGTGAGGTGAGTGCCCAGGTAAATTGAGAGTGCTTCCGGTACTGGTAGGTGTAACAGAAACCCCTGGAGGGCAGATTTCTGGACCTGCTTTCCAAAGATTTTGATTCAGGCACTCAGCTTACTGGTGGGAACAAGAGCCTGCACTTTAGATTTCATGTGTAATTTACATGAAAGTGGCGCCTGGACGTGCTTTGAGGTTGAGGACCTGAACCAGAGAGGAGGGTGTGGACAGACCAACATAAGTGACGTAAATGGAGACACAGTAGGGAAGTGGGAGATGTGGGGAAATGGTGTGTGTGGTCAGCTGGCACTGGGAGGGGCGGTTAGACTGGGTTTGCCACACAGCTGACCAGGAAGCTGACATCTAAGCAAAGGTTGGGCTCTATCATTTTCGCATCAGATGTGCACCCTTCAGACAGCATGGTGTACAGTGTCGTGTCCTACAGGAAGTGCTTGTCCTTTTTTGGATTGAGTCACTTCCGGGCCTACTCACCAGAGGCCTCAGAGCCTTCATGAAATGGTGATCTGATGATGATAAAAATCATAATAAAATACTAATACTACAGAAATAGATGCTAGTAAAAAGCTAACGTTTATTAGTACAATAAGTAAGCATTTGCCTATGTACTGTTCATGGTACTGAGCCATTTAGTCCTCAGGACGCCTCAACGGATCAATTGCCATCTGTAGCCCCATTTCACAGATGAGCTACTTGAGGCACAGGGAGGCTCAGCCTGTCCCAGGGTCCCCAGTGAGTCACTGGCTGGCAGAGCCTGGATTTGAATTTCATCACTCTGGCTCCACAGCCTGTGCTCATTCCCACTAGAGTCCACTGCTTCTCAGTGACCAAAGACAGCTCTTAAAACTGGTTGACTGTTTGTGTCATGTGCATTTAAGCAAGTTTCTCTTCTGCAGGTTTCAGTTTCTGCCTCTTTCATAGGCCTTAACCTGGGTCATTATATATCAGGCATCCTCTTACCTAAAAGTCCAAGAGTCAAGGATTTACCTTGTTTAACTGAATTAGAATCTTACCTTTGCTTCTAAAAGCCAGAAGGATCAGGAGAGTGTACTCACAGCATCATAATTTCATCCCAGATGTACTGCTTGGATTCTCAAATTTGGTTTTCTTCAAAAAAGAAAGGACAGTCTACGATGAGAAGTCACATGCCTTGTAACAAATATATATGGAACAAACCATGAAATGTCCAGTGAGCTCCTGTACAGCCATGTGGACCCTCTACAACATCCATTCCACAGAGATGGTCCCCAGCTACATGGTGCTTACAGTTTTAAAGCAAGATAGCAGCAATGCTGTAACAAATACACTGACACGTAACCGGAGGTTTGGGACATCTTACAGCATTTATCTTTTATTTAAAACTTTTTATAAAGTTTGTGATTAGTGGTCATTTCTAAGAGGGGAAATAACATCTAAGAGAAATACCAAGGGAAGATGTGCGGGGAGAGAGATAAGACGGAAAAGCAGGAAAATTAGAAGTTATTTACATAGGACTCCTGTTTGGGTCTGGGTCTGTCTGCCTTTACTCTGGATTTACCTGGTTGTCTTCCTCTACACCCTCTCAGCATCGCTGGGCTGAGCCAGGGTCCTAAGCTAGGTCTTGAGGGATGGTCTCCAGAGGGGATGCTCCTTTTGGCCACCAGGCAGGCTTTGGGAGTTGCTGGTGAATAGGGCTAGTTAAGCATGTGATGTTTCTTTCCAATCCCCTCCCTTTCCATTCCCTTATCGTTTATGCTGAGGGTGCCTTTGCCTTCATTCTGCAGCTTGGTAGCTGTCCAGCTGCCCCGTGCCTTCACCCTTCCCCGTGGGCCCCACCAGCATCTCACCTGGGCCTGCTCTCCAAGTGATGCTCCGGTTCGCAAATCTCACCTCCTCCTGAGTGAGGCACTTGGCCTGGCATCTAAGGCCCTTGCTGTCTTCTTCCCAACTGTGAGGGCAGAAACCATCAAACAAACTAGTCTCTAAGAAGGAGTTAATGATTCATAAACCGTGACCATTTTTATTTTACTCTCTTTGAGATTCCTGTGTTTAGGCGTGCCAGTCGTAGCCCCTTAGCTCTCAGAAAGGATGTGGTTGATTTACAGTTTTATGGGACAGAGAGGAGAGTTTCTGAACTGAAGGCGTAGCAGGAAATCCTCAACTTCCTCAACTCCTACCATTTCACGCACTTGTGAAATGGCCAGTCTTAGAAGTGGATTCCAGCAACCCCACTTATCTAATAAGACCTCCTGATTTGAATTTAAATACATTTAAAATTAGCATCATATGTATCTATTTTCTATACTTATATTTTGTGTTTATTTGATCAGTTGTGTATTTCATTAGAAATACAGTTATATTTTCTCACTTTAGCTAAAGGCCCACTGTTTTTACATGCTAACAGAAGGGAGAAACGTTGATTATATTGTCATCCTCATCTAATGCATTTTGCAGCCCTTTCTTGGTGTAGGTCCCTTTGGACATTGTATGAACTCAGTTATGCCAATTATAGAGACTTTTTCCTTGCAAAATAAGTTTCTGATTTAGATATGAAGACAGAATACAAATAAAGCAAAAAGTAGTGATATATGAAATAAGATTTGGGCCCATGGTCTTTATGGGTTATTTCCCTCTAAATTCAGAGTGGATGATATTTAATTCTAATTTATTTTCTCTTCATTCTTTCTCAGAGTTCCCTGTAAACAAATCAAAGCACAGTCACTTCTGCTTGTCTCCCCAAATGGAGGAGGGTGAAAGGTGATACGAGCTAACATCTGTTAGCTCATATCAACAAGCTTTTATTTTTCTGCAATTTTTATTCTCTGTTGATTTGTAAATTTTCTTTCTCTTTCCTTCCCTTCCCCTTCCCTCCTCCCTTCCTTTCTTCCTGATTTTCTTTCATTTTTTTCTTCATCCACAAGAATATATTGCACACCCTCAAGGCTATTAATAGGGACACAAAGATGAACAGTGGTGTTGGATGCTTTGGGTTGAAATAACAGGAAACCTAACTCGAACTGACTTAAATCATTAACATTTATTTGCTTTTGAATCTGCAAATTCCAGTAAGAGGGGAGAGAGCAGGAGATGTTAGAGAGGGAACAAAAGTGTCCACTACAAAAAAGTTCTTCAGGCTTCATGACCTTGAGGGAGACTCATATACTCTGCAGGGTAGGGCAGTGGTGGTTGAGGAAAATGCAGTGTCCTCGGGTCTCAAGGCAAGGGCTGCTTTTCCTCCTGTGTTATGGCCCAGCCCATTCCCTTGAATTCTTATGGAAGATGTTTCTGTGTAGCAGCCCGTTAGTCCAGTTTAGAGTAGAGAAAGAGAGGCAGGGTTTCAGAAGAGGTAATGGGTTCAAGCTTATGAAATTTGAGATGTCTGTGGGACCACCAGTGGCAACACCCAAAGGGCATCTCGTTAAATGGATTTGGAGCTTCATGGATGTCTTGAGGATGTTCTCAAGGAGAGTGGGGCCGGGAGAAGAGGAAGGAGTGAGATAGGCACGCCCCACACAAACTTACACATATAATCATGCTTTTTTTTTTTTTTTTTTTTTTTTGACTGCAGAGCTTATTTATTCAATGACTTTTCTTTGGCAGAATCCGGTACGGTGTTCACAGTTTATGTGCACGTACTCTTCAGGGCTTAAAACCACGATTCAGACATCTCAACATCCTGTGCAGGAGAAGGTCTCATGCTGAATTCATTGAATCTAAGACGCTTCCAGTTTTACCACCATAAAAGAAAAAGGCTGTCACTGATCCTTTTATGATGCCATTGACGCTAACACACGTCTCATTCTTAGGATTGTTAAAACATGAAAGACAATGGCCACCTTAGACTTGGTGAAATATGTGAGCACCGATAACAATAACACGCTGAGCACGACTGGGCAGACCAAGCACAGTTCTGAGCGCTTTTCATGACTAACACATTTAATCTCCACAAGTACCTGGTGAGTAGGGACTATTATGTAATCACGCATCACTGGGAAAGGAGCATTAGGAAAACCAGAGGATGCTCTCCTCCCCACAGGGCACTGAATCACGCCTCAGCCTTCTTCTTTCCTCTTCATCCCACACACATTGCCCACTCCCCTCACCATCCTGTTCAACTCTCAGAAGTATCAGGAGGAAAAATGGATATAAGTCTAGGGACAGCTGAAGCCCCTGTACATTATTTTAGGATTAGTCTCTGTATGTGTGTTCAAGATACAGGCTACTTACGCTGCTGCTGTGGTACCTAGTGTGGAGGCATTTCATTTATGGTTTTAATGTAAACTTTTTGGCCGTGAGTCCTAACTTATGACTTTGAATTCTACACTTTAGTCTTCCCATTGACAGCAGTGGTGACTTCAGCAAAGTTCTTCATCCCTCATGAGCTCACTTTTGTTATATGATGACTAAAATCATTTCATCCTGGGAAGTGTCTTTATTTCAGCTGACAGAAGTGTTTAGAATGTAGATTATCGTTCTGCCTGAATGCTTGTTGAGTAGGATGGCAGACTTCTTTAAAAGGTTAATCTTTCCCATGATTGATTTGGCCCATTGAGGGGTTCTCTGGGGATCCTTATACCTTCAAAGTATTTATTTCCTGCTGCCCCACACACTGTGAGGGCTGTGGCTGAAAATGACCATTTTACTCTAGGGAACCAGATCTGACATTAAAGCTTAACCTTCGTATAATGTCAAAGATGATACCGTCCTGTATTTCCAAATTTGTAATGTCACTGCCTACTTTACTTCTTGCCTTTAAAAACTCTTCGGAAATCAGCAAAGACTCATCAGAAAAAAGTGGGAAAACAATCTAGACGAAAGAAATTGTGATATATTTGCTCTACAATACTCTGGGGAACATGCAGTCGTTAAAAATGTTGTTGTAGAAATTATGCTGATGAGGAAAATGTTCATAATGTATTAAATGAATTAAAAAGCTGTTTGCAAAGTGTTATCAGATCCTATTTTTGTAAAATAAAATAATTACATGCAAATATTCATAATAGAAGGATCACACTACAATATGAACAGAAATGATCCCTGGATAGTGAGATTATAGGTAGAACTTTTGATTTTCTTATTTTTTGCTTTTTATAAATTTTCAGCAATGAACATATATTACTTTTGTAATTAGTTTTTAAAAGTAATTATTGAAGAAAAAAATTCCTTGGATGAGGAGGTTGCCTGGAAAGTTATCTGTAAGAAACTACATTCTCCATAGAGCATTTGGCAAAAAGCTCCCTCTAAGTCACCAACTTAGACATTTGTTTCTTCTTTCTACCCAAATCAAAATTTCCATAGCTTCAGGAAAAGTGACATTTTTCCATCTAACTTGTGACTTGTCTGGCGGCAGACTAGTCTGGTCTGTTCAGCATAGTAAGTGTAGTCCTACTCTTATATGTTTGCAAGGATGGGGTACTGGTTTCCTCAGAGTTGCTTGGTGGCAACCTTAGTATAATACTTAAAAGAGCAGAAATTTATTCTCACACATATCTGGAGGCCAGAAGACAAAATCAGCATCACTGGGCAGAAATCACCATGTCGGCAATTCCACGCTCCCTCTGGATGCTCTAAGGGAGAGCCTGTTCCTTGCCTCTTCCAGTTTATGGTGGCGGCAGGCATTACCTGGCTTGTGGCCACATCACTCCGATCTCTATCTCTGGCCACACTGCCTTCTCCTCTTCTGCCTGTATCAATCTATCTCTGCCTTTCCCTTATAAGGACATATGTGATCAGAATTAAAGTCTACCAGGAAATCCAGGATAATCTCCTCATCTCAAGATCCTTAATTTATCCAAATCTGCAAAGACCCTTTTCCCTTATAACATTTACAGGCTCCAGAGGTTAGGACCTAATATCTTTGGGTGGCCATTATTTCATTTACTGTAGGTTCTACCCTTATAAATGGGTAGTTCTAGAAGTGTAAGAACTTTCAGGCAAAAATATAACGTTCATAGTTAATAAGTTGTTTAGGTTAAGTTTATTATTTCTTGAGCCTAAGAAAATTCTTTCATTGGAATTCAGAAAACTACTTAAAAAAATAGAAAAATGAGGAAGGTTGCTCCTATGTTGAGCCACATTTCTTTGTCTTACTTACTTATCTATATTTCTGAAAAAGAAGAGATATGTTAACATTTTAAATGGGGTCAGCTTTCTCACACAAAGTTGTGAGCATTTGTAGTTAGTTATGGTTCAGCGTAGTGAGCATATTAAACACTGTTTGTAAAAAAAGTCCACACTTCTGCCACAGGGAGTGAGAATAATGTTTTCTCCCCATTCCCAACAAAGCTTAAAGGATAATTTTTAAGATGGTTCGGAAGCTATCATTAGTGTTATGTGTGTGCCTGAGAGAAGTATCTTGTTATGGAGTTATTTTTTCTCTCATGATTTCCTCATTAGACAGTTTGTCTTTGAAACAACTTGTTGGTTTAGTTCTGAAAATTTAATCATTATGTGAATTTAGGGTTCATTTATTCAGAAAACATTTTAATTATTCTGCATGTTTTCCTGGATTAATTCTGTGGATAAAATATAGTTCCTCTGTGGTAGACTTCATCTGTTAGGCAACTTACAGAAACACCACACAGAAAACCAATTAAGTTGGCAAAAACTCATTAATAATATGCTTTATGGTTTGTTTGCAGCAGAGATTGTACTACTTGTTAGAGACGGTTGCAAGGTTATTATAACTTCCGAACTAAACTCTGCTTTGTGTAAATATAATGCTTGAATACAATTAGTTAATGTTTAAAAGACGTTTTCAATTATATATATATATATTTTTTTCTACTTATCATTCTTTGTTATATCATTTTTTTCCCAGTGTTTTATTTACCTTTTACATTAGAGGCACCTGTAATGAGGAAGTGAAATGTTACAGCAACACTCTGAATGATACTCTAGGGCTAGTTTAATTTATTCTTTGTTAAATGGAAAAATGAGCATTAAATAAGGACGCATTAGACAATATAGACTGTGATTATAATCTCATACAAGCCTGAACTTATTTTTGCAGGAGATTTTTCAGCCTCAAATTTTTTTAATCAAAGCAATATCTGCATGGATAAAAGCTTTAAATAATAATGAAAAATGAAACATAAACTATATCTCTCCCTCACACCCTAGCCCTGCTTGAAAGGGAAATTATAATTATTTCAACAGTTTCTTCTTATATTTACTTTCATATTTTATTTTATTTATTTTATTTTTTTAACATCTTTTTTGGAGTAAAATTGCCTTACAGTGTTGTGTTAGTTTCTGCTGTGTAACAAAGTAAATCAGCTATATGTATACACATATCCCCATATCCCATCCCTCTTACGTCTCCCTCCCGCCCTCCGTATCCCACCCCTCTAGGTGGTCACAAAGCATGGAGTTGATCTCCCTGTGCTATGCAGCTGCTTCCCACTAGCTGTCTGTTTTACATTTGGTAGTGTAGATATGTCTATGCCACTCTCCCAGCTTACCCTTCCCCCTCCCCGGGTCCTCAAGTCCATTCTCTACGTCTGCGTCTTTATTCCTGTCCTGCCCCTAGGTTCTTCAGAAACAGTTTTTTCTTTTTAGATTCTATATATATGTGTTAACATATGGTATTTTTTTTTTTCTTTCTGACTTACTTCACTCTGTATGACAGACTCTAGGTCCATCCACCTCACTACAGATAACTCAATTTCATTTCTTTTTATGGCTGAGTAATATTCCATTGTATATATGTGCCACATCTTCTTTATCCATTCATCTGTCAAAGGACACTTAGGTTGCTTCCATGTCCTGACTATTGTGAATAGTGCTGCAATGAACGTTGTGGTACATGACTCTTTTTGAATTATGGCTTTCTCAGGGTATATGTCCAGTAGTGGGATTGCTGGGTCATATGGTAGTTTTATTTTTGGTTTTTTAAGGAACCTCCATACTGTTCTCCATAGTGGCTGTATCAATTTACATTCCCATTAACAGTGCAAGAGGGTTCCCTTTTCTCCACACCCTCTCCAGCATTTATTTGTAGATTTTTTGATGATGCCCATTCTAACTGGTGTGAGGTGATACCTAGTTTTGATTTGCATTTCTCTAATGATTAGTGATGTTGAGCAGCTTTTCATGTGCTTCTTGGCCATCTGTATGTCTTCTTTGGAGAAATGTCTATTTAGGTCTTCCGCCCATTTTTGGATTGGGTTGTTTGTTCTTTTAATATTGAGCTGCATGGGCTGTTTATATATTTTGGAGATTAATCCTTTGTCCAGTGATTCATTTGCAAATATTTTCTCCCATTCTGAGGGCTGTCTTTTCGTCTTGTTTATGGTTTCCTTTGCTGTGCAAAAGCTTTTAAGTTTCATTAGGTCCTATTTGTTTATTTTTGTTTTTATTTCCGTTACTCTAGGAGGTGGATCAAAAAATATCTTGCTGTGATTTATGTCAAAGAGTGTTCTTCCTATGTTTTCCTCTATGAGTTTTATAGTGTCCAGTCTTACATTTAGGTCTTTAATCCATTTTGAGTTTATTTTTCTGCATGGTGTTAGGAGGTGTTCCAATTTCATTCTTTTACTGGGTTTTCTATCCTGTTCCATTCATCTATATTTCTGTTTTTGTGCCAGAACCATACTGTCTTGATTACTGTAGCTCTGTAGTATAGTCCAATGTCACGGAGCCTGATTCCTTCAGCTCCATTTTTCTGTCTCAAGATTGCTTTGGCTATTTGGGGTCTTTTGTGTTTCCATACAAATTGTGAAATTATTTGTTCTAGTTCTGTGAAAAATGCCATTGGTTGACAGGGATTGCATTGAATGTGTAGATTGCTTTGGGTAGTATAGTCATTTTCACAATGTTAATTCTTCCAATCCAAGAGGATGGTATGTCTCTCCATCTGTTTGTATCATCTTTAATTTCTTTCATCAGTGTCTTATTGTTTTCGGCATACAGGTCTTTTGTCTCCCTAGGTAGGTTTATTCCTAGGTATTTTATTCTTTTTGTTGGGAGTGTTTCCTTAATTTCTCTTTCAGGTTGTTCATCAGTAGTGTATAGGAATGCAAGAGATTTCTGTGCATTAATTTTGTATCCTGCTATTTTACCAAATTCAATGACTAGCGCTAGTAGTTTTCTGCTAGCATGTTTAGAATTCTCTATATATAGTATCATATCATCTGCAACCAGTGACAGCTTTACTTCTTTTCCAATTTGGATTCCTTTTATTTCTTTTTCTTCTCTGATTGCTGTGGCTAAAACTTCCCAAACTATGTTGAGTAATAGTGGTGAGAGTGGGCAACCTTGTCTTGTTCCTGATCTTAGAGGAAATGCTTTCAGTTTTTCAACATTGAGAATGATGTTGGCTGTGGGTTTGTCACATGTGGCCTACGTTGAGGTAGGTTCCCTCAATGCCTACTTTCTGGAGAGCTTTCATTATAAATTGGTGATGAATTTTGTCAAAAGCTCTTTCTGCATCTATTGAGATTATCATATGGTTTTTATCCTTCAGTTTGTTAATATGATTTATCACATTGATTGATTTGCATATATTGAACAATCCTTGCAATCCTGGGATAAACCCCACTTGATCATGGTTTATGATCCTATTAATGTGCTGTTGGATTCTGTTTGCTACTATTTTGTTAAGTATTTTTGCATCGATATTCATCAGAGACATTGACCTGTAATTTTCCTTTTTGTGACATCTTTTTCTCCTTTTGGTATCAGGGTGATAGTAGACTCGTAGAATGGGTTTGGGAGTGTTCCTCCCTCTGCTATATTTTGGAAGATTTTGAAAAGGATTGGTGTTAGCTCTTCTCTAAATGTTTGATAGAATTTGCCTGTGAAGCCATCTGGTCCTGGCCTTTTGTTTGTTGGAAGATTTTTAATCACAGTTTCAAATTCAGTGCTTGTGATTGCTCTGTTTATATTTTCCATTTCTTCCTGGTTCATTCTTGGAAGGTTCTGCTTCTCTAAGAATTTGTCCATTTCTCCAGGTTGTCCATTTTATTGGCATATAGTTGCTTGTAGTAATCTCTTATGATCCTTTGCATTTCTGCAGTGTCGGTTGTTACTTCTCCTTTTTCATTTCTAATTCTGTTGATCTGAGTCTTTTCTGTTTTTATCTTGATGAGTCTGGCTAATGTTTTATCAATTTTGTTTACCTTCTCAAAGAACCAGCTTTTAGTTTTATTGATCTTTGCTACTGTTTCCTTCATTTCTTTTTCATTTCTTTCTGATCTGATATTTATGATTTCTTTCCTTCTGCTATCATTGGTTTTTTTTTGTTCTTTTCTAATTGCTTTAGGTTAAGGTTAGGTTGCTTATTTAAGATTTTTCTCGTTTCTTGAGGTAGGATTGTATTGTTATAAACTTCCGTGTTAGAACTGCTTTCGCTGTATCCCATAGGTTTTGGGTCATTGTGTTTACATTGTCACTTGTTTCTGTGTATTTTCTGATTTCCTCTTTGATTTCTTTGGTGATCTCTTGGTTATTTAGTAGTATATTGTTTAGCCTCCATATGTTTGTATTTTTTACAGTTTCTTTCCAGTAATTGATATCTAGTCTCATAGTGTTGTGGTCAGAAAAAATGCTTGAAACAATTTCAATTTTCTTACATTTACCAAGGCTTGATTTGTGACCCAAGTTATCATCTATTCTGGAGAATGTTCCATGAGCACTTGAGAAGAAAGTTTATTCTGTTGTTTTTGGGTGGAATATCTTATAAATATCAATTAAATCCATCTTGTTTAATGTTTCATTTAAAGCTTGTGTTTCCTTATTTATTTCCATTTTGGATGATCTGTCCATTGGTGAAAATGGGTTGTTAAAGTCCCCTACTAGCATTGTGTTACTGTTGTTTTCCCCTTTTATGGCTGTTAGCATTTGCCTTATGTGTTGAGGTGCTCCTTTGTTGGGTGCATATATATTTAAAATTGTTATATCTTCTTCTTGGATTGATCCCTTGATCACTATGTAGTGTCCTTCTTTGTCTCTTGTAATAGTCTTTATTTTAAAGTCCATGTTGTCTGATATTAGAGTTGCTGCTCCAGCTTTCTTTTAATTTCCATTTGCATGGAATATCTTTTTCCATCCCTTCACTTTCAGTCTGTATGTGTCCCTATGACTGAAGTGGCTGTCTTGTAGACAGCATATATACGGGTCTTGTTTTTGTTTCCATTCAGCCAGTCTGTGTCTTTCGGTTGGAGTATTTAATCCATTTATATTTAAGGTAATTATTGATATGTATGTTCCTACTACCATTTTCTTAATTGTTTAGGGTTTGTTATTGCAGTTCTTGTCCTTCTCTTGTGTTTCCTGCCTAGAGAAGTTCCTTTAGCATTTGTGTAAAGCTGGTTTGGTGGTGCTGAATTCTCTTAGGTTTTGCTTGTCTGTAAAGGTTTTAATTTCTCTGTCGAATCTGAATGAGATCCTTGCTGGATATAGTAATCTTGGTTGTAGGTTTTTCCCTTTCATCACTTTATGTATGTCCTGCCACTCCCTTCTGGCTTACAGAGTTTGTGCTGAAAGATCAGCTGTTAACTTTATGGGGATTGCCTTGTATGTTATTTGTTGCTTTTCCCTTGCTGCTTTTAATATTTTTTCTTTGTATTTAATTTTTGATCATTTGATTAATATGTCTTGGCATGTTTCTCTTTGGATTTATCCTGTATAGGAATCTCTGCACTTCCTGGACTTGATTGACTATTTCCTTTCCCATATTAGGGAAGTTTTCAACTATAATCTCTTCAAATATTTTCTCAGTCCCTTTCTTTTTCTCTTCTTCTTCTGGGACCCCTATAATTCGAATGTTGGTGCACTTAAAGTTGTCCCAGAGGTCTGTGAGACTGTCCTCAATTCTTTTCATATTTTTTTCTTTATTCTGCTCTGTGGCAGTTATTTCCACTATTTTATCTTCCAGGTCACTTATCTGTCTTCTGCCTCAGTTTTTCTGCTATTGATTCCTTCTAGAGAATTTTTAATTTCTTCTACTGTGTTATTCATCATTGTTTGTTTGGTCTTTAGTTCTTCTAGGTCCTTGTTAAACGTTTCTTGTATTTTCTCCATTCTGTTTCCAAGATTTTGGATCATCTTTACTATCATTACTCTGAATTCTTTTTCAGGTAGACTGCCTATTTCCTCTTCAATTGTTTGGTCTGGTGGGTTTTTACTTTGCTCCTTCATGTGCTGCGTATTTCTCTGTCTTATCATTTTGCTTAACCTACTCTGTTTGGGGTCTTCTTTTTGTAGGCTGCTGCTTCGTAGTTCCCATTGTTTTTGGTGTCTGCCCCCAGTGGGTAAGTTTGGTTCAGTGGGCTGGGTAGGCTTCCTGGTGCGGGGGGGCTGGTGCCTGTGTTCTGGTGCATTCAGCTGGATCTTGTCTTTCTGGTGGGCAGGACCATGTCCGGTGGTGTGTTTTGGGGTGTCTGTGAACTTATGATTTTAGGCAGCCTCTCTTCTAATGGCTGTAGTTGTGTTCCTGTCTTGCTAGTTTAGTATGGTGTATCCAGCACTGGAGCTTGCTGGTCATTGAGTGGAGCTGGGTCTTAGCGTTGAGACGGAGATCTCTGGGAGAGCTCTCACCAATTGATATTACATGGGGTCAGGAGGTCTCTGGTGGACCAATGTCCTGAACTCAGCTCTCCCACCTGAGAGGCTCAGGCCTGACACCTGGTCAGAGCACCAAGACCCTTTTGGGATGTCTGAGGTCTTCTGCCAGCGTTCAGTAGATGTTTGTAGGAGTTGTTCCACATGTAGATGTATTTCTGATGTATTTGTGGGGAGGAAGGTGATCTCCATGTCTTACTCCTCTGCCATCTTGAAGGTCCTCCCCCTACTTTCATATTTTAAGTACTATGTTTTCACCTATTTTAGAAATCTTCTGTGTATTTTGGTAGATAAAGATTTAGGTATGTAATAACCCTACCCACTTTCCTTCCTCCATCTTCCAAATATAGTTACTTCTGAAATTTTAGTTTATTCAATATGTGCATGATAACTAACGGGTCCATCATTACACCCGGATTGTATTTTTTTGTTGTTCACTTTTCTTTGAATTAATAATTTAAGTTTAGAGTTAGTATAGTTTGTTCCCCAGTACTGTGTCAGATTTGGCATATACCTGTCAATAAATATGTTACTCAACTAGTCAGTTATAGAAATTCTGTGAATCTTTTTAATCTTCTCCTGGGATTCTCTCTGGTGCTTCTGCACCAGACTAAACTATTTGTTTCTAGGCAGTCTTCACTGTTATAACTCTGGAATTTCTCTCTCCTGTGGTGGATACTCCTCTGATTTCTTCCTCTTTTTTAAGAAAATTTATTCTCCTATTTTGCTGGAACACATATTAAGAAATAAAAATTGTGTGCCTTGTGTGCCTGAAAATTTCTTCATTCTATTCTCACCTTTTGGAAAGTTTGGCTGGGTATAGAAATATAAGTTAGATATAATTTCTTAAACTGTGAAGGCACTGCCCATTGATTTCTGTGCCTTCTGTGTCTCGGTGTGAATTTTTCACCCTTGCCCCAATTCATTTAATTGGAAAGTAGTGGATCTTTTCAGTTTGGAGACTCTTATTTCTTGGTATTTTAGGGACTCTTGAGTAAAATTTCTCCTTCCCCTCCTAATTTTGAAACCATTTGACAAGTAAGAAACAATATAGATCTATCAGATAAAAATACCAGCTTTATAAAACTTGTTTTGGAGGATGTGGCTTATATGTGTAGACTCACTGGGTTTTCTCAAGCTTTCAAATCTTTGTTGGACCCCTAGTATGTTACTCTGTTCTCTCCCATTCATTTTGTCCTTTTGTGCTTATGACTTAAAAATGTCCGTTATGATCAATTTAGTGGAGTTTGCAGAGGACATAAATATTTAAGGTCAACTTGCCATCTTTATCCAGAAATCCTCTCTGAATTGTTAAACCCTCTCTAAATTGCTAATTTTAGCTGTTTAAACTCCCTTGTTTTATATTTTTGTCTGAGATAGAAATGGTGATCCTTAACTTACTTTCAAGTTTAAAGAGATATTTATAAAGTACTTTGAACTTTTCCTAAGAGTAGAGCTGTATAAATAAAGTACCATTGTTATTCAAATACAGCTCCCCTTGGTTTGAAAGGAAAGGTCAATGAACTATAGACAAAATGGTGGCAAAAGAGATATAGATGTTAAAGTGGCAATAAATTACCCAGATCATAAAAAGGTCATTAATTGTGCTCTTAAATAGGAACAGCTATTTCTTATTACATCTCTGTGTATTTCAATTCCTGACTACCAGCAAGTAATTATAAAAACCACTGTGACAACAGGGGCAGATGTGTTCCTTGGTGTGCTGGCTGTTCATTTCTTTGTTTTTACTGAAAATATTATACATTCATTTCTTGGCAGGAGAGATGATGTCTGGGCTTCTGTACATACTGAGTTCTCCGAGTGAGACATTAGTTAGATTGGTGTTTATGAGTCACCAGTCATCTTCATAAGCCAAATCCGGGAATTATAAAATAATTTACTCAGGAAGTAATGGGGATAAATGAGGTTTCATCATCCTGGGAAACAGGAAAGCTACCTTGTGAGCTAATGATCCTACTGAAATTAGGTTTTCCCCCCACACCAATGATGGATGAATCCATTCTCTTTAAAACTTGTTTTTGTGACACTTATGAGCAGTGTTAAAATTCTCATTTGTCACTATCTAGCTGTGCCTATGATATTTGCTAGGGCAGGGAAGGTGCTGTCCATGATCACAGAGACATCTTACTATTAGTCTATTCATGGGACAATGCAAAACAAATGTTTACTTTTCTCCTTGGATAGCTCACCAGTTCATTCAGAGCTCACCTTGCTTGTGTCCAAAAGTCCCTTCTTTGTTCTCTCTTCCTCATTCTCATTCCAAAGGTGTCCTAAAGTCCTTTCACTCCTTACCCCTCCCTCACAGCCCCGTCCTCTACTGGGTCTGGCTGAGAGGGAGCATTTTGGGGTTGGGGAGACCTACAGGGGCTTTCAGGGCCCTCAGCATAAATTTGCCACCAAACAAACTTTTATCTTGAGGATAAAAATGGACTCTTTTCTATAGCAAAAACCTGGTTTATTCATAGCTATGCCAACAGAATCTGGATTTCATTTGTGACCCTTCTTAGCAAGGGTCACCCCTCAGAAGAGAGGACGAGCAGGGAGGGAGATAACTCATTCTGCCACGTGTATACTGGAGTCATTCTGAGAAACAGAGTCAAAGGAAGGGAATTTAGAGTCCCCTTAGGACAAAGAAAAAATTAGTTTATTCATTCATGAAATGAATGTTTATCTGTCACTAAAATCCCTACTAGGGACTTCATGCATTTTTCCTTTTTTTTTTTTTTTTTTTTTTTTTTTTGGTGTACGTGGGCCTCTCACTGTTGTGGCCTCTCCCGTTGCGGAGCACAGGCTCCGGACGCGCAGGCCCAGCGGCCATGGCTCACGGGCCCAGATGCTCCGCAGCATGTGGGATCTTCCCGGACCAGGGCACGAACCCGTGCCCCCTGCATTGGCAGGCAGACTCTCAACCACTGTGTCACCAGGGAAGCCCTGCATTTTTCCTTTTTTATTTATCCTTTATTTTTGCATTTTTCCTTTTAACTTATGCTTCCTTTTAAACAAAATAAACATTCACTACTGATAACTATAAATTTATTAATATATAGGATAAATCTATATATTAATGGTTACTGATACATTTATGTATATTTAAAAAATACATAAAATGGAAATTTTAGAAGAATGAGGTAAATCTGAAATAAATGGTATTATGTATATATCTTTTTAATTGCAGTGGCTTCATATTATCATCAGCTTAGGCAAGTTCTTTAATTACAGTAGATGTAAAACCAAATTGCAAATGGCTTTGATGACTTCAGTATTCTTTGGCTAACCTTTCAGATCTAATCAGATCATCAGTTTTCACCCTAGAATGAGGTAGAAAAGATCACATGACAGAAGGAGATGTAACGGCTCTGCCATTTTTGTTGTTGTTGTCATCTGGTTGTGTGTGAATTCTTTTTATTATCTTAAATCTGTTGTTTATTAGCAGGAATTTCAGCTGGGCTTTGTTAAAATCAGACTATGAAACCCATAAATTCATGCAGATGAGCAAATGTGAATGGTAATGTTCTGAGTGATCACAAGAGTGAGGTGGCCCCGTCAACTCCTTTTCCGTGGTAGAACCACACCCTTGGAGACCTCTTATTCTGTTTGTGACACTAGTTATCTGACATATGGACTGGCTGAGGGGGCCAGTGTCAGTCTGTATATTAAGCATGAGTTATGTTGAATTTATTTAACATTTTTGAAGATGAAAATAACTGTAAATAGAAATTCTAAGGTATACCATCCCTAACCTAAGGGATTCTATTGCATACCTCCCAGGGTGTACTTTGGAGACAAAGGACTTGGAGTACAGTGGTAAAGACCTTGAGGCTGCTTCTTGACTTTGCAGAAGAGCATGCCAGGATCGTTCATTGATACTTGCTGTTGTTTCAGGAGGAAAAAGTGATAGGCTGGTGTCAGATATTTAGATTTAGACCAAATGCCTTCTTGGGCCATGCAGCAGGTGAGAAAGCCTAGACCCATCAGGCTGAGTGACATTCTTAACAAAGAGATGGGAAATCAGCCTTACTGTTTCATTTTCTTCATTTCTGGGCCACTCCAGTGACACTGCTCCTCCTTACTGTATCACCGGAGAGATAAGAAAAGAAATCATAATCACTCATGTGGATGTTAAAGACATCAAATGAAATGCAGCTCATCTAGCTTTGGCCAAACTGTGAAATTTATTGACAGCTAGCAGCCAGTTAGCATAGCCAAGATGGTTCATTAACTAGGGCAAAGTCCACATTTGTGGGTCGAGATGTCTTTGCAGCAAGCAGAAGAGACTTTCTCAGTGCCTGAGTGTTTAGACTTGGGAGTTTTTCGTTCTTCTTGTTCCGTAGATCACAACACAGGTTTTTGGAATAGAAGGATGCTAAGATCAGCACTATCTGAAATATGGAAAATTTAGGATTCTGTGAAAGACGCAGAGTGTCATTTTCACTGTATTTGTAGGATAGATGGATTCTTCACCTCACTCATTAATTCATAGTGGTTTGTCTTTAGGCTTCAGTATTTGACTCATTAGCTAATGATTATGCTGTGGCTGTGAATAAGGTGGTATTTGAGATGTTGTATCCTGTTTTCTTTCTTTTAAGTGTGAATGAAGGTAGGTTAAGTGCCTTGACAGTGACGTGGAAGCAAGATTAAGAATTCGTGTATTATGAAGGAGTGTTTGGTATAAGGAAGCTCTTTTTTCCTTCTGCCTCTTTTTCTTGCTCTTCTTTTTCTCTTTTCTCTTTATTCCACCCTTTCCTTTAGTCTCTTTTTTCTCCTACCCATTTCTTCCCTTTGCCCACTGTCCCCTTTCCTGCTTCCTTCCCTCCTCCTATACCCTGGATCTCACCTGTCTAGAAAAAGCACCAAGGGCCTCTGATTAGATAGGTTCACACTACCTTCCCAGCCCGAGCAAATAACCTTTGTCCAGGGGTGGAAGGTACCAGCCTGGGGATTTTCTTCTGTGGTGGAGCTTACTCAGGCTACCTGAACTTCCAAAGGGAAATCAGATATGTTAGGACTGTGGAAAGGGGAAACTGACACAGTGAAACAACAAAAATACGTCTATAGCAAATAGCAAGATGACGATGTAGAACATTAGATCTTAGGCCACAGGGTGTCTTGTTTCTGCTCCAGTTTTGATTCAATGATCACCCAATAGTCAAATGAGTATTTTAGAGAATGCGGAGTTGGTATGCAGGTAACTCTGCAAGAAAGAGGCTCTTGGAACCCATTTTGAAGAGCAGGCGTTTCAGTTGGACTTTAGTGATGGACAGATAGGGGAGAAAAACTGCATGAGAAATCCGGAGAAACGTGGGACAACGTGGGCGAGCCTGGAGGACATTATGCTAAGTGATAAAAGCCAGGCACAAAGACAAATACTGCCTGTTCTCACTTATAAGTAAAATCTAAAATAGTCAAACTCGTCAAAGCAAAGAGTAGAATGGTGGTTGCCAGGGTCCGAGGAGGTGGGTAGTGGGGGAAATGAGGAAATGTTGGTCAGAGGGTACAAAGTTACACTTTTGCAAGATGAATAAGTTCTGGAGATCTACGGTACAGCGTAGTCAACTATAGTTAACAATATTGTATTGTGTACTTGAAATTTGCTTAGAGGGTAGATCTTAAGTGTCCTTATCACCCACAAAAAGACAACCTATGTGAGGCGATGAATATGTTAATTAGCATCGCTGTGGTGATCATTTCACATTGTATGCATCTATCAAAGCATCAAAGTTGTACACCTTAAAATACACAATTTTCATTTGTCAGTTAAACCTCAATAAAGCTAAAAAATGTCTAATAAATTTTTATAAGTGCTGAGGTTTTTTCAGAAGACAACTTGTTGCTCTAGTCTTTGCACATGTGACGTGACCATCACCACTGTTTCCTGCCTCCTTCTGAGGGTCCAGGAGAAAAGTGGAGGTGCGTGGGGTGGGGGCTGCTTTCTGCTGTGATTTGACAATGGAAGCAAAAGGCCATTTGCTGTCATTATCCTCTACGTTTCCAAGAACTTGTTTGCCTTTCTCCAGGCACGTCGTTTCGTTTCTCATTTCTACCGGCTGAGGGTCCAGTGCGTTCTGCAAGGTGCAGTGGGAGGGAGACCCATGCCCCTTCTGCACAAAGGAAGAGCTTTGCCTGCCTTACGTGGAGGAAGGCTGATGCATTTCCCTGTGATCCATCAAAGTCTCTCTTTTGCTTTCTTCCAGTTTCTCAAACAGAACAATGGAAAGCCCGTTCCGTGCAGTTTTCAATGGCCTTGATGTGTATATATTTATAAATTAGCTAAGCAAAGTGCATCATTTATAGAAAGCATAACTCTTGGTGCTGGTTTATGGAGATTCAGTTACCTGTGTAATTGATGCAGATGCATTCGACCTAAATCCACCTATTCTCTTCATCCCCGCGTAGAAGTGTGTATGTGTCTTTATTGTTATTTTGTTTATTTGTGTCTTTCAGCACTTGAGGACTGACTTACTTTACAGTGTTTTGAGTTCAAGCCTTTGTTCATTTCTCTGCCTCCATTCGGGACATAATATATTTAAGCCATTAACATCTAATTGGAAACATCAGACTGAATTTAGTGTCCTTGATTTGAAATTCAGTCCTCTGGTAAGAGATAAATATCATCTTTACTGTTAGAAATTAACTTAAATATGTTTTCTCATAAAGAATGATAAAAGGATAAATGATGATGCTTTATTTTCCACTCTCAGGGCCCCTGGTTCTTTTTATTAAAGTACATATATCACCTACTTACCCATACAAATATGCATGGCATGTCTGACAGAAATCATTTCATTTTCTTTATACTTTTGTTCCTGGGACTTCCCCAAATGTATTAAATAGAACAACTACTTATGAGGAATCAGAAAAGGGCATTGCCTCATGCAGTTTACTTTACTTGAAATTGATGACATACACAAAGGTTTGTGATTAAAGAAAAAGGATCATGAACTTAATTTATTAAAGCTCTTAAATGTAAAAAAAAAAAAATCCCTCATCTTCCGCTTGCATTTTTCCTTCACTGTTACAAGCAGAGCTTAGTGGTAGGAGATAGCCGTTTGTCTTAAGGGAGTTGAACTTTTCTGCTGCACAGACTTTAGTTTATGGCTCGTTTCTCTAAGAAAAGCATGTTTACCAAAAAGGTACGTGATAAGATCTGGCATGGGATGTATGAACCTTCTACTTAATGCTTTGCATCACTGCAGTGTGTAGTTTTAGGTTAAGGTAGAGCTGAGAATTTTGAGCAAATGGTTATCTAAATTTTCTCAGGGGTCAAACAGTACTAATAATTTCCTTAGTCAATTTATGCCCCTGAAGTTCAGAATAACCAGCCAGTAGATCTGAATCAAAGAGAAAGTGCCAATCCTTAGTTGATTTTTTAGTGGAGGGTAAATAATCCGTTATCCTTAATTCACATAAAGAGGCCAAAGAAGCTATTTTCATATGTAGGAAATAGGTTAGGGGGCCAAGTCCAAGAGGGAGGAATATTAAATTTATGAAATGATTCTCTATTAACCAGTGAAATATCAGAAAACTCTGTTATATTAGTTATCCATTGCTGCATAAAAATTACCCCCAAATGAGTTGCTTAAAGCAGCAAACATTTATTACCTCACAGCTTCTGAGGTTCAGGAATCTGAGTGCAGCTTGGCTGGCTGCCTCTGCCTCAGGGCCTCTCCTGTGGCTGTCATTGATGGAGCTGTTGGCTGGGCCTGCAGTTTCGTCTCAAAGCTCGACTGAGAGAGGTTCCACTTCCAAGCTCACTCAGGTGGTTGTTGGCAGGATTCGGCTCCTTACAGGTGGCTGGACTGAGGACATCTGCCAGAGACCTCATTTCCTTGCGATGAGAGCCTCTCCATAGGGCAGCTCTCCAACATGGCGGCTGGCTTCCATCAGAATAAGCAAGTGAGAGAGCTGTGGGGGGGCGGATAAGCAGGACACAAGACAGAGTCTTTTTGTAACTTAAACTTGGAAGTGGCATCTTAGAAGCCAGTCACAACAAGATCCGGTCCACACTCAAGGGGAGAGGATTATACAAGGACGTGAATACTGGGAAGTGAGGATTGTTGGGGCCATCTTAGAAACTACTAACCACATCTGCTCTTCAGACCTTATTCCATTAATCAACAAGCATAAATTGAGCTTGTTGTTTACTGTCTAATAATGAGTTCTGCATTTCACATGATTACTCTTTTCCTGCTTTAAAATGTACCCAGCCTTATCTTTGGGTCTTCTTTGCTGCTCTGGGTGTCCTTCTTTTATTTTCTGAACAGTATAATTCATTTAATTGCCACATTTGGGAGTTACAAAAAAAACACTCATTGCAGCTTTGCAGCCGAAGTTCCTTCTTGATTCAATGAGATGCTTTCATTCCCTGCACCACTCCTTTGACTCCCACCCCTGTTCAGTGTTGTTTTGAAAAGCTGGACCTGCTGGAGACTAGCCTTTCTGTAGCCCTAGGTTTTGCTGTAATTATATCCTAAGCATTTTTATGCAGAACTTTTATATCAGGTGCCACCAAGGAGGATGCCATCTCTTCACAAGATGGTCTATTGGGGTATACCTTTGCAGACCACAGAGCTCACACTCTGAAGCTATGAAGTACCATAGTTTTTTGAAAGTGAAGGTTCCATCAGGATTGGAGGGAGGTGCCAGTGTATTTTAGGATTGACCAAACTCCACAGGAACCACACTGGAGAGCCCTCCCAGATCATGGGAAGTAGGTGTTGGCATATGTGTAACTAGCTAGTCACTGCTGGAAGCATCAGCTGGATTTCTTTTTCTTTGTAACAAAGACAAAACATAGGCAACTGACTAAGGTGCTGACTGTTTGTGAACTAATGAAATGTTAATGAAAGTTCTGTATATGAGGTGTGTTGATTTGTCAGTCATCCCTATCTGTTTGCTATTTGGCTATAAGCATCATGAAAATTTATGATTTCTTCATTACCTCGAAGAGATATCTACACTCCCATGTTCACTGCCGTGTTATTCACAACAGCCAAGATATGGAAATCACCTAGGTGTTCACCGACAGATGAATAAATAGAATGTGGTATATATACATACAATGAAATATTATTTAGCCACAGAAAGAAGGAAGTTCTCCATTTGTGATGACATGGATGGACCTTGAGGGCATTATGCTAAGTGAAATAAATCAGACAGAGGAAGGCAAATACTGTATGATCTCAAATCAGACAGAGGAGGACAAATACTGTGTGATCTCACTTACATGTGGAATCTAAAAACATCAAACTCTTGGCAACAAAGAGCAGACTGATGGTTACCAGGGGATGGAGGGTGGAAGAAACGGGGAGATGTTGGCCAAAGGGTACAAACATTCCACTGTAAGGTAAGTTCCAGGGATAATGGTGATCATAGTTAACAATACTGTACTTATACTTGAAAGCTGCTGTGAGAATAGATGTTAAACGTCCTCACCATCACAACAATAACAAGATGGTAATTATGTGAGATGAAGGAAGTGTTTACTCACCTTATTGTGGTAAACATTTCACAATATATACCTGTATCAAATCACCACACTGTACACCTTAAACTGACACAGTGTTATATGTCAATTATATCTCAATAAAGCTGGAAAAAAAAGAAAATATGACTTCTGAAGTCAGTCATAGATGCATGAAACCCTCTGTTTTTTTTTCCATGATATTCCCTCCTGGCCTCAGTGACTTAGCTAGTTAATTTGATTGATTATGTCTCATTTGGCAGAAGTGGGAGATTAAGCTCCACTTTGCTCATGAGATGGTTGTGGGAAAAGGAGTTAGAATTCTATGTTCTGTGTTTTCGTCCTGTTTCTTTTCCTGCTGAGAAATAGTGCCTCATTTGAGATGAGACATGGCAAGGACACAGATGGGGTAAGGACCTTTCTCCTTTCTTAAATGACTGTGTGGATGAGGTGTGTTCATTAACTCAGGAAGTTAATATATGTGTAAGGCCACAGTCAAGGATTTTATCCACTTACTTAACCTGGTCACAAAGTTTTGGAGTCAGAAGCAAATTCTAATTCCACCTTGCAGTAGTTGCCTATCCTTTTATTTTTTCCTTTTCCATTATGGTTTATTATAGGATATTGAATATAGTTCCCTGTGCTATATAGTAGGACCTTGTTGGTTATCCATTCCATATATAATAGTTTGCATCTGCTCATCCCAAACCCCCAGTTCTTCCCTTCCCTACTCCCCCTCGGCAACCACAAGTCTGTTCTCTATGTCTGTGAGTCTGTTTCTGTTTTGTAGATAGGTTCATTTGTGTCATATTTTAGATTCCACATATAAGTGATAACACGTGGTGTTTGTCTTTCCCTTTCTGACTTACTTCACTTAGTATGATAATCTCTAGGTCCATCCATGTTGCTGCAAATCGCATTACTTCATTCTTTTTATGGCTGAGTAGTATTCGATTGTACATAGGTACCACATCTTCTTTATCCACTCATCTGTCAATGGACATTTAGGTTGTTTCCATGGTTTGGCTATTGTAAATAGTGCTGCTATGAATATTGGGGTATATGTATCTTTTTGAATTACAGCTTTGTCTGGATATATGCCCAGGAATGGGATTACTGGAGCATATGGCAAGGAGTTGCCTATCCTGAAGCAACTTAATTTTCTTAGTCTCTCTCACATAATCTGTAAAATGGGACTAATACTTAGCTGGCAAGGTTGCTGTGAAGGCCAAATAAGATAGTAACAGGTAGTGGATGGTAAATAAAATAGCTATTATTTTTCTTGCTTTTTTTTTAATGTAGTTTTTAAATCCCCATAACTCAACTCAAATGCTTTTATAAAAAGATTCTTTTATTATTTATTTCATTCATGACTTTTGCTTTAAACACATATTGTGCAATTTACCATTTTCACCATTTTGGAGTGTATCATTCAGCGGCGTTTAGTACGTTCGCCCTGTTGTCAATCATCAAGACGGTCTAGTTCCGGAACATCTTCATACCCCAAAAGGACATCTCTACCAGTCAAGCCATTACTCTCCATCCTCTACACCCCAGCCCCAGGCAACCACTCATCTACCTTCTGTCTGTATGAATTTGCCTTTTCTGCATATTTCATATAAATGGAATCATATGATATGTGGCCTTTTGTGTCCGGCTGCTTTCACTTAGCATCATCATGTTTTCAAGGCTTCTCAGTTTTATTTCACGTAGCCATTTCACGAGTGTATGCTGTGTATGAGGGAAAATAATTCAACACGTGTGCTCTCTGAATGATGGACAAGAGCAGTGTCATCTTTGTAGGAGGATGAACTGCAGGAACCATTCAAAGACTGAGAAGAAAGAACAGTGGGAAGGATGCCAGCAAATTCATTTGTAAATCAGCGTCCACTGAAACTGCTTCCCTTCCCTAACGCCCCTTCCCTCCATCTTTCCCTCTGTGCTCTCTTGCACCTCTTCACCCCTTTCTCCCCTCCCCTACCCCCTGCTTTTCCCCTTCTCAGTCTCTCTCTCTTTCTCCCCCTCCCTCTCTTCCTTTCTCTCTTTGTCCCCCCCTTCTTCTTCTTTTTTTTTTTTTGTGGTATGCGGGCCTCTCACTGTCATGGCCTCTCCCGTTGCGGAGCACAGGCTCCGGACGCGCAGGCTCAGCGGCCATGGCTCACAGGCCCAGCCGCTCCGCGGCATGTGGGATCTTTCCGGACCGGGGCACGAACCCGTGTCCCCCGCATCGGCAGGCAGACTCTCAACCACTGCGCCACCAGGGAAGCGCTCTTCATTTTTTCACTTCTTTATTTCCCACTTTTGTTCTCTTTGCGTGAAGGTAGAACTAAAATAGGTTAGTACTGAAATTGCCTATTTGTGGGGATTATCCCTAGAGTGTAGTAAAATTAATTTACATTAACCTTTGGGATCAGAAAAAAAAAAGTCCAGTACAAGAGCTTCGTTAAAAAAAACAAATGATCACATTTATCTCTTGTAAAGAATAATCTACAGCCATGAAAAATCATGCTTAATTGAGTATTTAATGCCAGAGTATATATTTAGAGATTAAAAAGGCTTTTTTTAATACAAAATAGTACTGCTGTATTTTCCTCAGATTTTAACAAACCAAATAATTATTATACATAATCTGTGTGCATCTTCATGAAGAAAAAAATTAAGGTGATACAATTAGAGCAGTCATTGTCATAGTATGGGGCAATTACTGGTGCTTTTAGTTTTCCTCTTGGTGCTTTTCCTGTCTTCAGAATTTTCAACAGTGCATATGCATCAACCTTTGGAATCAGATAAAAAAGGATAATAAACATTGTTACTGAAAGTGTGCTAGTGGAATAGCTCCATTTCGGGCCGTGAAGCCAGAGATCTGTCTTTAGTATAAAGGAAGAACACTCATTGAATGATGGCTTTCAGATGGGATGATTTTGTCCCCAGGATCATTTGACAATATCTTTTGGCTGTCACAACCAGGGAGGTGCTACTGGCATCTAGTGGGTAAAGGCTAGAGATGCGGCTAAAGATTCTAAAATGCCCAGGGTGTCATCCCCCTACCTCCTCACCAATGAAGAACTATCCAGCCCACATGTCAATAGTGCTGAAGAAGAGAAAACTGCTCATTGGTTAGTTTAAATATTTTAAATTAGCTCATTGGATAGTATCAGTAGAAAAGGTCGTCACTTGGGTTGTCTTTAGGGGGTATAAAGAATTAATTTACTTTGAAGTAGCACTCTGATGATGAGAAATCAAGCTGTTTCTTTCCTCTTACACCTGCTATCTGTTCCATTTTGTTTTTTTAAATCTGGATCGTGAGAAGAAGCCAGGCAATATATCAATATTTGAGGTTAGCATGTTGATACTGATTTAGGTCATGGAATTCCATGGAAGCAAGGAATAAAGGTAACTGCCACGTAGAGAGTACTCAGATCAAGCATAATGAAGAGAATTCTGGCTGAGGGAATAGTGCCACCTGCTGAATTGTGTTTGTGTTTTCCACAGGTTCTAATTTATGCAGGTTGATGCCTGGAAGTGTTACTTTTAATTATTGATCTGTGCATCTTCTTAAGTAGTTACTACCAGAATGTTAAAAAATATTTAGTTATTTATTGGATCAAGGTGTAATTAGAAACAGCTGTGAGCAACTGTATACCATCCAGCTCCTGAAGGAGCAAACAGAATTGTACTTGAAGACCTCGGATTGATTAATAGAGATTGTATCTGGCAGTTAAAACAAATCCATCTCCAGTTTGAATGCTACCAGCCAGTTCCCTTTACCAAGATAACCAGAAAGATTGAAAAATGCATTAAATGCACCATTTCCAAATATCACCAAGTTGAAAAAAAGAAATTCAAGCCCATCGTGTTTGCTGCAAAAAAACTGTCGTTTCATCCTTTTTTTCTGAATTTCAGCTTTGAGCTTTACTCTCTGTATATTTTTAAGCGTACATTTAAAATCTCCTCATCTTTTGCCCAAGTAATTTTTAAAAAATTCTACAGGGTAGTACATGCATTTTGATATATCTCTTTAATAACTACATTTTTAGATAACTTGAAAAATTATTTTGAATTACATATTGAATTGGATGGGTCAGGTAATTTGTTACCATGATGAATCTCTTTAATGAAGTTAACTAGTTTGTCTCATAAAATTATATGCCTCTGTGTAGTATGTTAATTCTTGCTCCTAATCAAACATTTAATTACATAATGAGCTTGGATTAATTTGTCACCTGAATCTAGAGCTCATTTGTACAAAATTCAAAATGGTATGTATCAGAGACAAGCTAAGAATTTCTAGCATTTTGTTACAAAGTTTCAGCAACGTATGCCAATAGCAAAACAGAGGGTTTGTTCAAGTCCAGAAAAGCATACAGTGATAATGACGGCCAAAAGCTGGAATTCTTGTGTTTATTTATTTATTCTGAATTGTGGGCTTGAAAGTCAGTTTTGTAATGTTGACCGTTCACTTAATTTCTCTGGGATGGTGACTACCTGTCACATGAGCACAGAGGGGCCAGTGTGTGAAGGCGACGCCCTCTTGCTGAGGTTGTCAGTTGGAAATGGGGGCTTGTGGTCCTCAGACCGTCACTGGAGATGTGAAGGGACCGTGTTCATCTTCTAACCCTTTACTCTGTGCGATAAGTATATCCTTCCCTTCCTGTAGCCAATTTTAAGCCTTCCTTCTCCCAGAAGTGAGGAGGATGTGCACCTTTAAAAGGAGATGATCCTACTAAGTGCCATTAAATAAATGAGAAACAGCGTACCATCTGGGAAACACAGAAGTTAATACTCAAGGATTGGTTCCAAGAACAATACAGTTGTCAGTGTCTGCATTGTTTTTTTCTAAGATTGCTTAACGGGTTTGCTCCCAGACCTCAAGATGACATTACTAGATTATAACCAGCCTTCTTCTGTCTCCTGGAAATTGCTTGACAGTGATTGATTCTGAGTTAGATAAATATTTCGTACTCCTTTCAACCTAAGCCGAGTTTTGTTTCCTCTTTCAGAAAATATTAAGCCCCTTTAAGAACCGAATTTTACTTGATTGACCTTTGTGATTTATTCAGATCTATGCTGAGATCTTGGTTTTTAATTGCTAAATAGGATCAATTAGTGGAATTCATGTCTGGTGTGAGTATTTCGTGGTGCCTTTTGAGAGAATGGATATTTTGCCTAAGCTATAGTCTTATAGGAAATAAATTACTCCTAAAGTCTGGCTGCCATGGTCATTTTCGTGTGTGAAGGGGATTCTTTACTCTTTTCATAATTTTTGCATAAAACAATCTAGTATTTAGTTAAGGTTTATTTATGCTCAGATGTTATGGGTTGAATTGTATCCCTTCAAAATTAATCTGTTGACGTCCTATTTCCCTAGTACCTCCAAATGTGACCTTATTTAAAAATAGAGTCGTGGTTAAGTGTAATTACTTGAGGTGAGGTTATGTCAGAGTGGGGAGGTCCTCTTATCAACTGTGACTGCTGTCCTTATAAAAAGGGGGAGTTTGGGCACAGACATGCACACAGGAAGAACTCCATGTGACTGCTGGAGTTATCCCGCCACAAGCCAAGGAAGTTCCAGAAGCCAGGCTGGAGACCTGGAACGGACCCTTCCCTAGCACGGCCCTGCTGAAACCTTGATCTTGGACTTCTGGTCTCCTGGCCATTGGAACGATAAACTTCTGTTGTCTAAGCCACTCGGTTGTGAGACTTCATTACGGCAGCCCCAGGAAACTAATACATCAGACCTTAGGGACAGTGCCATTTCTAGTTGAGTTCCGCTACCTTTTATGAGCGTTTACTTTGTGCCAGAAGCTGAGCTAGGTGCCTATGACACAGAGGGAATTAAGCCTTCCAGGAGTCCAGTGTCATGAAGGAAGTGGACTGAAAGGAATTGGGAAGTTTTGTGTCCTTCTCAGTTCATAGTCACCAACTTGAATGGACCCATGAAATGGTCTGAGAAGCTACTAGTTCCCTAACTGACTTACTCAACCACATTCCACGGTGACTATTCAATCTCTGCTGTCCTCCTTTCATCTCCACTGTCCTCCAGTAAAAAAGGACTTTCTTCTGCCTCTCGTGTGGTATTTCTTAAAGATGATATTTTTAAAGACTTTCATATATATATATATATATATATATATATATATATATATATACATACATACATATATACACGTATATGTATTTTTTTTAAGAAGAAAACAAGAACTTTCCAAAAGGACCAAGTTTCCTTTTCTTGCCTCAACATCACACAGGCATCACTTTGTCCCTTTCCTTTGTGGCTCCAGGCTTCTCCTCCCTGGACCTATTGCTGGGACCTGCACACTCGGTAGGGAAAGTTCTGCCACCCTGGGAACGCGAGGGCACATGTGTGCCTGCAGCATTCCAGATGGGCTGTGAGGGCTCGAAAGCTATTGAGACGACTCCTTATCCTGCCCTTCATGACATAGTTATTCAGAGCTTCGATTCACAGTTCAGTCACAACGAAGGTTCAAGTGTATTTTGTTTAACGACTTTTAAGGGAACTGACATTTATTTTGGTGATAAAGCTGAACAGATGCGGGATTGCCAATGGCTACTTAAGAGCAAAGCATCCTTGAGAAATATCTCCTTCTTTGTGTGACTGCTTCAGTTTCCGGGTGGAGCTAGTCCATGCTTCTTTGCTGTAATTTGTGTGAGTGATGTTGCTGGTAGGTTGCCATGGTGACTTGAGCCCACTGGGCAGCAGGACAGATTTTCATTGTAATGAGTGCGAACACGACAGCTCAGCCATGGGTGCCGCTCTACTGAGCAACCACCTCTCTCGTTAGCTTATGAGGTCACTGCATGGGGGCGGCAGGGGGGAAAGTGTCAGGGGACAGACGAGAAAGAGAAGCATTGTGCTTCGTTTCCTCTGCCTATACTCTTAGGGAAGAGACCATGACTCACTTGGGGGATACAGGCAAATCAGATTGTTGTTAGAAATGTGCTTCTTAATAATGCTCTTTGCATAAACTACTCTTCCAAGATAGTAACGAAAGAACACTTTCTGAATAGCTGGGGTTCGATTTAATCCACTTATGCAGAACCTAACATGTTATCCAGTTGAGGAGAACCTCTGGGCAAGGAAATGAAAATTAAAATATCTGTTACCACGGTGACATTTAGATTTTGTTGTGTAGGCATGCCTGTGATTGCCAATGTGGAATTTTCAACAAATGAACTTCCCATAACTTCATGGTTTGGTGGAAATAGTATAAACACGGAGGGCTTTGCAGTCAGGGGGACTTGTCTTCAAGTCTCAGTTCTGTATTTACCAAGCTGTGCGTTCCCAGACAAATCACTTGCCTTCTTTAAGCCTCAATTTGTTCATCTTTTGAAAATATGATATAAATACCTGTCTACAGGGTATTTGTAAGCATCAGGGATGATGAACAGAGTGGCTTGAAAGATGATAGACACTCAATGCATGGTGGTGATTATTGTTGTTGCTTTTAGTTTAAAAATAAATTGGAATGAAGGAAAGCTGACAGTTTTTTATTGCAGTGTTCATGTAATATTCGTTAAATAGCTTGGGTTTTCCAAGCATTATCATCCTAGAGTAAGTCCACGCTATACAAATAAAAGCATTCTTTGGCTTTGAACATTTTTTTCCTTATCAAAGATTCTCCTTTGAGCAATGAAAGTAATAAATAAGTCCCTTTGCACATTTCAACTTGAAACACTTGGAACTTTGTACGGTTATACCAACATCAGAGAGTCTTTCTCTAATTGCTGAGATGCAACAGTTAGTTGAAGGGAGACAATGTGGTATCACTATTTGGACCAAGATTTAAAAATATTTTTCTATTTGAGTTTTCAGAGGAAGTTTAAGGGAATGCATTTCCCTAAACTGGATTTTGCTTTGAATAAGTGCCCTACGATGAGGTTGTAAATGTCGAGTTTCCTTACTGCCTTCTTGGAAACACCGTTAGCTGTTGAGAATAAGTGAGTGACATTTGCGGGGCGACTGGTATAATAGTCCCAATCCATTTACCTGTGGTTGGAAGCTTGTTTAGTGATTTAGTCCCTAACAAAATGTGTAACATTGGTGTCCTGGGGGAATGGGAGACACAGAGCCTCTGACAGCTTTCACTGTAGAGGAGAGAGGTATAATCTCATCGATGGCGACGACACGTCTGAAGGAAGCATGTGACCTTTGAGGAAGATGAACTGTATGGAGGCTAGAGAAAGGAGGGCCAAAGAGGATGTACATGGCACTGTTTTTCCAGACTGTCTGAGAGGTAGAGAGAGACAGAGAGACAGAAAAACAGACAGATAGACAGACAGGTACCATCTCTGGCATATAGGAGTTTTCCAACCACATGGTGGGTTGTGTTACTTCATTATACATTTTCATGATCTAGAACAGTGGTTCTGAAAGCTAAGGGGTGCAGATTTATTTCGCAGGGGATACTTGGCAATGTCTGGAGTCATTTTTGGTCTTCACAACTGGGGAGGTGTTAATGGCATCTAGTGAGTAGAGGCCAGAGATGTTGCCAGACATCCTCCAGTGTGTGGTACAGCCCTGCAACAAAGAACTATCCAGCCAAAAAGCTCCGTAGTGCCAGGGTGAGAAATACTTGGTGTAGAAAGAAAACCCACCTTCGGACTGGCGCGTGTCCTTCTCACTTACCCCTGCTCAGAATGTCACCTTCTGATGGCTTACTTTGCATTTTGGACACCTTGACTCAAGAAAGGGGTTGTCTTCGCTTGCCCTGCTATAACAAAATACCGTAAACTGAGTGGTTTATCCATGATAAAAATGTATTTCTTACAGTTCTGGAGGCTGAGAAATCAAAGATCAAGGGGCTGGTTGATTTGGTGTCTGATGCGCGCTCTCTTCCTGGTTGCAGATGGCTGCCTTCTTGCTGTGTCATCACCTGGTCCAAAGAGTGAGCTAGCTTTCTGGCTTTCTGGCCTCTTCTTTTTTTAACTTTTTAAATTTTTGGCTGTGTGTTGCTGTGCGCGGGCTTTCTCTAGTTGCGGCGAGCGGAGGCTACTCTTCGTTGGGGTGCGTGGGCTTCTCATTGCGGTGGCTTCTCTTGTCGCGGAGCATGGGCTCTAGGGCGTGCTGGCTTTAGTAATTGTGGTGCATGGGCTCAGTAGTTGTGGCTCGCAGGCTCAGTAGTTGTGGCTCATGGGCTTAGTTGCTCCGTGGCACGTGGGATCTTCCCACACCAGGGATCGAACCCATGTCCCCTGCATTGGCAGGCGGATTCTTAACCACTGCGCCACCAGGGAAGCCCCTCTGGCCTCTTCTTATAAGGGCAATTCTACTGATGAGGGCTCCAACCTCATGACCTAATTACCTCCCAAATCCCCCACCTCCACATACTATCACTTTGGGAACTAGATTTCAGCATAAGAATTTTTGGGGAGCACAAACATTCAGCCCCCAACAGGGGTGTTCTAGCTGGTGACTGATAACTTTTTAGCCTCCAATTGAAATAAGCTGGCAAACTTGCTCATTCATAAATTTCTTAAAATTCAAGTCAGTTTTGAGTCCGGTCAGTTTTGGATACCCTGGGCAAAAGTGGAGGTAGAATAATAATAAGCAGGTACAATTTCTATGCCCATTTGATAGAACAGAAAACAGAGGGGTTATGTCTTAGCGAGCAAGGGAGCAAAGGAGTCACCAAATCCTTTCCCTTTCCCTCCTGGACACACGGCTAGATTACACTTCCCAGTCTCGTTGGCAGGTAGGTATCCCATATGACTGAGTCCTGACCACTGAAATGTGGGCAGAAGAGATGTATTCCTTGTCCAAGCCTGGCCCATGAAGTGTGCAAATGTTCCTCCATTTTCCTTCTCCTCCTGCCATCTGGATGGAGAGGCTCCGAGTTCTAAGAGGAGGGTGGAGTCACAGGCTGAGGGAGGACCTGCTGCTTGGAGGACAGCTGTCTGACCAGGAAGCTCAGCCTTGGAGAGTTACTGGCGCAAAAACTAAACCTTTATTTTGTTAAGCCTCCAAAATGTTGGTTAAAGAAGTTATTAGCCTGCTGTCACTAATAAGACAGTGAAATAGACAAGTGCAAACATGAGGGGACACTTGGCTTGTGGCCATCTTTCTGGAGAAAGTCACCTCAACTGGATATGCAGAGATACGAAATGAATGACATTTCTGAAGTTGCGGGTGTTTATATTTGTAACACTCTATTTGGAATCATGTTTTAAAATCAAAGCATCCGTTAAGACCTCTTTATCGGTATTTTACACAGTGGGTGAAAGCTTATTTATATCTCAGACCATCATTCTAGTGATTTCAGGCTCCTAAATCCTGCTTGCAGATTCATAAATTCACATATTATCTCCTAAATGCTAAGTGTTGCATATGCATCTGGGATTTAGCTGAGAAATGTGGAAGACAGAGAATTTTTTTTACCAGACCATTCCCAGTTGGTTGTGCATCTCAAGAGCCAAAGCTTATTACTTTCCAAGTTGTAATTTAAACTTGTTAAATTGCCTCCAGACCCATCGTTTTTATGTAGCATAATGGGAAAAACTCAGTGCTCTGGCTTCAGATGAGTTTTTTCTTTTAATTTTCTCTCTCCAAAATCCTACATCCTTTGGGGCTGCATCGTCATTATTTCATAGACTCTTTGAACAGGAGCATCTTTTTAGGAAAACTTTTTTTGTTGTTGTTTTTTGAGAGCTAGAGAGAGATTTGCCGTTGCATCTGGCAGGTGGCTCTTTTTGAGAGTCTTTCAAACTCATGATGTAGTCACATTTTAAGATCTTTGTGGGATGGCTGCAAGGAGAAATTAGGCTTTATAACTATGCAGGAAATTGACCTGGTAAACACATTAGAGTTGCATTGTCTTCTGTTGCTCCCTAAATAGCACCCAAAGAATGTACAGTTCATAGCCATCTCGGAACCTAGCAGGAGCTTTGTTGCTGAGAGACAGAAGGTTCACATTTTGTTCAGTATGCTCAATATACTTCAATGGAGAAAGCCTTCAATGGTAGACCAAGCTGCCTGTGTGAAGACAAGCCTCCCACAGGCATATAATGCACATGGGGAGATGAGCTTGGCTAGTATATAGTAAGTAGGTAAACGCTCGATGGCCCATATTTAAATATTTAAAGAATGGGATGATTTTCAGAAAACTTGTCTATTCTCATCTTTTATTTTATTTTCATGGATATGAGGCTACAATGTCTGTTTTTATGGCGGGGGGCGGGGAGAAGGAAAGGGAGAACTGCTTACACGTTTCAGTATAGTAGAACCTATATTCTAGGCAGTTTTTCCTTTGATGTTTTCGAGTTCCAAGAGGCAGGTTTTGTAAACTGATCAGATCAAGTTTGATTTGCTTTGTCATTTGCCTCGATAATTGATAGAGAATTTTTAAGTGTGCAGAGGAAGAACTGGACCCAGAATGAAAGCAGTTCTTTTTTGCTGCCTGTATTTGTCAGGACGGAATGTTATGCTCTGATAACAAACATTCCTCAAGTGTCAGTAACCAAAACGATGCAGGTTTGTTTCTTACTTACAGCACATACCCACTGGTGGAGGGCTCTGACTCATGTCGTCTTTACTCTGAGACCCCAGCTGCCAGAGGCTCCTGCCTATGGAATTTCACAGGTCTCAGTAACGGGCAATAGAGCATGGAAAACCATACACGGGTTCTTCAGTGCTTCAGCAAAAGAGGCACAGATCACTTTTGCTCAATTTTATTGGCCAGAGCAAGTCTTAGAGCTAAAACCAACCTCAGAGAGACAGGGAAGTGAGATGTCCTGAATACTAGAAGCAGAAACTGCATAGCAGTAAATAGTGGTAATATTTTCTTCACCGTCCCACCCTGAGAGATACACACTCACACATGTAGACGTTTAACCCTAAGCCCAATTTTGAAATAGGCCTCCAAGGCAAAATGAAGAAGTCTCATGAGGGGCAATTTTAGAAATACTGTTCAGAATAGGAGGTATACAAAGAGTTAGATTCTTCTTCCAACTCAGGAATCTTTTTTTTTTAATTGAAGTATAGTTGCTGTACAATATTATATGAGTTACAGTTGTACAATATAGTGATTCACAATTTTTAAAGGTATACTCCATTTATAGTTATTATAAAATATTAGCTCTATTCTTCATGTTGTATAGTATATCCTTGTAGCTTGTTTTATAGTTTGTACCTCTTAATCCCCTACATCAGCCGTGCCCCTTCCCTCTTCCCTCTCCTCCCTGGTAGCCACTAGTTTGTTCTCTAGACCTGTGAGTCTGCTTCTTTTTTGTTATATTCACTAGTTTGTTCTAGGTTTTAGACTCCACGTGTAAGTGATATCATATAGTATTTGCCTTTCTTTTTCTGACTTATTTCACTAAGCAGAATACCCTTCAAGTCCATCTATGTTGCTGCAAATGGCAAAATTTCATCCTTTTTATGGCTAAGTAGTATTCCATTGTATAAATCTTTAGTCAACAGGTGGTGGTAAAGCATTTTGTTTTAGGGGCTATTCCTCCACCCTAGACTCAGTTATGCAGTAGCAAGCATAGTATAATCTCTGAACTGGGAACATTTAATTTAGTCACCTCATTTTAAAAAATAAATGCAGCTCAGACTAAATTTAGGTTTTTTCTTTTATTTTTCTTTCTTTCTTTTTTTTCTTTCTAAACAGCAGGTCAGATATCAGTAATACGTCCATAGATGTGAGACATAGTCACAAGTCTCTTTTTCAGGGTCTGTTAAACTGACTAAAGGCAAATATGAAGCATGAGAAAAGGACTTTAACATGTAATTATAGAGAATTAAAGGTGATGCTATCAGATTTACTGCCAGACATAACCTCAGTTCTTTCTTGTTTGTAACTGTTGAGAGAATTAAGATAATCTTTTATTAATTTTTTTCTTTTTCTTATTTTGTTACAATTAAAAAACATTTTTTTTCTTTACCCAAAATAAGTAAAATGTCAGTTGCCTGGGAGAAGTCAGAAGGAATATACCACAGCAATAAAATGGAGCCATCCCAGGATAGATAGATAGATTATGATAGGAAAATAGATTGCCTAATACCCATCTACTGCAGCCACCAACAAAAACAAAGCTCCAGACTTCTCTTTTGAAACTCCTCCTTAGGTCAAAAAGAAAATAATAAAATTAACTCAGCATGATGCCTGAAGAGTAAACATTTCATTTTATTTTGTCTTTGCCCCAGGTTTTAACAAACACATACACAGAAAGTCTCTCATGGTATCCTCAAGTCTTTCTGTGATTTATTTACCATGTAGCAGAGTCTGCCAGAAAGGGAAAGGCAGCATCTCCTGCAAAGGCAGCATCTCCTGAGGGAAGTTCATTACCTGGAATTGGTCCACTTTGTCCACTAGCATCTTAAAGAAAATAATTGCAAATCATATAGCTGATAAGGGATTTGTATCCAGAATATATAAAGAAATCTTACAACTCTAATAAAAAGGACAAATACCCAATTTTTAAAATGGGTAATTAGCCATTTCTCCCGAGAAAATATACAAAGGGTCAATGTACACATGAAAAGATGCTCACAGTCTTTCAACAGTAAGGAAATGCAAATCAAAACTATCACACCCAAAACAAAACAACAAAACAAAACAGAACAAAACAAACAAAAAAACCTATCACATCCACTAGAATGGCTAGAATCAAAAAGATAATAAGTGTTGGTGAGGATTTGGGGAAAGTGGAAACCTTATACTCTGCTAGTGGGAATATAAAATGGTACAGCCATTTTGTAAAACACACTGGTGGTTCCTTAAACAGTTAAACTAGAGTTATTATATCACCTTAAAAAGTTAGGTTATTTTATCACCCAGCAGCAATTTCATTCTTAGGAAAAAATATCCAAGAGAAAATAATCCCAAAAGAAATGAAAATATATGCCCCATAAAAACTGGTACACAAATGTTCATAGTAGCTTTATTCACAATGGCCAGAACACAATGGCCATCAACTGATAAATGGATACACAAAATGTGGTAAAGCCATAAAATGGAAAATTATTTGGCAATACAAAGAAATGAAGCACTGATACCTGCTGCAATGTGGATGAACCTTGAAAACATTATGCTGAGTGAAAGGAGCTGGTCACAAAATACCATATATGATATGATTCCATTTATATGAAATGTCCTAATGGGCAAATCTACAGAGACAGATAGTAGATTAGTATTCTCCTGGGGCTGGACAGGGGTGGGCAGGTAGTGGGGGAGTGACTGCTCATTGCGTATGGGGTTTCTTGTTTGGAGTGATGAAAATGTTCTAAAGTTAGATTGTGGTCATGGTTGCACAACTCTGTGAATATACCAAAACCACTAAGCTGTACTTGTTAAATGAGTGCATTGTGTGTTACGTGAATTGTATCTCAATTGTGTCTCTCTTTTTAAAGTAAGATTGATTTCATCCAGCTCCAATACCGAAATATAACCCTGCCGGGGAGGGTGGACTGGCTCAGTAGTTTATAATGCTGTCCGGTGGGTTCCAAGTTCTGGTTCAAAGTTGCCTACTAAGGAACTGGTAACAGCTCTTAGCTGTTCCAGTGATCCCCTTCTCAGCACCTCTCCCTTTCCATTCCACACCATCCACACTGAGATGTCTCACTTCTTGCTTCAGGGCAGAAGGTTTGCTAAAAGTTCATAATATTTGCTAATGAACTTGCTCGATGAAGTACAGTATGGAAGCCCTCAAACCTGATTTCCAGGAGTGACTATGGTAGACTTGCTTGCCTTCAATATGCTCTACAAATGCTGGCTGCCTGCTTTACCAGTGAACACAACTGGCTGTGTGATGCTGGAAATATCTAGAGCTTTCTCTAATCTGAGTGCCTTTGGTCTGGGTCTTGGTTTCACTGTAGGGTGGCACGCACTCCAGTGATCCATCAGCATTCTCTAGGCATGGTGGCCTTGGGGAAAGGAGTTGCAAAACTCGTGTAGAGGGAAGAGTAACTTCCTGCTTGGGATTCCAGTGGAAAACCATTCAGCCATTGCTGTGTGCCATTGCACACTCTATGTAATGCCGTTGGACTTTTCTCTAGCAAAGACACACATGGATGTGACTGTTTAAGCCGTTATGCCCAACATTGTATGGACTACATTTATTTAAACATTGTAGGCACACAATAAGTTTTGTTGAATTAATTAATAATTGCATAGAAACCATCTCTCTGCCGCTTTGTGCAAAGAGACCTGGATTGTTATTAATTATATAAACTTTTTCATTAACTTTTCAGCTATGGAAACTATTATCTCAGTAAAACTTTACTGTATAAGGAAAGCAAACACTGATTCTCTCAGAGATGTTTATGAAAATTGCATTTTTAAAAGAAATGACAGTCCAGCTCTTTATATAGTTCATTTTCTTACTTCATTCAGCCCTCTTTTTTTAAAAAATTTATTTATTTAGTTTTGGCTGCATTGGGTCTTCGTTGCTGTGTGCAGGCTTTCTATAGTTGCATCGAGTGGGGGCTGCTCTTTGTTGCGGTGCACGGGCCTCTCATTGCGGTGGCTTCTCTTGTTGCAGAGCATGGGCTCTAGGCGCCTGGGCTTCAATAGTTGTGGCATGTGGGCTCAGTAGTTGTGGCTTGTATGCTCTAGAGCGCAGGCTCAGTAGTTGTGGCACACGGGCTTAGTTGCTCCGCCAGGGAGCATGTGGAAGATCTTCCTGGACCAGGGATTGAACCCACGTCCCCTGCATTGGCAGACGGATTCTTAACCACTGCACCACCAGGGAAGTCCCCAGGCCTCTTCTTGATGGGACCTTTTTGCAGTCTCCTTCCCTGATAACTTGTTAAAAACCTCAGGGTCCCTATTCTTCTCTATCGCTTTGTCCTTTGTTTTCTCTACAGCCATAATCACTCCCTGTTTGCTGCATATTTATTTCTATATTGTTTATATCTCCTCCATAGAATGTAAGCCTCATTAGGGCAGGACCCTATTCATCTTTTTCGCTGTTCTGTCCCTAGCACCTTGATCAGTGTCTGGCTTCTTGTAGGTACTCAATAAATATTTATTAAATGAATAAACAAGTATCACACACACTCCTCTCCCCAAACTACAGTTTGAGAAGAGAGCCCCACAGAACTTATAATGAATGAATGAATATGTCCATTTCTCAGTTGTAACTACTCATTACCCAGCTTCCAGAAACCTAGATCATGCTGATGAAGTAGAGGGAATGTAGGAGTTTGGAAGGACCTTCTTATTCAACTCCCTTTCCTGACGAGGAGACTGAGGGTCCAAGTGGTGAAGGGACTTTCCCTTGGTCAAAAGGAAATGACAAAACAAAGACTATACCTCAGATGATGTGATTCCTACGTACATGGTTCTCGAAGTTAGAATGTGTAGAAAAACACTAAGTTACATTGGAATGTTTAGCTGTCCTGATATTTACTAACCATAGAGTAATACTATATTTTAAGTATAACCCAGATGTCAGTTGGGGAACCTTGCTCCTTTGAGATTCAACAATAACTGGCTGAGACCCCCATCGCCCATGTGGTACTCAGAGATTTTGAGGTGTAGAGAGAGGAGGCTCTGTATTCCTACTTTGTCCTAATTAGTTCAAGATCATTGACTTTTCTTGTACATGCTGTTCCTTTGTCACCTCACTATGCTCCCAAGTTGCCTCTCTAGGTATTTTGATAAATCAAAGGAGAAATTATACTGTTCCTTTAGGAAGGCAAGAGTGGTTTCCCATCAGCATTGGCTTTAAATAAAGAATAAATAACACAGGGTTAAGCATTTGAACTATTTTCACCCACTGACTACTGCTATTTTAGGGTGTTAACTATTTTAGGGTGCTAAAATGTAAAGGCATTGTCCTGATAAAGTAATACATTGCTCTTGTAGAGATGAATGATACAACAGGAAGTACACTGACTTTGTGGGGATCTTGGCCTTGCCATGTACTCACAGTGTGGTTTTAGACAAATGAATTGATATCTTTAAGCCATAGTTTCTTGACTGTAAAATAGAGAAAATGGTACTTACTCTATGGGTAGTGAGAAATAAGTGAAGCAATATATGTAAAAGCTTTGTTATAGAATGCTCTATGCAAGTAACATCACCATTGCCACAGCACACACGTTTTATTTTTTATGAATTTATTTATTTTATTTATTTTTGGCTACATTGGGTCTTCGTTGATGTGTGCAGGCTTTCTCTAGTTGCGGCGAGCTGGGGCTGCTCTTCGTTGCAGCACGCAGCCTTCTTATTGCAGTGGCTTCTCTTGTTGCAGAGCATGGGCTCTAGGCACGTGGGCTTCAGTAGTTGCAGCATGCAGGCTCAGTAGTTGTGGCTCACAGGCTCTAGAGCACAGGCTCAGTAGTTGTGGCACACAGGCTTAGATGCTCTGTGGCATGTGGGATCTTCCCGGACCAGGGCTTGAGCCTGTGTCCCCTGCATTGGCAGGCGGATTCTTAACCATTGCACCACCAGGGAAGTCCACAGCACACACTTTTAAGGTAGTTCTATTTCTTTAGAAAATGACTTCATGATTGCCCCAAGCTTCCTGTCCAAGGCATTTGCTCCTTAGTAGCTGAAACTTTGAAAATGATATTCCCCCTGGAGTGAAAAAGGTGGTCCAGGTAAAGAAAACAAATTATGCATAATAAGTTAGAAAGCAACTTGAGAAATAGTCTGCCCCAGTTGGATTTTTTTGAGCAGGTAAGTGAAGTTTCATCAAATTGGCTAAATTCTTGTGTTCAAGACTCTTTTGCTGCTGAGATATACCAGATTTCTTTTCATAGTTACACAAGTCAGCATCTTGTTTTTTTACTGACTCAAGGAAACAACATTACATTGGCAGAGATCCTGCCCTTCTTGGTAGGATTGACACATTTTGCCTTCTGGATATATTTTACTTTAAATCCTTTTGTGGTTAATACTTTCCTGTGAAGAAACAGTATGTTAACATTGTTTGAATAGACCAGCAAACACATAGGTTGCTTTTGATTGCTTTCTCACTTGTGTGGGACAGATAATGGTTTCTCTTCTCTGTTTCTTTTGCTATTCCAAAGCATTGCATCATAGCATCTCAAAATATGGGGTCAGTAGGATTGTTTTTTCCCTTCATAGAAGAAAGATTGGGGTGTGGAGCTATAAATGACTTACCATTAGTCTCAGAGCTATAGTAACAGAGCTAGGATCTTTTCCTTCCCTGTTATAATACTAATGACGACCTCTTGGCATTCTTCTGAGACACACGCACGTTAATAAGTAGACCTGAGGATCCTTTGTTAAGCCTGGAGAAATGGAAAATAATATTCTAGTGCCCCGCTGAAATAATATTGTTTATTTTACCAATCCTGTGTAGGGGAGAATCTTCAGATAAGCCACCACATTTTTTCCCTTTTGTTAACCTGTGTCTACATTGGGAGGACTAAAAGAGATGGATGATGTGAAAGAAGGAGGAAATAGAAAAAGAACTTGAACAAATCTCATTTCCTTCCCATTGAATTATCCATGTATTAATTTTCTCATCAAGTATTTTTTGAGTGCTTGCTATTTGCCAGGTTCTGTTTAAGTCACTGAAGATAAAAGGGTAAAGAAAATAGGAACCGTTCCAGCCTCATGGAACTTCCAATCTATTGAGAGAGACAGGCAGGCAGTGGATCATTAACTTCTCAATAACAATGATTGCAACGAGAGTAAATGCTTGAAAGGAAAATACAGGGTACCATGAGCCCCTGTAACAGGGCATCTCAACTGAGCATGGGAGTTCAGGAAGTCTCCTGAAGAAGTGCTGTTAGCTAAGACTAGAAATCTGGGTAGCAGGTGGCAGGTGGTGGATGCTTGGCAGTAGAGGGATACGGAGAGTCCAGGCAAAGACAGGAGCATGAACAAAAGTCCTGAGGCAGCAAGAATCTTGGCATATTTGAGACACACAGAGACTGAAGTGAGAGAGCAAGTGGAGGGAGATGACAGAGATAAGCAGGTAAGAGCCACTGACGATCATTGGTCTTGGTCTTGCAAGAGCCTTGATGATGATGCAGAAGATTTTGACCTGTGTTGTAGAGCAGTGGGAAGTTATTAAAAAGCTCAGAGCAGACAGGGGTATCAGCACTCTGGCTGCAGAGAAAGGAAGGATGGAGAAAGGCAGGGCTGCGTGAGAGACCTATTAGAAGATTTTGGCAGTAATCCAGGGGAGCAATAATGTTGGCTTTGACTTGGGGATGTGGCAGTGGAGAGAGGCATGATAGATCTGAAGGCAGCCTTGATTAGAGGTGAGGCCTGAGGGAGCGGAAAAATTTGGTTATGACTCTTGGATTGGGGCATTGGAGACTTGGGGGTATGACATGATTCTATCTATTGATAAAGGGATACCTGGAAGAACAATTTTTTTTTCCCTTAGGGGTGGGCAGCAACACAAGAGTTATCTTTTGGAAGAACTAAGTTTGATATGTGAGCCACTAAAATAGACATCGATCTTGGCTCTATTGATCCAGGGCTCAGAATAGAGAACTAGACTGAAAATATACATAGCTGAGCTGTCCACTTATAGATGGTATATAAAACCATGTAGGGGGATGAGGTCATCAAAGAGAAAAGCCAGATGAGAGAAGAGGAGGGCCCAGGTCATGCCCCAAGGAATGGATGCTTGGTCTGTTAAGATGTGCCATTACAAGAGATCATGTCTGGTAAGGGTTAGGGTAGGTGTGACAGAGTTGCAGGCAATATTTAGAGATCAGGAGAAGAACCTCAGAGAGGAAACTGAGAACAAGGAACCATGGTGGCAGGCCAAAAGCCAGGAGGAAGTGATGTTGTGGAAGGCAAAGGAATATGTGTGAGATGTTGCTGAGGGCAGGGGGAGGATGTGGTACCATTAGGAGAGTGGATAACCCAACTCAAACTGGACTGAACACTAAAGTAGAAAGTCTCAGGATGTGATTTTTCTCTAATATCTCCATGGCTCATTTCTAAATTATGTAGAATTCCCCCTACTGAATATTTCTAATGATCAAAATGATTTATTGTTTTTTTGAGTTTCACTTGGAAGCCAGTTGGAAACACATGAAGTGATTAAAAACTGAACTCAGTTGACTCGCCTCTGGATTTTGGGCCACATAAAAGCCACGTAGTAACTTTTTATAAATGCTGTTTCGAATTATTAAATTGAAGACCTTGACAAAATAAAATATTGAAAATAGTCTTTCTAGTATTACTAGATGAAGTTAGGCATGTCTGGTGTGTCTTTTTTGTGAACTAATGTTTCCATAGTTTCCTGATAGATGTTTGAATCCTGCCTATGAATAGGGCAAAGGGTAAAGAACAAGATTTAGGGATGTTCCAGGTGGTCCAGTGGTTAAGCCTCCACACTTCCAATGCAGGGGGCATGGGTTTGATCCCTGGTTGGGGAGCTAAGGTCCCACATGCCTTGCGGTGTGGCCAAATAATAAAAAAATAAAATAAAGAACATGATTTAGGTGAGGCAAGATTGGAGCTGGGGTTCCAGATGGCAGAGTAGAAGGACGTGCACTCACTCCCTCTTGCAAGAGCACTGGAATCACAACTAACTGCTGAACAATCATCGATAGGAAGACACTGGAACTCACCAAAAAAAACACCCCACAACCAAAAACAAAGGAGAAGCCACAGTGAGATGGTAGGAGGGGCGCAATCACAATAAAATCAAATCCCATAACTCTGGGTGGGTGGCTCACAAACTGGAGAACAATTATACTATGGAAGTCCACCAACTGGAGTGAAGGTTCTGAGCCCCACATCAGGCTTCCCAACCTGGGGTTCTGGCAACAAGAGGAGGAATTCTCAGAGAATCAGACTTTGAAGGCTAGCTGGATGTGATTGCAGGACTTTGACAGGACTGGGGAAAACAGAGACTCCGCTCATGGAGGGCACACACAAAGTAGTGTGTGCATCGGGACCCAGGGGAAGGAGCAGTGATCCCATAGGAGACTGAAACAGACCTACCTGCTAGTGTTGGAGGTTCTCCTGCAGAGGTTGGGGGGGGGTGGCTGTGGCTCACCGTGGGGACAAGGACACTGGCAGCAGCAGTTCTGGGAAGTACTCCTTGGCATGTGCCCTCCCAGAGTCCACCATTAGCACCACCAAAGAGCTTCTAGGCTCCAGTGCTGGGTCGGCTCAGGCCAAACAACCAACAGGGAGGGAACTCAGTCTCACCCATCAGCAGATAAGCAGATTAAAGTTTTACTGAGCTCTGCCCACCAGAGCAAAACCCACCTCTACCCACCATCTGTCCCTCCCATCAGGAAGCTTGCACAAGCCTCTTAGATAACCTCATCCACCAGACAGCAGACAGCAGAAGCAAGAAGAACTACAATCCGGCAGCCTGTGGAACAAAAACCACATTTACAGAAAGATATACAAAATGAAAAGGCAGAGGACTATATACCAGATGAAGGAATAAGATAAAACCCCAGAAAAACAACTAAATGGAGTGGAGATAGGCAACCTTCCAGAAAAAGAATTCAGAATAATGTTACTGAAGATGATCCAGGACCTCGGAAACAGAATGGAGGCAAAGATCGAGAAGATGCAAGAAATGTTTAACAAAGACCTAGAAGAATTAAAGAACAAACACCTAGAAGAATTAAAGAGCAAACAAACAGAGATGAACAATACAATAACTGAAATGAAAAATACACTAGAAGGAATGAATAGCAGAATAACTGAGGCAGAAGAACACGTAAGTGATCTGGAAGACAGAATGGTGGAATTCAGTGCCACGGAACAGAATAAAGAAAAAAGAATGAAAACAAATGAAGACAGCCTATGGGGCAACATTAAACGCACCAACATTCACATTATAGGGGTCCCAGAAGGAGAAGAGAGGCAGAAAGGACCTGAGAAAATATTTGAAGACATTAGAGTTGAAAACTTCCCTAACATAGGAAAGGAAATAGCCACCCAAGTCCAGGAAACGCAGAGAGTCTGAGGTGGGATAAACCCAAGGAGAAGCATGCCGAGATACATAGTAATCAAACTGACAAAAATTAAAGACAAAGAAAAATTATTAAAAGCAACAATGGGAAAATGACAAATAACTTACAAAGGAACTCATACGTTTAACAGCTGATTTCTCAGCAGAATCTCTACAAGCCAGAGGTGAGTGGCATGATAAATTTAAAGTGATGAAAGGGAAGAACCTACAACCAAGATTACTCTGCCTGGCAAGGATCTTATTCAGATTTAATGGAGAAGTCAAAAGCTTTACAGACAAGCAAAGGCTAAGAGAATTCAGCACCACCAAACCAGCTCTACGACAAATGCTAAAGGAACTTCTCTAAGTAGAAAACACACGAGAAGAAAAGGACTTACAAAAACAAACCCATAACAATTAAGAAAATGATAACAGCAACATACATATTGATAATTACCTTAAATGTGAATGGATTATGCTCCAACCAAAAGACACAGGCTCACTGAATGGATACAAAAACAAGACCCATGTATATGCTGTCGACAAGAGACCCATTTCAGACCTAGGGATACATACAGACTGAAAGTGAGGGGATGGAAAAAGATATTCCATGCAAATGGAAATCAAAAGAAAGCTGGAGTAGCAATACTCATATACGATAAAATTGACTTTAAAATAAAGAATGTTACAAGGGACAAGGAAGGACACTACATAATGATCAAGGGATCAATCCAAGAAGAAGATATAACAATTATAAATATATATGCACCCAACATAGGAGCACCTCAATACATAAGGCAAACTCTAAAAGCTATAAAAGAGGAAATCAACAGTAACACAGTAATAGTGGGAGACTTTAACACCTCAGTTACAACAATGGACAGATCATCCAGACAGAAAATTAATAAGGAAACACAAGCTTCAAATGACACAATAGATCAGACAGATTTAATTGATATTTATAGGACATACCATCCAAAAAGAGCAGATTACACTTTCTTCTCCACTGCACACAGAACATTCTCCAGGATAGACCACATCTTGGGTCACAAATCAAGCCTCAGTAAATTTAAGAAAATTGAAATCATATCAAGCATCTTTTCTGACCACAACACTATGAGATTAGAAATCAATTACAGGGAAAAAAACGTAAAAAACACAAACACATGGATGCTAAACAATACGTTACTAAATAACCAAGAGATCACTGAAGAAATCAAAGAGGAAATCAAAAAATACCTAGAGACAAATGACAAGGAAAACACGATGATCCAAAAACTATGGGATGCAGCAAAAGCAGTTCTAAGAGGGAAGTTTATAGCAATACAAGCCTACCTCAAGAAACAAGAAAAGTCTCAAATAAACAATCTGAACTTACACCTAAAGAAACTAGAGAAAAAAGAACAAACAAAACCCAAAGTTAGTAGAAGGAAAGAAATCATAAAGCTCAGAGCAGAAATAAATAAAATAGAAACAAAGAAAACAATAGCAAAGATCAATAAAACTAAAAGCTGGTTCTTTGAGAAGATACACAAAATTGATAAACCATTAGCAAGACTCATCAAGAAAAAGAGGGAGAGGACTCAAATCAATAAAATTAGAAATGAAAACTGAGAAGTTACAACAGACACCGCAGAAATACAAAGCATCCTAAGAGACTACTACAAGCAACTCTATGCCAATAAAATGGACAACCTGGAAGAAATGGACAAATTCTTAGAAAGGTATAACCTTCCAAGACTGAACCAGAAAGAAATAGAAAATATGAACAGACCAATCACAAGTAATGAAATTGAAACTGTGACTAAAAATCTTCCAACAAACAAAAGTCCAGGCCCAGATGGCTTTACAGGTGAATTCTATCAAACATGTAGAGAGAAGCTAACACCCATCCTTCTCAAACTCTTCCAAAAATTGCAAGGAAGGAACACTACCAAACTCATTCTACGAGGCCACCATCACCCTGATACCTAAACTAGACAAAGATACTACAAAAAAAGAAAATTACAGACCAATATCACTCATGAATATAGATGCAAAAATCCTCAATAAAATACTAGCAAACAGAATCCAACAACACATTAAAAGGATCATACACCATGATCGAGTGGGCTTTATCCCAGGGACACAAGGATTCTTCAATATACGCAAATCAATCAATGTGATACACCATATTAACAAATTGAAAAATAAAAACCATAGGGTCATCTCAATAGATGCAGAAAAAGCTTTTGACAAAATTCAACGCCCATTTATGATAAAAACGCTCCAAAAAATGGGCCTAGAGGGAACCTATCTCAACATAATAAAGGGCATGTACGTCAAACCCACAGCAAACATCATTCTCAATGGTGAAAAACTGAAAGCATTTCCTCTAAGATCAGGAAAAAGACAAGGATGTCCACTCTCACCACTATTATTCAACATAGTTTTGGAAGTCCTAGCCACGGCAATCAGAGAAGACAAAGAAATGAAAGGAATACAAATTGGAAAAGAAGAAGTAAAACTGTCACTGTTTGTAGATGATATGATGCTATACACAGATAATCCTAACGATTCCATCAGAAAACTACTAGAGCTAATCAATGAATTTGGTAAATTTGCAGGATACAAAATTAATGCACAGAAATCTCTTGCATTCCTATACATTTACAATGAAAGATCAGAAAGAGAAATTAAGGAAACAATCCCATTCACCATTGCAACAAAAAGAATAAAATACCTAGGAATACACCTACCTAAGGAGGTAAAAGACATGTACTCAGAAAACTATAAGACACTGATGAAAGAAATCAAAGATGACACAAACAGTTGGAGAGATATACCATGTTCTTGGATTGGAAGAATCAGTATTGTGAAAATGACTATACTACTCAAAGCAATCTACAGATTCAATGCAACCCCTATCAAATTACCAATGACATTTTTTACAGAACTAGAACATTAAATCTTAAAATTTGTATGGAGACACAAAAGACCCCGAATAGCCAGAGCAATCTTGAGGGAAAAAAAATGGAGCTGGAGGAATCAGACTCCCTGACTTCAGACTATACTACAAAGCTACAGTAATCAAGACAGTATGGTTCTGGCACAAAAACAGAAATATAGATCAATGGAACAGGATAGAAAGCCCAGAGAAAAAACAGTCTCTTCAATAAGTGGTGCTGGGAAAACTGGACAGCTATATGTAAAAGAGTGAAATTAGAGCACTCCCTAACACCATACACAAAAATAAACTCAAAATAGATTAAAGACCTAAATGTAAGAGTGGGTACTATAAAACACTTAGAGGAAAACATAGGAAGAATGTTCTTTGACATAAATCACAGCAAGATCTTTTTTGACCCACTTCCTAGAGTAAAGGAAAGAAAAACAAAAATAAACAAATGGGACCTAATGAAATTTAAAAGCTTTTGTACAGCATAGGAAACTATAAACAGATGAAAAGACAACCCTCAGAATGGGAGAAAATATTTGCAAACTTATCAACAGGGAAAGGATTAATCTCCAAAATATATAAACAGCTCATGCAGCTCAATATTAAAAAAACAAACAACCCAATCCAAAAATGGGCAGAAGATCTAAATAGACATTTCTCTAAAGAAGACATACAGATGGCCAAGAAGCACATGAAAAGCTGCTCAACATCACTAATTATTAGAGAAATGCAAATCAAAACTGCAATGAGGTGTCACCTGACACCAGTTAGAATGGGAATCATCAGAAAATCTACAAACAACAAATGCTGGAGAGGGTGTGGAGGAAAGGGATCCCTCTTTCACTATTTGTGGGAATGTAAATTGATACAGCCACTATGGAGAACAGTATGGAGTTTCCTTAAAAAACTAAAAATAGAATTACCATATAGCCCATCAATCCCACTACTGGGCATATACCCAGGGAAAACCATAATTGAAAAACACACATGCACCCCAATGTTCATTGCAGCACTATTTACAGTAGCCAGGTCATGGAAGCAACCTAAATGTCCATCAACAGACAAATGGATAAAGAAAATTTACATTGTACATATATACAATGGAATATTACTCAGCCATAGAAAAGAACGAAACTAGGTCATTTGTAGAGACGTGGATGGAGCTAGGGACTGCCATACAGAGTGAAGTAAGTTAGAAAGAGAAAAACAAATATCGTATATTAACTCATATATGTGGAATCTAGAAAAATGGTATAGATGAACCGGTTTGCAGGGCAGAAATAGAGACACAGATGTAGAGAACAAACATATGGACACCAAGGGAGGTAAGCGGGGTGGTGGTGGGATTAATTGGGAGGGTGGGATTGACATATATACACTAATATGTATAAAATCGATAACTAATAATGAGCTATATAAAAACATTTAAATAAAATTCAAAAAAAGATTTCGGTGAAATATTTTTTAAACACAGATTAGGAAACAATACTGCTTGAAGAATTCATACTATGTATTTCCTCTCCTTAAATTCTACTTTGAAAAGTATAGCTTACAGTAAATTTTTGAAAATGCTCAAATTTGGGGTTGGTTTTATAGAACGTCATTCTTAAGAGCTGCATGAACTGAATGAACAGTGTGAATGAACAGCTGAATGAACAGTGTAGCTGCTTGTTATGGTTGATTGTTTGAGTTCTTTGCATAAAAGAGCAGCGTAAAACAAGAAACTGGATTCTCAGTTGGATATAAATTCCAGATATCTATCATTCTTTCAAAGAATTAATATGAGTGCAAATCTAAACTCTGATTTTTTTAATCTCTCAGTAATAACATGTGAAAAATAAATAAAGGAAGGAAATAACTAAATTTTACCTTTCCAGTTAGATTAGGTCTATTATTGACAGAGTCAGGAGACTTGGTATTTATAGCTGCACCAAAAATTAATGGAAAATACATTGTGCAAATTCTTAGAGATTCTTAAGACACAGGTTCTGATTTCAGGTACTTCACATTTCAATAAGTCAATACAAATAATTACAAAACAAGGAAATAATTTCTATTACAAAGATGTATTTTAGGAACTCAGAGGAGGAACGTGGAATGGTATAAGGAAGGATTCACAGAGGATATAATAACGTGAGCTGAGTCACCTTGAGTAGTCAACGTGAAGAGTAAAGACTCAGAGGAAGGGGTCGTTTGCCACGTTTAACATGAAGTTGCGTTTAGTGGAATGGAGGAGAATGTCAACGTAGAGAGGACAGATTATGAAGGACCTGCAGGCCAAGTTAAGGAGCTATTGAAGAATTTCAAGCAGTTGCTTAGTAGGTAATTTATGTATCATGGGAGGTCATCTGTGGCAGGGGTTAGAGTGGAGAGCAGGTCTGGAGGCAGGGGGACTGAAAAAGATGCTATTGCAGTGGTCCAGGTACACTACGGAGGGAGGCAGAGCAAGAGAAAATGAGCAGTGAAAAGACGGCTGCACCTCTCAAAAGCATCCTTAAGGAGCGAGAAACAAAGATCTGGATTATAAATTCAAGTTTGTAACGTGTACAGTTCTCCGGAGAAGAGAGAGAAATTTACTTAAAGGAATTGGCTGACATAATTGTGGAGGCTGGCAAGTCTAAAATATGCAGGGTGGGCCGGCATGATATTAGCATACAATATTGGATTTTCGTGTGGCAGAGATCCTTGGTATGGAGACAGAATCTTCCAAGACCACAGATAAAGTGAAACATTGTTCATGTTATGAGGCTGAATCAACCCATTCTGGGAAGGGGGGTTTCATGTGCAGCGGTGGCATCTGTGAGCTGATTTTTTTTTAGTTGACTTGCTCCCCTGCAGGTGTGAGGCTTTCAGAGATAGACAGAATGGCTCATTTTTCTAAAGCCATGTTAGAAACACTTCACCCCTTCTATTTAAGACAAGTGTTTCTAGACGTGAAGTACATTGATACTGCTGAGTGTATTGCTAGGGAAGTTTAAGTTGTGAACCCTAACACTAAAGGAAAAGTTAATCATCAGAGGCGTTTCCTTGTTGTCAGAGAGCCTAGGAAAATACCTGATGGACTCAAAGCTTTTTCGTTATTCCCTACCTTTCGAGGGGGAGATTTTGTTTAATTTTGTTTTGCCGAAAGTGTATGTGGGCCAGTGTGAGCTGAGAGCTTAGTATGGATGAAATAGTTTTAGCATTGAAATGATAGATGAGAAGCTATTAACAGGGCTAGTGGACATTTGTGAATCGGTTATCACATGCCATACAGTGGTTGGAGCATTGTGCAATTCACCGTCATACAGCTCTAAAGATTTTAGGACCTTCAAACTATAATCTTCTCCCTCAATCACAGCAATTCGAGCATGATATTCATCTTTGAAGCTTTGGGCCAGCTTTTCTCTTTTCTTGCTAAGGTCACTAGAATTTTGTCTCTGACATTTTGAGACAATTTTTAGAAAGATCACTTCCAAGTTATTTCAAATTACTTTCATTCTTATTTTGATGTCATTTAAGTTATCACATAATCGGGACTTCAGGCTCACTGCTGTCCTTGGACAGGCTGTTTTAAATCTGTTTTACTTCTCAATCAGTAGATTCTATATTAAAAGGCTTAAAGGATTTAAAATAAGTCCATTAAAATTTTTAATCCTCTGTCTCATTTTGGAATAGTGTTTCTGTTGTTTCCTCGACATGGAGTATTCAATCTGTGCAGAAAAAAGGATCAGAAAAGGAATTCATTTTCTTTCACTTAAGCTGGGATACAGGGAGTGAAAAGTGGCCCTGTTTGAATTTCTCTGCCCTTATCCCATATCTTTCCTCCATCCTTTTTATGCTTTTTAAAAGGTGGATTTCAAATAAATATACAACACTTTAACTGAAGACTTTCTGGGTCAGAAAATATCGCTCTATCACTGTATCTTATTATGATTTAACTTCTGAGACAATAAAAATTCCAGTTTAAGCGGATGCCAGTTCTGTAATGGAGATCCATGGGAGATGCCTCAGTACTTTTATTTGAAATTTTTTCTCCACTTGAAGCCCTTCTGTGCCAATATCTGGAGGGGTGACTCCTACCCTGCTGCTAGCATCTGCCATTCTGCCATCTTTCCTCGCCGCCTCAGGCTCCTTCTTGACTGTCCAGGTGAGTCTGGGCGGGGAGGATGATGGAGGGGATGCAGAGAGTAAGAGCAGGCCCATCGTACTGACCACCCATCCTCACTTCCCCGCTGGTATTACTCCTCACACCCCAGCAAGGACTAGACCGTTCCCAAAATGTGATAGGCTAGGGAGTATTTAAGGGTTTTGTTTGTTTGTTTTTTAGATTCCATGGGAATGTAAATAAGATACAATAGTTATGACATTTTTTGAGTTGAAAGTTCAATCCATACAGAAGATCAGTTGCCTTTTTTGTCTACCTTATGTTTAATTGTTTATAATACTTATAAATAATATAGTCATATTCATTGAGATGTAGGTTTCCTTATTTATCCCATACAGTTAATGGTTTTCTTTCAGCTGTCATCTCTGATTTTTAAAAAAAGTTTTGCAACTTTTTTTTTTTTTTTTGCGGTACACGGGCCTCTCACTGTTGTGGCCTCTCCCGTTGCGGAGCACAGGCTCCGGACGTGCAGGCTTGGCAGCCATGGCTCACGGGCCCAGGCGCTCCGCAGCATGTGGGATCTTCCCGGACCGGGGCACGAACCCGTGTCCCCTGCATCGGCGGGCGGACTCTCAACCACTGCGCCACCAGGGAAGCCCCAAGTTTTGCAGCGTTTTAATTTCAGTTCTTATAGCTTTTTCTGCTCTAATGGCAAAACTGTCCCTACCTGTCTCTGCCCCATGAGAATGCCCTCCCCACTGTTGTAGCCGAGGAATTGCTCCTAGGCTCTGCCTCCCATTTTCTCAGGGAACCCCTCCTCCCTACTCCTCCCTCACTTAACCTTGCCTTTCCCCAGCACAGACTCTTCCGGTCAGGTGGGACTCTTATGTTTGTCCTAACCTCTCCCAAGTTTGGTTCCTGGCGGCTCGTCTTTCCCAGCAGTGGGTGGGTCATTGTCACTCCCACACCCAACTCTGCCTCCTGGATCTCCAGCCCAGCTGAGTCCCGATCCACCCCCATGTCCAGGAAGGTGCCAGGGCATCCCAGGCATGTGCCAGAAGACAAGGAACAAGGATACAGAGCACATAAAACCAAAGGATCTTGCTGCTTCTATCATAGAGCCTTTAAAATCGACCTAAGAGTGTTGCTGTGTTCCAAAGGCACTGGGGTCTGAGCATGTCTTCCAGGGTGAAATCCAGGCACCTGCCCAGCAGAGGAGGCAGACGTTCCCCCAGATCCTTCCAAGGAACATGAACAGGTGGAGCATCTCCTCCAGGTATAGAGCAACTAACTGGAGTCCTTGTTAATATGTTTTGTATGATGAGGTAGAGTACTTTAAACAGCTTGGGTTTTTAAAGAAAAAAAAATGGGTTTATAACATAGGGCAGCTGCAATGACTGAATCTGCTTTCCCCGATGCACTGCAGTCCTGGCCAGACCATCTATGCAGCTGCTGTTTACTCACCAGATACAGATCGGTTGGACTGCTTTTCCTCCAAACCCCCAGGACACCAAGCCTTGCCATGGTGTAGTAGATTCCAGGTACTGCATCTGTGTTCTTTGGATGCATGTGCTCTAATTAAACATATAAAATAGGATTACGTCAAATAATCATAAAAATAGATCACACTTCACTTTTCTTTTCATGAAGATTATGCCACTCACCCACCCTCAGTAACTCACCTTCAGTGGTGATTTGGGGGTGATACTGATGAAGGTCCTAAATCACCCATCGTCTCTTGCCTGATGCCTCCTGGGACGGGAAATATGCATTTGTAGGATCACTGGTGGGGAGGTAATGATGCAGTTTGTGTCTACGGACTGGGCCACGTGGGATTCAGCACCACGGCCTCCAGTACATTAATAGGCCAACTAGTGTGTGGCTGACACACCGGCTTTTCTACCTCCCTAATTACCTGGAAGCTTCCATGTTATTTTTCTGACTCCTTGCCATGAAGACACAAGTACAGACTGTATTAGAACTCAGAGGTTTCTGCAGCCTGGAGAAGCTTGTATGTGCCCCCAAAGGCGTCCAGTGCCTTCTGTTAAAGAAGGCTCAAAGGATCTCCTCAAATAGGTGATCTGGCTGCCAAATCACCACAATGACTTTCATGATGATTTTTCAGCAGAAAATGATTTTTTTTTTTTTTTTTGCGGTATGCGGGCCTCTCGCCGTTGTGGCCTCTCCTGTTGCGGAGCACAGGCTCCGGACGCGCAGGCTCAGCGGCCATGGCTCACGGGCCCAGCCGCTCCGCGGCACGTGGGATCCTCCCAGACCGGGGCACGAACCCGCGTCCCCTGCGTCGGCAGGTGGACTCCAACCACTGCGCCACCAGGGAAGCCCCAGAAAATGATTTTAAGGACTGAACTCCATTGTCTGCATTTATCCCTGTTGAATCAGCAAGACCTACAAGTCTTGGTATTAGCCTCTTCTCATAACATTTTATTACACCGAATTATTATTATCATTATTATTAAGTACACTGAATTAACCATGGGATATGACCTAAGCATTTCCTGTATACTTTGTCAACATAAAATTTAATTGATAAAAGTGTTCCTTTTAGAAGTGTCCCATTTTTTTCTAATACTGTATTGTAGTAAGGATACTTACAGTTTCATTACTCCATTATTAAGTCTGATTTGTGGATTCTCCAGAAAGGAAGAGTTCAGGCTTTTGATTTCCTACCACCAGTAGCAGGAAGATGGACTGACCATCACTCATACAGCAATGCCCTTGCTCTTAAGCATGGACCACACAGCTCTCTCCATGGCCTAGCCCCTAAATGCCCCCTCCAGCTTCATCATGCCCCTTCCATCACCCTCGGACTCCTACTTTGTGCTCCCTGGTTACCAGACCCAGATTCCTTCATGCCTCTGTGCCTTTGTTTATGCTGTTCCCTCCCCCAGACTGCCGTTCCCTACCTTCTTTGCCAAGACTCCTCCGACTCATTCTTTGTGACTCTGTGTAGACCCTGCTTCCTCCAGCAAGTGTTCCCTGGTCGCCCCAGGTGGGCCATTTTGTACCTGGGGGCACCCACCCCCATCTATGTTAGCACTTGCCTCTCCATGCTGAAATTGACCACGTCTCTGTCTCCTCTGCTTTGCGCAGGGTGAGGTCATCACTTGTTACCAATGACTTAGAGTCATCTGTCACCCAGTGCAGCGGGCTCATAAGTGGTGGCTTCAGAGGGTGGTCACCAGCTGAGCTGTCATGGGAGCATTGACTTCTTCTAATAAACTGAGTTAATAATAGATCAAAGCCACACAATGAAAAGATAATTAAAAAACGTGCTGCTTCTGATCCCTTGGATTTCTGGGTCTAACTCTTTCTTAGGAGTCTAACCCAGCTAGAAAATGTTACATTCAGTAAATACAGTGAAACACATAAAATATTCTTTTTCATTTTTTTCTTTCTTTTCCTTTTTTTTTTTTAAATTTCAAGGCTGTGTACTGTTTTCTTGCCAAAGTCAAAAGAGCTGAGAAGGGTAAAGCATGTGTGAGTGGGTGTGCATGTTCCATGAGTTTCTGGCCATTTTTGTTTTAAGATGGCATAATTTCATGGTTGTTGAAAAAGCTGTCAACTAAATACTCCGCTGTAGGGTATCTCAAATTTTCACGTGCCAACCGAACACCTGGGGCTCTTAATTAAGAATGCAGATTCTGACTCAGTAGATCTGGCAAGGGTCCTGCTGTTGTGCATTTGTGACAAGCTCTTAAGGGACGTCCGTGCTACCAGTCCGTGGACCACATTTAGAGCACGAGGCAGTAGCATTCAGATGGTGTCTCAGCATTTTCATCTGGTGAGACTTTTAAAGCAAAATTGTTTCCTTCTGTTTCAAAATGCTCCAGTAAAAAAGCGCCACAGATGATCTGATTATAAGCAACCTGAACAGACCTCATATTGTTGTCTTTCTGGGCTTGCGCAGGACATTTTGGAGTCTAGGCAAGCAAGCTCACGGCACAGAAACAAGACATCCAGCATCCTGATGACCTTCAGCCCTTTTTCCTGGTGCTCGGGTTTAGAGTGAAAGGAGGCACATCTCACCATTCTCTCTAGTAAAATTTTACTAAGACTTAGCTGTTCATTTTGTGGCATTCCCGAAACCAATTTATTGGCTCCCATTTCCATTGGGTGAGGAATAGAATATTCTTGTAGGAGAATATCCTTGTATCCAGATATTAGGAAACCTTTCCCATTTGTCCCGGAAAACCCCTGTGTATTAGTTTCCTAGGGCCACCGTAACAAAGTACCATACACTTGGTGGCTCCAAACAACAGAAGTTTATTCTCTCACAGTTCTGGAAGCCAGAAGTCGAAGTCAAGGTGTTGGTAGAGCCATGAGGCTATGCTCCCTGTGAAGCCTTCAGGGGACGATACTTCTTTGCCTCTTTGAACTTCTGGTGACTCTTGGAATTCCTTGGCTTCTGGCTGCATCACTGCAGTCTCTGCTTCCATCTTCACACGGCCTTACTCCCTGTGTGTCTCTTATGAGGACACCAGTCATTGGATTTAGGATACACCCTGAATCCAGGATGTCCTTAGATCATTACTACATTCATATATCTTAGTTGGAAATACATTTCCAAATAAGATCACATTCACAGATGTTGGGGGTTGGGATTTGGACATATCTTTTGGGGAGATACTGTTTGATCCACTGTACCCTGAATCCATTGAGGAATCAGGATGTGAAGGTTGGTGCAAGAGAATAATACATACAAACACCCTATTCTGTGCAGAGCAGAGTGGGAGGTGCATCCTCCCAACCCCCTCCTCCGTGTATTGGAGGAGGGGGGCTGGGAAGATGCCAGCGCCATTGTTCCATCCCTCCAGGTAACTGTAATGATAATTAAAGAAACAGTAACAAACAGGTATTAGCTTTTTATATGTGGCAGAGCCTGCACAAAGAACTTTTTTAAAGTTTTCATTTAATCTTTGCAACTATGAGATACCTGTCATTTAATGCTATTACAGATGGATTCCTTCATTTGTAAGCTTTCTTTCAGATAATGGTCTCTATTTATTTATTTCTTCCTCTTTTTCCTACCCACTGATCGAGCTGCCTAGCTGTCCAGACAGCAGTCTGCTGCTCTGCTCAGTTATTTTTATGCCACCTCATTCCGGAAAGCATGAAGGCATTTTTCAAGAATATGGGTTATCGGTGCCTGTAAGTCTTGATTTGTCATTCATTAATTACTTAGATAATAATAAGATTTAGAAGCCAATGCTGATTGATGTGAATGTAAAGTATTTCTAAGGCAGTTGGAAAAGATCATTCAACTGATAAAAAATTCACTGTCTACACAGCTTTTCAGTTGCTGTCTGATTGCACAAAGCACGATGTATTATGCTCCTTGCATAAAGTAAGTTTCGTATTTCACCACCTGCCTCCCTGGCCAATTAGGTACAGGGAACAAGATGATGGAAGTAAAAAACTCTTAATTGTACCATTCCTCTAAAGTCTCCTGAAGATGTAAATATATTGTTCACCTGTTTGCCACTAGAGAGGAGGGAATTTGTCCTCATCTTTCAAAACAATGGCTAGTTAATAAATGAGTTAACAAGCAGAAAATACATGGAGGGCAAGGCGTTTAGTGCCTTCTAGGATGCTTCACCGTGTCTTAATATACTGAACCTCAGTTGGCCCTGAGCCATCCCTCAGGATTTAGCTGTTTTCTTTTAGGCTTCATTTCAGGATCTAGAATCAGTTAAAATCAGATTTTCCTAGAAATCAATATCATTGCGTAGATAGGATTCCAGGATTCTAATTGTGAGCACGGAAAGGAATATGCAGTCTCTTTACTGTTGGACAATGAGAGCTAAACCAGAATCAAATGATTCGAAACGTCTGCTTTTACAGATGAGAATATGTATCTTGTGCCGGATTACTGCTATTGGAATATTCCATCGCCAAAAAAAAATTCTATGTTGGATTTTCAAATTATTTTGGTCCTAACACGTGAACTTGAATTTATGTGTAGGTAGTAGATCCTTTAGCAAAATAATGGACAACAGCTTATTTCTTTAGGTTCTTCCTTACTTATCCAATCTACACAGATTCCATCGCCTGAAAAAGAGAGCATGCATTGTATAGTGTTCTGCTTTAGAGTAAACTGGGCTTTATCTGCCTGGAGCACATCTGGGCTCCACCTCTCGCCAACTCTGTGGTTTGGGGCAAAGTACTTCCACCCTCTGTGCCTCAGTTATTTTATCCTTCAAATGGGGTTATTTGGAGTCTCCAGGTTATAGAGTGGATGGGATGGTGAAATAAGAAAATACATGTGAGATGGTAAGCACAGACTTGCCCTAAAGCAGCTCCATCCAATAGGAATATAATATGAACCACATTGGTAATTTTAAATTCTGATAGACTCATTAAAAAGTGAAAATAGACAGGTGAAAATAATTTTAATAATATATTTTATTTAACCCAGTATATTCAAAATACTTTTTATTTAAACATGTGGTCAAAATTATTAATGTCATGTATTACTTTACCTATCTCTGGCCACCAACACTAATGATTCTGATTCACTTGGTCTGAGGTACAGCCCTGGTCTGAGTGTGTGTGTGCAGAGCTCCCAGCTGATTCTAATCTGCATACCAAGAATCAGACTAGTGTCTGAGGAAAATCACTTTCCCATACCCATAAAATAAATGATGCTATTGGCTGTAACAACTTAACAATGTTATTGATAAGAATTGAATATGGTGCTGATAATGAAATGTGTTGTAAAATATAAAATGCCACAAGGAGGGAAGAGCTTTTCCTTATTAATAATTATGTCAAAATAGGGAGGGAAGGCAGTCCTCAATGGAATCACCTTCTGAAGATATGCTAAGAACCTAGGCAGTCTTTCCTTTGATTCCACTGACTCCTGCCTTTTCTTGCATTTTTCTTTTTTTTTTCTGAAGATGACGTTTACTAAGCACTGTCTTGGTGGCAGGCTGTATGGATAATGGGAAAAGCATGTTTTTAGAAGTAGTGTTCACTAGAGGCAAGTGCCACTCCATCTGTTTCTTAGTCTGGGTCTTGGTTTCCTTATCTGTAAATGGGATGATTGATACATACAAGGCTGGGCTTTTTTTTTTCTTAGAATGCACGCAGCTGGGCTTTTGTAAGGACTGATATAAATGATGGACATAAAGTATGTAGCTCAGGCTCTGGCCTCCCTCCCAGGCATTCTGCTGGGCCCTGGACATGCGTGTGGTTCTGGGTGACTCAGGGAACCAGCAATCCTTGTAGCAGTTTAAGTCACTAGCGGCATTTGAACAATTATAATAGCTGGCGAGTGCACACGTCCCAGAGCCCACACTCCTGGGCCCTCCTCTCTCACACACTGACATAGGAACCCTTTTTTCCCTTTCCATAGATGATATCTCAAGAGATTTGTTCTAATCTACCAAATGGACCGTTTCCTTCTGTCCTGAGGGGAGAGATTGGGTTTAGCATGGCTGAATTGGTTATTCAGCTTTTAACAGCCGGGAGGAAGCCCTTTGTTGCTGATTGAATCTCCCCTTGGGAGTGCAGGAAGCTGTTTGAGTGAAGTGTGCCCAGATCAGATTGGAGTCCAGGCTAAAGGAAGTGCCCCCATCTCCGTGGCTTATGCAAATTGCTTCCTATTATTCTAAAACTGAGATAAATGAAACAATCGCATGTTACAACATTGTGGGCTTTCTTGCACAAATTTATTTCAAAGCTTGTTGACCATTAAAAAAAAAAAAATTCACCCAGGACATAACCATCCTGTGGGTCCTGGTGACTCCATGACTGGTTTACCACAAGTTCTGTTTACTGTTTGGGAACTTTGTCAGAGCAGTGCACGTGGTTCTGTGGTGCCAGAGACATTTGTGTCTGTGCCCCTTTTTATTTTCCTAGGTGAAGAAATTCAGGTTTATAGAGAGTTGGGGACCCACCTAAAACCTTGCACCCATGATATTTACAGCTGGCATTGGTGGATGGCTTCCTTAGCTAGGTGGGATGTGAAATGCTTCATGTGGGTTATCTCATTTCATCCCACCCCTATGAGTTAAGCACTAATATTATTCCGATTTTATGGGTAAGTCACTTCTCCCAGGTTCCATATCTAGGAAGCAACAGAGACAAGATAAAAACCTAAGAATTTCAGCAGGGCATTTCTGAGTGAGCACTGCCTATATTGGGTTTATGTAAGTTGGAAGCTCACTGTGATAATTAACAATTTACTGAGTTCAGAGCAACAGGGGAGATGCCATAAGACAGTTCATGATTAACTCCTAATGAGTGATACAGTCAATAATTGCTATATGAGTTCAGACTAATTTGAGTCTAATGTATTTTTAAAAATCACATAAAACATATAGTTGGCTACTCACAGCTTCATAACACTCTATGTTTCCTACCATGAAGTCAATTCTTAGTCTATTCTTAGTTGTATTGTGAGCATATGCTGCTCACGTTAAACATTTCTTGGAAACATTTACATTTGCAGTGCTGTTTTGTCAGGTTAATTAAAGCTGTCCCACAGCAGTATATGCAGAGGCCATTCAGAGGAAATTTAGTTGAAAGGTTGTCTGTAACATAAGCTGAGCCAAATAAGTGAGTGACAGTGGCAGAAGATGCGAATTCATTCATTCATTCATACAGATTGAGTCCCACTCACTTGGTAACATTGCTTCAGCAGAGGAAGTGGAAGGATAAATTAGACGGCTACTCAAGGAATTCAGAGTCTTGTAGAAAAGAGAAATAAGCCAGTTAAGGTAGAATTTCTTGAACAGGGAGGTAACAAGCCTAATAAGAAATATCAGTCTGATACAGGAGAGCATCTCGCTGTTGTGATGCAAGGGTGGGCAATGTTTTTAGCAATTGCGGAATCATCAGTCTGGGAAGAGTTCCTTGGTTTGTAAAATCCAGCATATTAGTCCGGACAACTTTCGTAACCAGGGGCCTTGAAACCCAGGTACTTTAACACAATGAGCCTTTGTTTCTTGTGTCAGCAAAAAGTCCAATATGGATTGTCTACGAGGGGCTCTTCTCCAGGGTCTAGGATCTCAGCTCTTGCCATCTGGTCACTGTGCTCACCACACCCAGAGTCCTTGGCTTCCTTGCCTGGATCCTTTGTATCTGGTTGACAGACAGAGGAAGAGAGACCCTGTGCATCCTCCTAAAGATGACCTACATCAGCACCATGACCACACCTTGCTGCAGGGGGCTGGTGACAGTCCTCTAGCAGAGTACTCAGGTCCAAGAGGGGACCCTTACGTTGCTAGGCACCAGAGTCTCTCCCACACCTAGATTTTTTTTTTTTTGATAGAAATCTACCATCTCTGCAGCATGTACCCCTGCATCCTTTCATGATGAAAGGAAAAACTCTTAGCCCTAAAGAGGTTAAACTCTGTTAATGTATCTGATGAATAAGGTTTATCCTCCCTGCCTGTCAGACCTGCTGTTTGACCACGGAGGTGACCTCCCTCTTCATTGGTTTCCTTGGTGCCAAGAGACTGGATAACATCTCTGCTACAACTGCAAGGAACTAAAGCATCCAGTCCCCAAGAGATGGCGTTTCCGCCAGTCCCTTATTGAAGGTTGCCCGGAAGCTGTCCTGTGTTCCAGACTGCATGGCAAATGGAAATCAGTTTTGCTGGCCTGAATCCTCCCAGAGTGCTCTGTACCTGGTTTTGCCCACTCTGAGCATCAGTCTTGACTCTCATTGTCAGGTAGAGGGCTCCCTGGACAGATGCTATGTATAACAGTACCGAGAGGGTTCTTTTCCTGTGGAGTCTATTAAGATAACAGGGATTTGATGAAAATGACTGAGCCCTCAGTCTGTGAAGAGAACGACACACATCTCCCTGCCTGCTTATAGTCAAGCACGAGAGACGATGCAGAGCAGCTTCTCATCTCACCTTCGTTTCTCTGCCCTGAGGATAAGGTGAGAGCTCTGAACTAGTTCTGGGAGGAACCATCTCTGCTTAGGTCTCACCTTCCTCCTTACTTAGAGGCCCACATGGTTCTTTCTCTCGATCAGCTTCTTGTTTCAAAACCCTGATGACTGAGTCTTGGGCTCTCTATTAGTTTCCTATTGCTGCCACAAACTTAACCAATTAAAATAACACATTTATTCTAGTACAGTTCTGTAGGGCTGGAATGGTACTCAGCTAAAATCAAGGTGTCAGCATGGCTACATCCCTTTCTGGAGGATCCAGGAGAGAACCCATTTCCTTGTCTTCTCCAGTTTCTAGAGGCTGCCTGCATGCCTTTGTGCATGTCCCTTCCTCCATCTTTCAGGCCAGCAATGGCTGATCACGTCTTTCCCATGGTGCTTCACTCTGATGTGCTTCTGTCTTCCTGTTCCGTGTAAAAGGACCCTTATGATGACATTGGGCTCACCTGGATAATCCAGGATAATCTTCCTCTTTTAAAGTCAGGTGATTAGCAACCTGTGGATCCAGGGCCTGTGAATATGTTACACTACGTGGTAGAGGAGAGTTAACATATGGAATTAAAGGTTCCCGAGAATAAGCTGTGGACGTCTTTGGGAGGCCTTGATCCTGCCTGCCACTGGCTCTGCAAACCCCTTTGCTTGTGGTCTTAGACGAACAGTTTGAGCTAAGAGGAGGCATCTGAAGCTGCTGATAGAGAGTCCAGTGTCTAATAGCAGAAAGTCTGGGATTTCTCGCTTCATATCACCATCTTTGTGACCTTGGGCAAACACTATCTTCCCTATGCCTCTCTTCCTTGAATTATCAGTTGGACATGATGATAGGACTGCCTCCATAGAATCATTGTGGTTTTAAATGAGATAATGCACACAAAAATTTTGCATTGCGTTTAGGCCATAGTTAAAGCTGATAGACTAGCTGTTAGTAATTACTGAATTATGATTGTTGGTCACCTAGGGCAGGGGTGTGTCCTATGCAGCTAGCTTCTGAATATACCTGCGTTGGCTTTTGCATTCCCTGGGTGACGGCAAGGTTGTTTTTCAAGTTTCTTACAGGGGAGCATGAGAACCCTTTTAGAAGTAGAAACTCTGTTTATATTTGTCACCCCGATCTGACACTAGGTAATGATGCTTTTTCACCCCATGTCCAGTATCCTGTGTTCCCACCAGGGCCGAGATCCCTTTTCCATCCTCCCCAGGTTTCTGCATGGGGAGGAAACCCTTGTTAATCAACTTCACCAACTGCTTGGATTGTATAAAACACAGACTATCTCTTAGGTAACAGACCACGTGAGGATTTGTTGAGTAGGAACAGATTAGCTGTATTTTGAGACGTGTGGATAGTGCGGTGGGTCTATTTGACGGATCAGAGGGCTGTCTAGCTGCTAGACCTTATTCTGTGATGTCAGGCTTCCCTGAGCATCTGGCTTGCCAAGGAGCAGGTAAGTGCAGGGAAGGGTTTCCAACGTGGAACCTTTTGTTGCTGATCATCCCTGGCAGAGAGGACCCAGCTCTGCCTCTGATTTTAATAGTTGTCCATCGCCAAAGCAGGCCTGGGGTAGATTTGATCTGAGCACCAGAGCTTTTAGTGGACTAACTCATCTTGGGGAGTTAAAGGGCCTTGGACCTACCTCTTTATGAGTGGGCACAGAGAGAGATTTCTCTAAGTTCTATAGAAGTAGCTGATGGAAGAGGAGGAATCTGGCTGTGTGTGTGTGCGTGCACATGTGTGTGTGTGCGTGCGCATGTGTGTGTGCGTGTGTGTGTGTGAATGTGTGTCTTTAAATATTATTGTTGCCTGTGTCAGAAGCACACAGAAGGAGGCAGTGATTTTTTTTTTCTTTTTTTTACCTGAGTTGCATTGTTGTTATATGTGAGAAGGCTTGTTTTTATTCTTTGGGAAAAAATGCACTGGATCATTAGGGAGGCTTCATTTCCTTTGTAGTTTTCTAATTCCCTTTACACAAAATGTTGTCTGATGTGATAAAAAATAACCTATTTTAACTCGTAAACTAGCACATATAAACATTTTATTAAGCTGTTAACATATATGATCTTACTGTAAACTATTACAATCCTATTGAAACTGAGTTTGGAGCATAAAATAATTATAATAGTATGATGTTCTAGTTTTACAATATAAGAAGAAAACCTTCTATAGAAGAAAGGAGGGGATTATACACCTTCAAATGCAGAAGAGATCAATGAAGTCTTTTCCCCCTATCATTTTATACTCTTTCAGCTTGATCCTTTTGGGCAATGAGAGGATATCTTGACCAAGAGGCAGGGCTTCTAGAAAGGAACCCCAAATTTTAAGCTTTGATCAAATGTTGTGCCTTTTCGTGTCACTTCCGCTCTGGCTGACTTTTCACACGCAGTTGGATAGTCACGTTCAATCAGAGTGCCATTCTAAAATGGGATTTAAATTTTACATTAATGTGCTTACGCCAGGTTTCTAACCAAACGAACTCTCTCACTTCTCTGAATTTTTTATACATATATTTCTTTTCACGTGTTTAGTTCAACATTCATGGAATCCCACAGTAAGTTATGCTATTAGTGCCCTGCCTTCGGGTACTGAATTTCCTGCCTCGAAATGGTCGTGTCAAAGCCGGTGGGTGCAAATCTGCTCGCATAATGTGGTTAATGTAAACCACATCTGCTGCCTAATGTGTGAGAAGGTAGGGAATAAAGTAGGAGCCCGTTCTGTGTTTCTACCCGCCCTCTCCCCAACCTCATCTGCTCCCTTACTTCTCTGAATTAAAATTTTCTTCTCTGATAGGCACATATTTTAAGAATTCCTCACCTGGCTTCTAACTTACTGGTTTTATAGGGCAAGATTTGGGGAGTGGGCGGCTGGGGGCTGGAGAGAAGAAGGCTGATCTGAAACTGTGCCCATGGTTAAAAGGTGATGCGGAAAAGCGTTGAGTCCTGAGCATTCCCCAGCATCAGCCAACTTCCCCAGTGCGGCCACGGTGCCCTGGGCAGGAACCAGTCTTCTTGCTGTTTGCTCTGGCAGAAGGAGAGAAAGTTCTGAGTCCCTTTAGCGTCAGAGAAATGCAGTGGAGCAAAAAGCCAAAAACTGATGATGGAGATTCAGTTGGGTAAAGGAAGAAAGAAAACTGGGAAAAAAAAAAAGCATCAACGAGGTGCAAGCAAATTACCCCAGGCTGCCAAAGAAAATAGTCTGTTAACTCCTAACTTGCTTTAAATAGGAACCCTGGTTCCAATAGCAGGAGAGCTGCTTTCAAACAGAACGGAGGAGCGAGCTTTGGAAAGGCCAGGTGAACCTGATCTCAGAAAGGGGGAGAATTATGGGATCGAGGAGGTGGCTGTAAGAGTTGATAATGAATGGAGATGAGAACGTCACTCTTGCATGTGAAACTTTACTTAGGATATATTAGGATCCCAATTTCTTCTCCACCAACCCCAGGGAACAGCATTTACTAGATGTTTTAACCATAAAGAAGATGTGTCTTTTGAGAGAAGTAGAAAATTCGGCGCACTTAGTGGGCACCTACCACTTTAGCAAGTAGAAACTACTTGAACGTTTTAATGTTGTTTAGATATGAGTACGTCAGACAAATAGACTTTATTTAAAGGCTCTGAGGAGTCCTGTCTTAAAGAAATGGTTCCCTTTTACAACATTTTCCAAATGTATTTAACTATGATAGACCTTTCTCCTTCCTTTAGGCTTTTGCTTTTCACAGAGGCATTGGTTGGTGAAAGAAATTTAGGAGTGCTTGTCTATAGCTTTCATTTTATAAATGAAGAAGTGGGCCAGAAGAAAGTGTAATTCTCCAAGATTCCTTATTCTTCAAGGACTGAGGTGAGGTTAGAATCCCGTGTTTTATACAGAACCCGACCATTGTTAGCTGTTGGCCTCTGAGACTGATAAGGGTCCCAGCCCCCAGCAGGAACACTCTGGGTGCCATGCAATGTAGATTCATCCTTCAATCAGCCCCTGAAGGATGGTTTTGCACTTTTATTGGACCTCAAGCTCATTTCTGTGGTAAGAGACCCATGAGACCCTGGCAGTGTAACAACAGTTTGACCTCACAGAATTCCTAGTTCGCATTTCAGAATGATCCAGATAGATCGCATGTTCCATCTAACTTACAGCAAAGGTTTTGCTTACTGAAAGCAAATCTTCTGAGGAATTCCTATTACTTCCCTTTTCTGTAGATTCAGACCACCGCGGTTTCTACGCAAGGCACATTTTCTTCAGTAAGAATAGAAAGGAGAGCTTTAGGCTTGTTAGATTAAGAAAAGAAAGAGGAATTTATAAATGTTATTTATAGGAGAAAATGTGTTTAGAACGTGCTTCTACAGAATGGCTTGAAAGAGCCTAAGTAGCCATAACAATTAGTTGGAATCTATTCCTAATTATGCTTCCCTCTTTAAGATGCCATTTTCTTTTTTCAGGAGAACTGTATTTGATGGTGCCAAGTAAATGAATCATTTTAGGAAGAAAAACTAGGGTTCATATACTATGTGATTCTCATGCTTTAGTTGGAGATAATTGGCAAAGAAAGAAAGTTAGTGACTTCTAATTAAAGACGTATATTTCCCTTATAACTGCCAGGACAACCTGAGACAGCTATGTTAGCAATGATTTCCCAAGTTAATATGCTTGGAATTTTAGTCAAAATGTTCTAGACCCTGTTTTATGTCTCCTCTTACTTTCTTCAATGTATTCAGAACTCAGTATTGCCATTTGTGATGGAGAACATTGGACAGAGGACATTTGTTGCTTCTGTGATGATTTCCCACCAAGTCAAACTTCCTCAACTTGAAGTTTTCAGTAAGGCACTTGTATACCAGCAAAAGTGCAGTTTCACACATAAGGTCAACAGAACTTTGTTTTCCTAAACACTTCATGTATTTCTATATTGGAAGTTCCTTAAAGGCTACATTTTATCTTGTAGCAGTGGTAGACTTCAAACGTGGCTGTTTTTGTAGAAAGGTTGTTTTTTGTTTTTTTTTTTAATCAAACACGAAGTGATTTTAACAAGCTATTTTCACAGCTGAGTTCCCAGTGCTGGAGGTTTATGGTGTGTTTCATATGTTCTTACTTTGCTTTCCATTTTTGACTTGTTTATTTTTCATGACACATCTGAATGCCTTCTTGTAAGCAGGACCCTCTTCTTGAGATCCAACTGTGGGGTTATTAGTACAAAGGCACATTACAGGGATCCTTAGTGAGGGGTTAAGAGACACAGTTCAGAAATTATTTTCTTTTCTGACCAAACATATGCATGATGTTTTTCCTCCCATGGAGATATAACGCAGACTTGAATTTCTGAAAGATTCATGTACTTAGGACTCCAGGGCTTTTGATATTACCCGTCTGATCCTCTTCAGAGAGCCTCACATCATTATCTTCCAGTTGAACCACGGGGTGGAAAAGATAATTCTAAAGCTTAAGTCAAGAACTATAATGCAGTCCTGAGTCAGATGTGTAATTGTCAAGCTCTCTTCTTTATGTCATGTGGTCAACTTTTAGTGAAATTACCCCATGACATGGACCTTAAGTGGGTGAAACTGAGATGTCTTTATTGATGATATGTTAAGGGAAAATGGCTGAGTGAAGAGTCTTTCTTTTGAGTGAAGGTTCCAAACTGTCTTCACTCCATTTAGCAGGGATATTGCCTCCAAAACCAATTATTTAGACTAATGCTGACACTGTCCAAAAAGTGCCATCCCCTTTTACTTGATAAAATGAGCATATAAAGGAATATATCAGCAAATGCTAACATTGTGATTTCCTTTCCTAATTCAAATCAATCACAGTTTTTTCTTTTTTTCCCAAAGCAAAAGAAGGAAAAGCATGATATTTCCTTAGATTCAGCTTCTAAATGAGTATCTGATTAAACTTGTAAGAGTAAATCTAATACAATATGGCTACTTTGCTTATAGACAATTAAACCATTTTGCTTATAGACAAAATTATAGACTTTGCCTATAGGCATTGCTCTATTACTTATATGACTCTTCTCTAACATCATTTGATGTGCTTACAAATTACCCCTGTAAAAGTCATATATAAGATAAAGCTCATATAATTTACTTTCTCTTACATTGGACTTATGCAAAGATGTCTTCTTCTTCACCTCAAAACTTGGAAATCAAATTGGGTAGAACCAAATAGATCAGAAAAATCCTATAATTATTACACATTTAAGGGTGAGCAGTAACTTTATGGCTACAAGTGAAAGATTTTTTATGACTATGCCCATATCCAGAAGAAACGTTTTTCAGTAAAGGACTTATGAGTCTATTTGAATTGGGCAAATGTTGGGTGCAGCATGATTGGGGTGTACAGCGTGTGATGTACTGACAGATTCTAATGTCTATAATGAGCACCTTTGTATGAATCGTTTCTGATATGAAAAGAAATTTGCTTATCAATGCAAGAAAAACCATTGGTATGTTAATTTTATGCAAGCATGTCTTTACTTTCTAATTCATGCCTCCCGATAATGGAATTGTAATTGGATTTCTGAAGGAACATGCATAGCAAGCAATTTAAAAGGAATTCGTTAATCAGAAATTACTCCAAATTTGTGCAATGAAAAATGAAGACATATAACCTTTGTCCAAAAATGCAAAATGGGAAATTTTCCCTAAATGCTCTAATTTGAATGAGGATTACCTACCACAACATAGATACCTCAGTGATGCTTTGAATTTTGCCATTAGAGAATTGAAGGTTTCATCTCTTTGTGTTAAGCATTTTTCTCTCACCTTGGCCTTGAGGTGCAGAAATCTAAGATAGAGGTAATATACCAAATCATTAATATCTGTATCTTTCCAAGTATTTTCCATTTTTCTGTCTCTAATAGGGGAAACCAGAGTCTTTCTGGATTTGTATGATTTAGGGATTAGGGAAGGACACAGAAGAGTAGCTTTCCTGTCCTTTGAAGTGGGAAATGAGAGGGAATCACAGCTCTGAGACTCACTAGCTGTGTGGCTTTGGCATGTGACTTAATTCCTCAGTCATTATTGCCTTCATCTGTAGGATGCTACTATCATTAGGGTGTGGTGGGGATTTTATCAAATAATACATGTAACATAACGTGGACAGCATAGCACCTGGTCCGTAATAAATGGTGACCTGACATTTTTTTTTTAAAAAAAACAGTACTTTAAAAAATTTGAAGCAAAAAGGTGCCTTTTTTTCCCATAATACCAATAAATAATAATAATGTGAGTAAAGAAAATAATAGCAGCTTACACTTATTAGCCATACCGGGCTCTTTGCTAAGGATGTACGCACACCATTTTATTTCATACTTGCAACAATCTTATGAAACAGGTGCAATTAAACAGCCTCAAATGATAAGCAGAACAAGTGCTTCCTGTGAGCAGGTAATGAGTGCCTGGAAGATGAGAAAACTTCAAGAGTGATAGCTCTTGAATTTTTTCAAGCTTGGTAACTAATTGGACCAAAGATAAGCCCAAGGTTTACTATTTGAGAAGGAACTAATATTTACTGAATTTCATACATTTCAATTAATTTGAAATGCTTATGCCAACCTTGGAAAACGTAATGTTATAGATGCAGTAGCTAAGGCTGAGAGAGGCTGAATGCTTGGCTGATAGACACACAGCTAGTAACTGATAGACGGTGACCTGCATCTAGGACCCACTGACTCTGGACCCATGTGCTTTTCTTAGGCCGTGCTGAGGTACCACTCACAGAAACAGACAAACCAGGATCACGGACTTCGGTTTGGAGATAAATCCAGTTAGAGTCTGTTTCTGTCATAGATTTGAGGAACCATTATAGTGGGATTGGCAAGATGGCAGTTGGATCAGCTCTGAGAGATGTGGATTTAGGGACCATTTCCAGATCAGTGATCCAAATGGCTGGAGGCGTAGCCAACAATCACTTGCAAGACTTAGAGGAAAATCTCTCTCACTCTCCATTTCTTTCTGCGTGTGTGTGTGTGTGTGTGCGTGCGTGCGTGTGTGTGTGAGTGCATGTTCTAGGGTTTCTCAACTTTGGCACAGGAGACATTTTGGCCTGGATCATTCGTTGTTGGGAGGGCCTGTGCACTATAGGATGTTTAACAGCATCCCTGGCCTCTACACGTTAGATACCAGTATCATACTAGACCACCACCACCCAATGTCATGACAACCAAAAACGTCTCCAGACAGTGCCAACTGTCCCCTGACGGAGGGGGCAGAATTGCTCTGGGTTGAGATTCACCGCAATGTGTGTGTGTATGTGTGTGTTTGTGTATGAATGAATATTTGTATATGTTGAGGGGATAGACACATACATTTACATAAATGCGTGCACACATATATGAATTATTGGGGAGAGGAGTGGATAGATTGTGTTAATAGCCTTGATCTCCAGTTCTTCATACCATCTTATGTCCATGCCCTCTGCCATGTAATTTTATACAGTTTCTCTCACTAAAGAGACAGAGCATATGATCCTTTGAGTCTGGCTCCTCTGTGTGACCTGCTTAGGTCAGCACTGTGACATGGAATTGATGATTGTAAGTTCAGCCCCTCAGCCTCGAGAGGCCATACCTCCCCCTTTGCTCTCCTACACTATTGCCAGCATCAAGAGAAGACCATGACCGTGGACCTAGACATTGTCATACTGAGTGAAGTAAGTCAAGACAGAGCAAGAGAAATATCATATGATATCGCTTATAAGCAGAATCTAGAAAGAAACGATACAAATGAACTTATTTACAAAACAGAAATAGACTCACAGACTTAGAGAACAAACTTACGGTTACCGGGGGGAAAGGGTGGGGGGGAGGGAGAGTTAGGGAGTGTGAGATTGACATGTACACACTCTGCTATATTGAAAATGGATAACCATCAAGGACCTACTGTGTAACACGGGAAACTCTGTTCAATATTATGTAACAACCTAAATGGGAGAAGAATTTGTAAAAGAATAAAAAGGAAAAATGAGAAGGCCATGACCAGACTAGCCCAGTGGTCCCATGAGGAGGAGGAGAAACAAGACAAAAAACAGTCAAGGTCCCCTAGTCAAGCCAGTCTGGAGCAGAGGCCCCAGCCAGAGCACAGACACATGCACAAGTTTCACAGACCCACAGACCCCTAGCTAAACCCCAATCAACAGACACATGCGAAGGAAATAGTGCTTTTTACAGTCCACTGGTGCTTCTTACATTTTTGTTACACAGCAAAAATGAAGTGATGTAGAAGGAGGGAAAAGAAAGACTAGAAAAGCAGAGGGAGTAACAGGATTTAGAAAGAACCAGAGGAGAGAGAGTATCACAAACTGTGAGAAGGGGGCTGATAATGAGAAGCAGACCTGTTACTTGGGCATCATTCTTAACTTTGATGGAGAACAGTTGTAGTGGGACCAAGCACTGGGACTGGAGCAAAAGTCAGGTCATAAGAGAGTGAACACATGGTGAAGAACTTTAAACAGGATTTGGAGACTGTTCTCTCCCAGAGCTTGGCAAGGAAAAAAAAAAAAAAGGTTCAGAAAGATACACAAAGAGCTATTCCTAAGAAACGGTGTCATGAGCAGTGTATTGTACTTTTATTTTATGCAAGGACATTTTCAGGTATGAGTCTGAGTGATTTGGTTTTCTGGGCATCTCCAGGAGCCCTGTTGGGACCCATGTGAGCTCTAGGTACATAAGCAGAAGGCAAGTGTGACCTCAGGAGCCCCCAGGCAGCACTGGGAAAAGAGAGAAGATGCCGAACGCTTACTTGATTGACAGCGCCCTTGGGTCTTGCGCATCTCAGCCCCTAGTCATTTAGTTGAAGGAGAGATTGGATACAGTGCCGCTCAGCTCGGACCACGGTCAAGGTGCCACCCTCCCTCTGGAACCAGAGAGAAGGCATGTGGGACTCTTCAAGGCAACTCTTCACCTGAACCCATGGTGGCTGTCTTTCTTTTTAACTGGTTTCACCTCATCACCGTTCCCTTTGTTTTCTCTTTTTCAGCTGGTTAGTTAGTTGAATTGTCTAAGCCTCTCTCACACGCTTCCCTTATTTCAGACAGATACTCTCTGTGCTGTGCTGTCTGGCTTCCTTGCTAGACTGTACATCTCTTAAGCCATGGCTCTGTGTTTTTCCATCGTGTACTATCAGCTTGCAGTGGAGACCCTTCGATGACTAGGCACTAAATAAATGCATCAATATTAAGACATGAGCTTGAGAATTGTAAACCCATCCTTGAAACAAGTAGGAAACAACTTACTGGTAACCTTGTCAGATCGATCTCTCTGTGAAGCAGTAGACACTCGTAATGACAAGAGATCAGTATATGCCGGGGTAGTTGGCATTAGCTTCAAGCAGGTTGGATGTGCGTGGAGCTTCCAAGGCTAGATATGATTTAGCTGCACGTGCAGTGGGGCATTATGCATCTTTAGTGTTTGTTTGTACCAGGCTCATGAAGGACAAAGCAAGTCAGCAGACCCTTGCCACTCACACGTGCCAATAAAAATCCAAAAGGATTCCAGCCAGAAGGTTACCATTGCCAGTCACGGTGAATATCAAGGCTGATGTGCAGGTGGTCTGACTAATGTGACTATCTGATAAATTTTGGAGAGTTGGTTGATACTTCCTGAAAATGTAAGAACTCATCAGCTTTTTTTTTTTTTTTTTTTTTTGCGGTACGCGGGCCTCTCACTGTTGTGGCCTCTCCCGTTGCGGAGCACAGGCTCCGGACGCGCAGGCTCAGCGGCCATGGCTCACGGGCCCAGCCGCTCCGCGGCATGTGGGATCTTCCCGGACCGGGGCACGAACCCGTGTCCCCTGCATCGGCAGGCGGACTCTCAACCACTGCGCCGCCAGGGAAGTCCAGCTTATTTTTTTTTAAACCACAGGGAGCTTCTGTGATTCTTACTTTGAGTAGATTCTCTTTTACTTATTCATGGCAGTCTAAACACCTGACTGTTTTTAAAGGCAATTGCATGTCCTTTTTGCTAGTAAACATGTATATGGATTTTAGTGCACATGTTTTTAGAAAATAATTTAATTCTTATATTCTGGAATAAAAAACTACATTTTATCCCTAATGAGTCATATCATGTTAATTGTGTATAACTGGGAATATGCTTATTTTTGTATTATAAGATGTGTAGTAAAACTCAACGTAGAAGAGAAATAGCTCTTTGGAAAGTCTTGCACAGGGCTTTCTTTTGTGTAAAATGTACACAGGAGAAACTGTAGCAGATAATAGAGAGAATGGGTAAAGGATACAGAGATGAAGGCATACCAACCAGTTATCAGAGCTTTCAAACCAGGGACACAGTAGAGGGCCTTAGCAAGAGGGTTTGACATTAATGGATGTTACCAGCTCTCTCTTTTACTCCCATCACTACCCTGATTCCTTGAAAGGTCAAAGCTATTTGGCAGTAACACACTGCCTGGCATGTAGTACATGCTCGATAAATTTTTGTATGGGTGAATCATGTAATGAATGCATGCATGAGTGAATGAATGCTGACAACCCATTAACCTACTTTTCTCCCATTTCTTGCCTGTTCCATTTCAGCACTAGTTTACCAAAATACAGCACTGGGGCACTCATTAGGATTAATTGCAGAAAAAAAGCACTAAATATTGGGTTGGCCAAAAATTTTGTCTGGGTTTTCCGCAACATGTTATGGAAAAACCAGAACGAACTTTTTGACCAACCCAATGTTTTTGTTTTGTTTTTTTTTTTTTGCGGTATGCGGGCCTCTCACTGTTGTGGCATCTCCCGTTGTGGAGCACAGGCTCCGGACGCGCAGGCTCAGCGGCCATGGCTCACAGGCCCAGCCACTCCGCGGCATGTGGGATCCTCCTGGACCGGGGCACGAACCCGTGTCCCCTGCATCGGCAGGCGGACTCTCAACCACTGTGCCACCAGGGAAGCCCAACCCAGTGTTGTAAGTGGAAAAGGATTTAATACACGGGCTGAAGTACTTAAAAACTACTGCAAGTGTTGGAGGAGTGGAATTCAGGAGGGCCCTTGCACTGTTGAGTTCAAGAACACTGGTCTAGGATGGAAGGTGGAAGCTATAAGCCACTGACACTATAATTGCCTCTTGACAACAACCCACCTCCCATGAGGTGGAGATAGAGAGACACAGCCAAAGCAGCTGGGCCATGATCTGCACCTTTCTTCCAGGTGTCATGAGAGGGTAGAGAGTGCCAGGACCTAATTCTCATCGGTGCCTGATTCAGTGCCTTGAAGGTATTCAAGTATTCAATAAGAAGTTGGCTAAAATGAATTTAGTTAAGCTGTTGTTGCACAGATCCCTGGTTTCTCTTACTTGGATGTGTTTTTATCGGTCCTGTTCTTTCTGCGTTGGTTAACTAATTTCATTAGACATAAAATAACAAGGAGGGATACGTTACTAGCAGGCTGATATTCGGGGGTTCTGATTGGGGGCCACATGGGAAAATTGTTTGGGGTCATTGTCTTTATTTTAGGGCGATTTGAACTGAAGGGTCTGGATTGAGTTTAAGCTTTGCATGGTAATTACAGTTGAGATCAGATTTAACTGGGATAAATTAAATGACCTTTGACCAGGAAATAGCAGGAGCTGCTCACGTATGTTGCATATTTGGGCTGCAAAACTGTTTCAACCAAATGCGTCTTCTACTTACCTAGAGAACCACAGGCCACAACCTCGATTTTAACCTCCGGCTCTCATTTATTTCTTTCTACCTTCTGCCCCTATTTATCCACCATGGAGTGCTTTACTGCAGTCCACACAGAAATATACCTTTTAGTTGCTGATAACAGACATTTTCCAGCTGACGAAACAGAAATCTCCACTGTGGTCTCAAACCTATCTTGCTTTTCTTTAGAAACAAAAGCTCCTTTCCTAGACAGATTACTACAAATTGGCTCTCTAGGATTTCAAGTATTAAGTGCATCATATTTGAAAATTAATTATGTATTCCATATATGTTTAACGTTACTGTTCTTAATTAATATGCCTCCTAGCATTTTACAGGTTTTATAAAATACAATCTGCCAGAAGAGTTCCCTCCTGTAAAGCGTTGGGAAAGCCTTTATGTTTTTACTTAATGAGCGTGACAATAAGAATTGCTCACTCAAGGGAAATGCCAGAGTCTAGGGATCAAGGTTATTCCAATGCCTTGATTATTACCTTTTCTTTCTAAAGGGGCTCAGTCTTTTCAAAGTTGATACAACTAAAATCTTAGTAGAGATTAACCCATAGGGTTTAAGTGATTGAGAGGAGATACCAAAATACATTTTATCCAGTGCCTTTCGAAGTGTAAAAATAAGCCAGTGTTTTTGGTCCATCTTTAAATATGTAGAGCTTTACTGGTATCAGCTAAGTAAGGGCTGCAGGCAAAAAGCCAGTGGAAAAGCCATTGATGACCAGCTATCGCTACTGATGGAATAAAAAAGAATGAAAAACTATGAAATCTCTTCTCTCTCTCCTTCACTCCTTTATTTTACTTTTGAATGTCGTACAAGTATGAAAACCAAGGCTCTTTTTCCTGTCTGTCTTCTGTATGCCAATTTGAAGTTAGAATTAAGATGTCAAATGAACTTTCAAGAGGAAAGATTGAGTCTCCTGGGAAAATTATGGGAGTCGCCAGCGCCAACAATTCTTTGATCCTAAAGGCAAAAGAATTTATTTTGGTGGTTCTAACATTATAAGCTACCATATGGCTTATAAATATAAACAGAAGAGAACTTGGACAAAGATAAATTCCCGAAAAGACAAGAATGAAATCTTAGGCAGTAATCATGGGAAATAGTGAACTGTCTTTTGGTAATTACTCAGGAGGGCGGAAGCACAGGGCTCCAGTGTATTTGTTGCCCCTCTGGTTTTTTTTTTTTTCTTTTGTAGTTTACGATAATAGAACACAATTGGAATTAAGAGCTTAGCGTGATTTTAAAAACTACGGTCAAATTCCTATTTATTCAACTGCTGACACTATGTGTATTTAGGCTCCATTTCAGCTCCGTGGTTCCAAGTTTCTTTCTCTAATGATGGAAAGTTGAGAAGGAGAGAGTGTTTCTTATCATTCAGGGGCTCTCATTTCTCCTAGGAGGATGTACTCTGTCCACGTCTTTATTTCATCACTAATACTCTGTTGTCGTATTTCCTTACATTCCTGTACTCAGCTTACTAGGGAGAATTCCTTGTGGGCAGAGCATTGCCTCTTTCCGCATTGTATCCTCAGGGCCTGGCATATAGTAGTTGCTCAAGAAACATTTCAAAATGAAGGCATGTATAAGAGAAAAAAAATCCTTGCTGACAGACCCACCTACCTGTTCCATTAAGCATCTTTATAACCTTCAGAATGGATGACGTTTAGAAACTCCCAGAACTGTTTGCAAGAAGCTGTTAGTGAGAGGAGCTCAGTTCTGTCTTTTTGGACTTAGTTCCTGCTCTTGGCTGTTCTTGCGGACCTCCCGGAAGGAAAGGACCCCTCAGCAGCTTCTACTCTGGGGTTTCTGCGCAGAGCGAGATTAGACCGATGGCCTCAGAATTCTGTAGCTCTCTTCCATGGGGCAGGCCTTGACATTGCCCTGTGCTTCCAGGAGGCTGGCAAGTAAACTGCTACAAAGCAGACGGCTGGCTGGCTTTGAGGCTGGGAATATCTGAGACCCAAATCCCAACCCTCCCCTCGGCTGTGAGACCACGGCCATGCTCCTAGCCTCCCTGAGTCTGCCTTCTGTGGCTGCACAGCTATTCTCAATGATATTTTTAAAATTTAAATACAAAGTGAAGACTTGGCTTCTGAATGTATCTTCAGTGTCAATGTTGAAGGTCATGACAAATTGAGAATCAAGGTGTAAAGGACAAAACTTTGTGTTCACTTTCTTTAGTCTTCGCTCAGCTAGGACATCCTGATGTTTTTTTTTTTTTGTGTGTGTGTGTGTGTGCATGTGCATGTGTGTGTGTGTGCACGCTTTAAGGAGAAAGGGAAACTTGAGAGGTAGTATACTTGGTTACCCAAAGGTGACTGTTTCTGAGGAATGTTTCATTGATGCATGACGTACATACTGAAAAGCATGGAAATGGGATATGTACAGTCAGATGTATTTTTACAAAGTGAATGCACTGATGCAACCAGCCTGGGATCAAGAAATGGACCATCACAACCTTCACACTCCTTGTCACCTCCAGTCACTACCTCCCAAGGATGGGCGCTATCCTGATTTCCAACAGCGTAGATTGAGGTGTTCCTGTTTTTGAACTACACTTACATAGAACCACACAGCAAGTACTCTTTCCTATCTGGTTTCTTCCACTTAGCATCATGTCCTTAACAGCGACTCTTAAAATTATGGTGGGTTCCACAGCACCTGATTTGAAGAATGCAGGCACTGGCATTCTCTAGATCTTGATAGACTTCTTTTTTTTGGTATCAAATATTTGGTGTCATAACTAGATTTTTCTCATGGGGAGAAACACCTCGTGTAATTTGATGAGCAGTTATGCAGCGAATTTGATCAACGTCGAGTGTAATGTGATGCCTTAAACTGTGAAACCTTAAATACGTCAGCTGTCGTCGTCACTTAATCTGGTAATACTTCTAGTTATTTGAAAAGCTAAAATTCTGGGAAGATCCCACGTGCTGCGGAGCATCTGGGCCCGTGAGCCATGGCCACTGAGCCTGCGCGTCCAGAGCCTGTGCCCCGCAACAGGAGAGGCCACAACAGTGAGAAGCCCGCGTACCGCAAAAAGAGGAAACTCTACAAATGTTATGTATAAATCACTGTCTCTGTCTGGCCGCTTACAGCAGGAGACTTTAATTGGCATCTTTAGCTAGTGTATCTTTTTTAGCTGTTACCTGGACTTCGGTCTCACTCCCAGTAAGGCCTTAAGTTTTTTACAAAAGTGAAATCTGACTTTCAAATGCTGGATTAGCATTTATGTCATTTAAATTCTCTCTGTTTTACTTTTATAAAACCTCTCAAAGTAATAGAAACTTCAGCTTATAGAAAATACAAATAAGAAATCATCCAAAATGAATTATCTTTTAAAAATAAAGATGTGTTGGTTTTTCATGTTCACTATATTTTTGAATAGGTCCAGAATTTAAATATAATTAAGCAGCTCAAAAAAGTGTGTGGATTGTAGAGTCTATAAAATATTGACTCTTATTTTTAATGTTGTTGGTCTGAATAAAATTGTATGATTTTTTTAAATAAAAGGCAGTTTACCCCTAAATCGATTTTTCTAAGTTTTAATCAGTTTTGAAGGTCTCCTCATGCACCTAATAATTTCAAATTTGCCCAATTCATAGTATCATAAGGATTAACAGGGTTTGGTATAATGCAGATCAACTGGAATTAAAATGAATTTTGTGGTGTGACGAAACATGCATCTAACTGGCTAACTGAAGGAGAAAGGAGCTTGCTTGATTGGTGGAATTTGCTTTTCCATTTATGTCACTGGTTCCTTGTGTTATCAAGATATCGCAAATACACATTTTTAAAGCAGTGTTTCTTCATGGGTATCTTCTAACTACAATTCGGCTAATGTTTCCACAATAGTCACATCATCCTAGAGCTTTTAAATGTTCCAGAACCTGAATGCCTGACTGGTTGTCCAGTCAGCTCTCTCTTAGTTGAATTCAATCTAACACACCTTTATTAAACACCGCTTCAAAGCACAAGGTATGGGACTGGTGGCAAGAATGCACAGATGAATGAGACAGCTTTCCTGACTTTAAAGACTTATGCCCTCATGGAGATCAGAGAAATCTAGAATCAAGCCCCAAGATCTTTCATAAACTTCCTGAAGGACTGGGGAAGTCACATCCAAATTGTGTGATTGTTTCCCTCATTTGCATAAAGACAGTACTTGTTTGTTTTTCACAAGGATGTAGAGTGTGAGGCTGAGAGAGCTGTGGTTGCAATAGGATTATATGGTGTTTCTAAGCCCTGTGTTTCGTGAAAATAATCACAGTAACATAGATGCAATCATGAGAGTTTATCCACAGAGAACATTTGGTACATCATTTTATTCCATTTTACTAGTTAGGGAGCTTTGTCTTAAGTTCTTTAAAGAGAGAGGTATTCAGAATCCAGAAAATAGAAGGAAAGAGCAAAATGGAAGAAGAAAACATCTTTTTAAAAAGAGGTGACTTGATTTCCTACTGGCATGAACCATCTCCTTTGAACTGCTAAGGAAAATAAAGCATTATTTTTCTTGGGCCACATCCTAAGAGGGAAATGAACTGCTTGCTAGCTGTGAATTATGCAGCTTTAATGCACTAGAGAGAAAACGTGCTTTTCTCAAGTGACTTGAGAGTCAATGCCCTGCATTTCACCTAATGTACGATGTTATATTAGAGTTTGCCGCAAAGCCCCCATCTTGCCCTTTGTTCTTGAAACGTTTGCCATCTCTGCTCTGAATTTGGTGAACCCCTTTTTTTTTAATGATTAAAAAACAAATGTGATGGTTGAGAATCGGTCTCCTTAGCCTCGCTTCACAGTCTGAGTCTCAACATTTGTTATTAATCAAGAACATAATTATGTTTGCAGCAAGGAAAATAAATCATTAATCCTGGCAGGCCAGGATGAGACAGTCCCAGCTCAGGTGGTTGTAAACCTACCAGCTGAGTCAAGTCATTTTCGTCAGCTCAATCATTTTAGGTTAACCTGGAGGCAATACGGAGAGCTGTCATCACCATTACCAGTTAGAAAGAAAAGGTTTTATTTTTCCCCACTTATTGGCATGATGAACAGTGAAAATATCCCATAGAGGTATGCCAAGAGAATATTTCCACTTTGTATGCAATGATGGCCATGTGGGCACTGAATAAATAATAATGATAAGAAGTAACACAGGAGGTGGCCAACAGCAGGAAGACGAGCATTCTTTGGCTTCAGGTCTGACCTTGTGCCCCGTTAACCCCCAGATAGCCAGTGGCATGACCAGGGAAGCCAGATAACCTCACTGTGTGTAGGTCTCGTTTAGACCTTGCATGGAGCAACCACAGTAATAAACACTGGGTCTGTGTCAGCCAGCAGAATGTAAATATTTAAAGGGTCCGATTGGCTGTGAGCTGTTTTAAGAGCCTTCTGTTTATGATCATTCACTGTAGTAAATGTTTCCTATTATGCAGACAGCATGTAGTAGGATACTGAACTTCACTGTCTGGCTAAGGGAACACAAGAATGTAAAAATCTGGCAATCTTGCATTCCTTGGCTACTTCTTCAATATTCAGCCAACCTTTCACTCACATCTTTCTGCCATGAGTGTTGCTCCCATGGCAGGTCCCATGTGGTGCTGGCTTTTTTGAGCTAATGCACATGACCTAGAGTGTTGCAATCTGAATTGCCTCTGACTGCTTGCTTGGGTTTTTAAACAGTGGTTGTACTTGAAATAAACATGTTAGCTCTGAACAGATAACCTTCAGGTCCCAATAGCTTCCCTGGGTCAATTTCACTTTCATTGGACCAAGAGATCCTTTCATAGCAGAATCATTTCTGATAATCGCCAAGGGATGATACCCCCCCATATTTTGATTGCTTAGCCAGAGAGATGGTTCTGAATCAATCAAATTTGTTTGCTAGTATCACGCTTTACACTTGTATTTTAAATAATAAACCTTTTGTTCTTCATTTTAATTTTGATTGCCTCGAGCTCTTTGCCTTCATACTAGTGTTTATGTGAACCTTGATTCACCTTTTGGGCAGAGGCTCTGAGACTCCTTTTCCTTACCTATCTTAACATTCTATTTGCTGGTAACATTGGATCTCATTTTTCTTAACATAGCATAGGCAGTGATGAATTGCAGCATAGCAAAATAACCTTCTATGACCTTGCACTCTTGGTCTGGGTATGGTGGTCACTCCATCACTTGGTCAAATGCATATTGGACAAATAAATGATTGACTGGATGGGGCCCATGTTGTCAGAAAATTGGAAAATTGGATTACGGAAGGGAATGGGTTCTCTGAACGGCAGGGCAGAGATTGTACCTATGGGGCCACATTTCCTCCCAGGTACTACCTTTTCCAAATTTACCATCCTCAATGCTCTTTTATTCTCTTATCTTCTGATTTTTTGCTTCCTGTACAATTGCTTTGTGAAATCACATTAGGATGAAGTCTCTATTCATTTTCAAGACCTTCATGTACATCAATTAATATATATCAATTGAATAATAATTATTGGAGGGCCTATTAGTTTTCTGTGGCTGCTCCAACAAATTACCACAGACTTTGTCGCTTAAAACAATACCCATTTATTATCTCACAGACTGTGGGTCAGAAAATCTGGTGGGCTTGGCTGAGCCCACTGCTTAGGGTCTGTAAACCTGAAATCAAGATACCAGCTGAGCTGCCTTCTCATTTGGAAGACTTGAAAATGAACCCGTGTCAAGGTCATTCAATTCAAAATTCAATTCCTTGTGGTTGTAGGACTGAGGTCCTTGTTGCTTCTCTGGCTGTCAGCCAGGGGTCACTCTCTGCTCCTAGAGGCTGCCTACATTCCTTCTCATGAAGCCCCCTCCATCTTCAAACCAGCAGCAGAGTTGGGATCCTCTTCATGCTTCAGATCTCTCTGACTTCCCCTCTGCCACATTGGGAGAAAATTCTCTGTTAAAGGACTCATGTGATTAAACCCACCTGGATAATTTCCCTTTCTTAAGGTCAACTGATAAGTAACCTTAATGACACTGGCAAAATCCCATTTGCCCTGTAATGTAACATAATCACCAGAGTAGCACCAGGGAGTGAAGTCTGGGGATTCATCTTAGAATCCTGCTTACCACAGTAGGTGAGCGGGGGGTAAATACCAGATTCACTGCAGAGAAGGTTTTTTTCTTTTTAACTCACTGGCAGGGATGTACATTCCTCTACACAGTATCATTCCTCCTTTTCAGTATCACAGCCCACATTTCAGCCTCATCCTCTTTGCTTCCAGAGTCTAAAGGAGGCCCTGAATCTCTTACAGACATGAGCAATTACTCAGTGTCATGGCAACATTTCAGGAACTCCTGGTCTTGACAGGCAGCTCTAGACTTGGAAGTACAATTCTGAGATGTATTAAAGAATACTGAGGTTTCATGCACATTTTCTGTGAGGTTGAGCTTATTATTTTGTGTTTTCCTCAATTGACTTGAGTATTGCTGAGATTAAACAGTTGCTCTGAAAAACCAGGTGGAAGTTCCAGAATGAAAGTGCTTCTTGATGCACTTTGCTCCCACTGAACTCTCCTCGCTTTGAGAATTCTGTGCTATTTTTCCTGAGCTACTTGGAAATTTTTTGTGCTTTTAACTACATGGCCCAGTAAATGCCAACATACACCATCTTCTGCACACATCACACCTTTAGTTTGTGCAGCGTTTAACTTAAAGCGACATGAACTTCTTGCCTTCCCTGGCTGAAATGAATACCTTTCATGGCAGGAACTAAGGTGGCTTTATAAAGTAGAAAGTCTTATTTTGTACTTCAGGACAAGGAGGCTTAGGGGATCTCCCTGCCGCAGTGATTTCATCATGCTGCGGCCAAATGGTTCTTCTTAAAATACCACTTGCATCAGCACGCCATTCCTCTCCCAAGCTCCGCAGTGGCTCTCTGCTGGCTGCTAAATCAGCTTAACACCTCCTGGCCAAATTTACTCTTCCCTGTTTTCTAGATTAAAGCCTCTGCTATACTCAAGTTATAGCTCAATGTTTTCTCCCATGTACTACTTCTGAATCTATTACATACCTTAGCGCCATACATCTTATGTTGTATTATAATTATGCTTTACACATTTGTTCTTCCCTGCAAGACTCGAAGCTTCTTAAGCATACTAACCATGCCTTACCTCCCTTTATAACTTGGGGGTTTGCATAGGTCTGCCATGTGGTAAGTACTCAGTAAACGTTGGCTGAAATGATTTGAATGTACCGATCCACAGTTTATTTCATAAATATTTATTGAGTTCCCACTGTGTTCCTGCACTGTGCTAATGATGGAAAGATGCAAGATGAATACATGTGACTTCTGGCCTTGAGAAGATCCTGGCTTCCAGGAGAAAGACATGGATTCCATAATTCTGTGATGAGAGCTGTAACTGCGGTGTGTATGATGTATGAGCACAGAGGTCAAAGCACTTTATTCCACCTGGTGGGATAGGAGAAGGCTGGATAAGCACCTTGGAGGAGTTGGTATTTGAATGTGTCTTAGGATGAGAGGGCATCACAGCATGTGTCTCGGAGCTAGGACTGGGGATGGGAGAGCCATTCCCGGAGGAGAACACAGGATGTGTGAAAGCCTGGAGGTGTGTGTATAGGGTGTGGTGCCAGCAATGTAATGTGCCTAATTTGTCAGGGCCTGAGAGCCAGGGATGAACATAAGGCTGTAAGGGGAGGTAGAAACTGGATTAGAAAAAGCCTCAGATGCTTTGAGCTTTGCCGAGTAGACAGTTTGCAGCCCTGAAAGGGTTTTCAGGAAGTAATGTGATGAGATTAGTATTTCACTTTCTTTGTTCTTTCATACGAGCCACGGGAAGATGAGAATGTGCCAGAGTCTACTACTGGCCAGGCAGCCCGCTGGCGGCACCTGTGCTCCTTGGAGCCTCTGCAATGTGCCCCCTGCAGGATGGGCCGGAGGAGGTAGACACAGGAGAGGACTGGTCCTGCCTTGTCCTCCCCCGTTGCCGGGCTGCACAGCTGCCTGGGTCTCAGCTCCCGCACTCCCTCTGGCAATAGACTCCTAGGCCAGCCTCCCGCCGGGCCCCTGCATCACGGCTTCCACGCCCGACTGTTCCTTACCCATCTCCTTCCTTTTTGCCTCCTTGTGGCTTCAACCTCACTGCTCCCTCCGGAATATCTGATACAGTTTCTGCTTCGAAATCTTCTTTTTTTCCTTCAAGTACATTTGGGGAACAATAAATACTTGAGAGATTTAATCACTTGATCCAAGGCTCTGCTCTTTCAACTTCTGGATTTATTGATTCTTGGAAGAATACAGAGAAAGATTTGCCTCCTCTTACTTTGTTACGTTCCACTATTATCTCCACAAATGGAACAACGTGAGATGCTAAAAATCTGGCTCTTGAATGTAAGGGAAGGACAGGAAACATTTAATACTCAACCTTCTTTCCCATGCCTTGAGTGCCACAGGTGCTCAGGAAGTACCTGTGCTTGAGTGGAGAACTTGGGGGAACAAATTATAAAAACCCAAATGGAACCAGAAAAGATAAGACAGTGGGTGGTATAGTAATAGAAGGAAAGAGACTCAAAGGAAATGGTTTCATGAAACCTTTTTAGCACTTCCTCATCTTTTGTTCCTCAGAGGATATGTTCTTGGCAACTATTAGAAAACTATTTAATAGAGATTTTTTTGTTGAAAAAAACACCCTCAAATCCTTGAAAAGATTTGTTATATAGGGCAGAATAGAAACAATGGATAGATATTTCAAATAAAACAAATCTTATAACAATCATGGCAAATGAGAAATGCCCCAAAGGGGCTTTTCTGGAGCGAAAACAATTCCAGGGCCAATCCTGTCTCCCCTCACTTAAGCTCAGGCTCATTCTGGGCTTTGATTTACAAAATTGCTTTGGTTTCTGATTTATAATAACTTAAAAATAAAAACAAAAGTGGGTCTTTTAAATAAACTCCTTTTGGTTATTTTCAATTTAGTTTATCCCTTTGTATTTTAAACTAGTGTTCCCACAGGTACTTGATATCGCAAACAATACTACCTTGGAAATGTAACATTGCTTGTTTTATTCAATTAATGTTATAAAAGCATTTTTATTTAAACTACACTTACCTCAGCATTTTTCCCAGTTTTCCTCATTATTCTCTGCAAAGTGATATTTTGTTCTTTGCAAAAAAGTTGGGGAACAAGAGTGAAAATTCATTATGACCCAATATCAGTGCACATTTAATTTGGTAACCAGCCAATAAAAAGGATTTTCAAGTTTTACTTCTTTGGAAAAGCTTAGGTTCAGTATTAACACATTTCCTATTATGCCATGGGAATGGGGACTATTTGGTTGGATCTACATTTTGCCTCTGAAACTCCTAGTGCAGTGTTTGCACTAATCTTAGAGGATGTATCAATACCATTATCTATAGCTTATCTCCTACTCTAACCTTAGGTCTTCAAGTGCAAGATATAAGCCTCTTTGGGTAGCTGGTTGCAGTCAGCATGGTGCTCTGTGTCATGTAGGTTCTCAGGGATACTGCTTTGAGGAATTCACAAATGTATTTTCCTAGAGTTGTGTATGTAGATTTCTCAATTACAAGGGAGAAGTAAGTAGCTTGGGGAAGAAGGGAGTTATAATATATTTTGATCATAGAGGGTAGGAGGGAACAGCAGATAAACAAGGACAAGCAAAGGTCAAATAGATCATTTGGCATCTGGGAGTTTTTGTTTGTTTGTTTATTTTATTTATCTATCCTTGGCTGTGTTGGGTCTTCGTTGCTGTGCGCAGGCTTTCTCTAGTTGCTGTGAGCAAGGGCTACTCTTCGCTGCGGTGCGCCGGCATCCCACCTTGGTGGCCTCTCCCGTTGTGGAGCACAGGGTCCAGGTGCACGGGCTTCAGTAGTTGTAGCACGTAGGCTCAGTAGTTGTGGCTCGCGGGCTCTAGAGCGCAGGCTCAGTACTTGCGGCGCCTGGGCTTAGTTGCTCTGCGGCCTGTGGGATCCTCCCAGACCAGGGCTCGTACCCGTGTCCCCTGCACTGGCAGGCAGATTCCCAACCACTGCACCACCAGGGAAGCCCCAACATCTGGGAGTTTAAAGGAAAGATATGCGTGTGTGCACGCGTTAGAGATGTACATTTGTGAGTTGACAATGTGAAAATCTTGGAAGTCAGGAGAGGAGGAATTCTTTCAGAGAGAAGGCTTAGATGACAAAGAAGAGTGGTAGAGAGATGAAGAAAAAGCAGGATTCAGCCACAGAGAGCACCCACAATGGGAGGACTAGTAGGAAACAAGGGCAGAATAAGAGAGGATGTTCTGAGAGGTAGGAAGTAACAAGGATGGTGTCATCTGTAAAAATGAGAACAAGAGAGAGTTTCATGAAGCTCAGCAGGGTAGTCCAGGAGAGTGAATGGGAAAAAGGCTTGGGATTTGACTTTGGGGAAGTTATTGAGGATTGAAGAAAAGAGCCAAAGGATTTTCAGGAATAGAAGCCATACCTAGGAGGATTAAGGAGAGATTGGGTGTTGAGGAAAGAGAGGAGTCATTCTGAAAACTTATTTAAGACATCTAGGAAGCTTGTTAAAAGTATAGGTTCCTGGGCCTTACCCAAAGAAATTTTGATTCAGGAGGCCTGGCATGGGTTAATAGAGCTGCATTTTAAACTAAGCATCCCTCCTGATTCTGAACTGTAGGTGGTCTGGAGACCACTTTTTGAGAAATACTACAGCACGGGCAACCAGTATATGCTGCTGCTTTTGGAAGTGAAGCAGGGAAAGGAAGGCAAGAGACAAAGCAGTGGGGAGAAGTGACAGCAAGGTGATGCAGCTGCCACCATGGGGGAAGTGATTCTGATTTAAACCCAAAGAGGAAGGGACCAGTGGTGGAAGACAAGGAAGATACCAGGAAGGACAGGAACATGTATGAGACCAGTATCCTTGAGTTATTTCTCGGGAAAAGAGGAAAGACTTAGGAGTTGAGTTGATCTTTGATGAGGATTGGGTGCCCAGTTTGAGTGACAGTGAATGGAGGAAAGCGTGAGAATGGTAACCTACTTCCCTGTGATTGCTGTCTTTGTGATCTTGCCCTGTATTGATACATAGCCGTCATTTACTTGCTCTTCTTTGTACCTCTTGCACAGTCTACCTTGATTGCAGACATAATTCAAATGACTTTTTAGTGTTTCATTGCATTTATGCTTCAAAATTCAAACATTTAAAATGATGGGATTTTTTCTGTAAAAGCATCCATCTGTAAATCCATCAGTGTTTACTAATATGTGATGGCATAACAGATGAGCCAGGCTTTTGTGAAAAATATGAGTGACTAGATATTATACTAGTATATTTGACTAGAATACTAATACAGATAAAATCTCCCAATGCATATATATTGTGTAATTACAAATTCTATGCTTTTAGCTACATGGAGAGAAAATAATTTTTAAAATAACAAGTAGTTATTTGTTGAGCTAGTTTTGTCCCTGTCTTTTCTTAGATTTCCTCAACAGCAAGGTCAAATCATCATGAAATCTCACTATATATTTTAACATCTATTTACAGGCTACTATAAGTCATTTGTAGAAAGTAGAGCTGTTAGGTTTTTTTTCCATAATTTATTTACATAATTTATCATCAAAACCATATTCCTAAAAGCTATTTGATATGCTGGACATGTTCTAGACCAGTCTAATCAAGTCACTTCTACCCTAAATAATTAAAAATAGATAAATGCCATCTAACTCTTGGTATCTATCTAGGAACACTTAACTGAAGGATAATGAGGAATCATGAGATTTCAGTGTCAAAAATTATTCTCATCTCCTAAATTCATTAGTTCTTTGCATTTTATTTTTACTAATAATACTACATTAAAAAAATATATTATGGGGCTTCCCTGGTGGCGCAGTGGTTGAGAATCTGCCTGCTACGGCAGGGGACACAGGTTTGAGCCCTGGTCTGGGAGGATCCCACATGCCGCGGAGCAACTAGGCCCGTGAGCCACAACTGCTGAGCCTGCGCGTCTGGAGCCTGTGCTCCGCAACAAGAGAGGCCGTGATAGTGAGAGGCCCACGCACCGCGATGAAGAGTGGCCCCCGCTTGCCACAACTAGAGAAGGCCCTCGCACAGAAACGAAGACCCAAAGCAGCAAAAATTAATTAATTAATTAATAAACTCCTACCCCCAACATCTTCTTCTTCAAAAAAAAAAAACAAATATTATGAAAAGCTCCCATGTACTTTGATTTTGTGTTGTTTGCTTCTCATTCTTTCCCTTCCCTCCCTTCCTCACTCCCGGTTTCCACTAGTCTCCAATTCTACGTCTATTTTACTGCTGCTGCTTCATCCTTTCTCATTTAAGTAATATTTATCCCTTGAGGTGTACTTTGCTCTGGGTTTTCAGAGATGGGCCTGTGTCCCAGAAAGCCTAGAAGAGTGAGTAGCGTTCATAGAAATCGACTATCTTAAACGTCACTGACTGAACAGACTGTAGCATTTGCAGAAGCTTCTTGCACTGTTTTCATAAACAGGTTTTACCATCAGATGTGCCATTTACAAGCCCTATAAGACCTAAATGTACATCTTAGTTTGTCAGTCTGTAAGCCCTTGATTGGTGCTTTAATGGCGTCTATTTTGGAGGAGGCTTAAGAACAACGTATTGAGTTTGCGTGATGCAGGGAAGTAATATAGCCCCATGATAGGGGAATGTGTGCTTTCTTACACTAGTGTGGAAATGATATTGTTTACATGTAATTGCACATACTGATTCTTCTGGGTCATTTTGCAGCCACTAAAATAAGAAAATAAGGTTTGTTTTGATAAAAACGTATATTTCATCTGTATTCCCAATAGCCAAAGTCTTTAAGAACCGAGATATTCTGGCTTTCTTCAAAATTGCCTTAAACAATAAAAATTTATTCACCAACTTGGGGCACGTTAACTTCAGTTTTGCTTAAATCCAGTAAAAACTTGTTTGGATCTGCAGTAGTGTTTGTTGATTTATTTAAAAGGTGATTCCAGTTCTGTTGTACTGCATGCTGTCTAGACTTCCTGCTGAATATTTACAAGTCAGATCAGAGCAAGTTGTATACCTGTTGTAAAGGGATGGTGTTAAATTTACTAAAGACAGGAGAGTATTGATCTTGTGAGAAGACATGTTTACTCCAAACTCCATCAGTATAGAGCAGGACAATACAGAAACCACAACCTAATCCTCTCATTTTTGCATAACGCTTAGTTTTGCAATAAATTGTCTTTTAAGCTGACTGTAGTTATTTGGTCAAATGCCACTTGAAGATAGCACTCATTACCCAGTTTGTGAAGATAACCCCATTTTAGGCCCTGCAGTTTACCTTAAGCACCTTGCTGGGTAGTGCTGTCCATGTGACAGCACTGGTGTGATGAAGAGATCTTTTAAACTTGGGTTCCAATTTCGCAAGCACTCTGATACCTCTTAGAAGCTCCTTATTTTCCCAGAGGATCTTTCTGCACCCTATTACAATCTTTCCCCCCGATTAAACTCCTGTCTTTGTGTTCATGGTGTGTTCAGAGCCTCCATCAAGTTTGGTGAGTATATTGGCTTGAAAACAGCAGAAGCACAACTGCCAAATCCATAAGGATACATGTTTTTAATGTGGCAACTTTAAAGCCACAGCTAAAATGTCAGTGAACCTGAGTGTCTATCACCCTAGATTTGAGGTGTACATTTATAGCTTTATACAAAATTAGTAGACATCTGGATATTAAACTTATAATAGTACAACTTGTAAGATGTTTTTAAACTCCCATTTCTAAATATATATTATTTTCTCTTATCCTATTATTGTTTACAAACTTCTAAAAAGTATAGAAAAATGTTTGGTTTATAATGAAATGGTGAGCTATATTATTTGATTCCTTGACATTCCTACTGCTAGATTGATAGACATATGTGCCTTTGAAAATGCAAATTCAGCTGACAAGAGAAGACTATTATTTGGTAGATTTGTACATGATCCCACAGGGATCACTGTATGAGGAGTGATCCCAGCCATCTGAGAAGAGCAAACAAAAATTTTCAGTATTATGGCTGTTAGAGAAATTAAATTACTTTTGTAAGCATGGTGTAGAAAATGTTTCCATTTATTGAGAAATGATGTTTAGAAATAAAACAGGGACTTCCTGTAATGGGCCATTACTTATTTTTCACTGGAAGTTCTTTTGCCCCATAGATTTTAATAGTTTCAAAAAGTTGGCTATGGTTATAAGCTAGGAGATGCTGAGAGTTTTCTCATACTGTGGGCTTTCCTCAATACCCTCTTTTTTTCTAGCTATATAATTTCCAAGTCAGAGTTATAGATTCCTCCTGGGCGGGGGAGGTTAATCCCATCAAATAAAACTCAACATGTCTATAAATCCATGTGTGACAGAAAGACGTTTTAAAAAACAAGACAAAACATCACTGGTTATGTATATAGAAGCTGTTAAGGAAAGGCCAGCTGGACTCCATCTGTTCTCAGCTTTTTCCCATCTGTAAAATGGGATAATAATAGCATCTACCTCATAGGGTTGTTACTAAATGACCAAGGAATGTAGAGTCATTAACAGAGGGCCTGGTAATTAGCAAGTGCTCAGAAAATATTAAATTATAACCACAACAAAAACAACAGCAACAAGGACTAAACCTCAACAAGGAGAAATACCCTCACTTGCAGCCAGTGTGATATTGTCATTTCATTGTTATGTGGCTTCAAGGACTCTGAAAGGATGGAATGGGCTGTTGAAGGGGGGAATTGTAACTTCCTTCCCCATCAGCTTAGAGACAACCCATCTGCAAGCCCATGGATAACACTCTTCAACTCAGAGGTGCCTCTTACTCTGAGGTTTTTTTTTTTTAATCATAGTGAAGATGCATGTAAAGAACATAATTTTCTCCTGTTCTTTAGTTTTAATGATATTATTTTCCAAGAAATGAACCCAAGGAAATGAAACATTAATATCCACATTGACTTCCCTTGATGGAATACATCTAAAAGTAGACGTAGATTCCTGAAAATCACAACGTATGAAGCATGTAGTAGGGTGCAGAATTCTTTTCACTGAGCTGTATATGGATTGTTCTGGAAGGTTTGTGTATACCTGTAATGAAGAGTCTGACTCCAATTTTTGATGTTTAACTGCTGACAGCTTTTTTTTTTTCTTTTCCTTTGTTATTTTTATTGGAGTAGAGTTGATTTACAATGCTGTGTTAGTTTCTGCTGTACAGCAAAGTGAATCAGTTATGCATATACATATATCCACTCTTGTTTAGATTCTTTTCCCGTATAGGTCATTACAGAGTATTGAGAAGAGTTCCCTGTGCTCTACAGTGGGTCTTCATTAGTAATCTATTTTATATATAGTAGTGTGTATGATGACCGCTTTTAAGTCTTTACATCTGGGAAAGCTGATAAGAAAGCCCAGGTGCTCCCTCTTTTGGTGTCGACAGGAAACCACACTCAGAATCCTCCCCTCCTGCCCCAGCCCCTCACCATTACGGAAACCTCAAGCCAGTGCCCTTCCTTGTCTTCTCAAGCCATGGTTGCACCTGCTTTTGAAACCTGCCCTCCCCTCCCCGCAAGGCCTTTTCATACTCTTTTGGTGTGTGTGTGGCATCTTCAATCTCAGCATTCTAACCAGATTTGGGTGGAGGTCCACCCTCTTCCTGCAGTGTGGCCACAACAGTATTGGATATAAGATTTATTCTCAGAGCTTCTTATCTGCATTTTATATGTTATTTGTATGTTCTAAATATTGTCAGAAGGACTTTATTATTATTCTGTTATTTCCTTCTGCTAAGTAGGGTATTAGGCCTTTGCATGGATTAATGATCTCAGTTAATCCTCACAACAGTCATTTAATCCTTCTTATCCCACTTTCAGTGAGAAAACTGGGACACAGGAAGATTAAATAACAATCTCAGTGTCACATAACTAGTGAGTGGCCAACTTAGGATTTGAAACCAGGCAGTGTGGGTTTGGTACCACTGTATCTGCTGCCTTCCCGTTCAGATAAACCTAGCATGCAATTTTTATAAGGCTCTTTATTGGGGAAGCCATCCTTGCATTTCCTCTCTTTAGCCCTCACATATTTCAAAAAGATGATAGCACACACCCAAAGCTCTCTGCATATCGTAGTCTCCAACACATCCTCGTACGCTGAGGGAAGGGCCTGGTTTAATTGTCTCCCAAGCAAACACGCACAGGTCCTGCGCCTAGCAGGCAACCCACAAATGTTTCTTGACGCGAAATAATATGGAAACGTTTAGAAATGAGTGCTTTCTGTCTTCCGGTTGTTGTGTTTTTTCTTCTCTTGTGAAATTACTGATTTGTGCTTGTGGGTGAAATGCTCTCAGAAAAAATCAGTTTGAATAATAGACCAGACTTTTGAAAAAACATTACATACTTAAAGGAATATATCATTTGCCTGATAATGCAGTAATGATCTTTTCATGCTTGGCACTTCGTGGTGGCTTGTCTTACAGGTAGCTGGAATGACACCTCTTTGTATCTGTGTATGATTTCCCATCCAGGTCATGAGTTCCGAGAATTCAAAGCCAACCTTTTCTTGAATTCTGTATCACCCACTGCCCTAGCAGACCTTCACACGTGGGCATTTCTCAGTAAATGTTGGTTAAGTTGTTTGATACCTATCAAGCTATGTCTAAAATGCATAGATTGTACCTTAGGGAAATAGCCGCCAGGTGTAATCCTGTTCCATTTACTTTATGCCTATCAACTCCAGTCCTGACGGTATGGTAGGACTATTTTCTCCATTGCCTAGGATTTGTTAGATAGTAAATTCTAGAACTATGACTCATTCCCAACCATCAGTATCACATCCACAGCCATACCCTCTGCTGTGCCTGCCACCACTCTGCCTTACTATTTAAAGAAGAGATATTGGAACCCTTCGCTTACTGTCCCTTGAAGGAAAGATTCTTTAAAATGCATTCAGCTGCATTTTATGTAAACTTACCTGAAAATCCTTTGTTTTTAAAAAGATGGGATACGGGAGAATATTATGTAATTTCTCTACTTGACCCTACATCCCCCTCCCCCATCATCTCACCTCAATCCTTCTCATTAAAGAAAGAAATTTTAATTATGTTTTTTTAGGAATTAAACTTTAAAAGACATTTTAAAACTGGAGGTAGGGTTGGTTAATATGAGAAAGATATTTTTCTTTGAAGAGAAAAAGGACAGAAGACAGGAGACTTCCAGTAGCATTTCTGAGAGGGCAGCGCTGGTCCGGGCTGCCCCAGCCCATGGAAAGTACTTAGACTTTGGAGCCAGATGGTCAGGCCTGGGTTGGAATCCCAGCCTTAATTTTCCTGAAAGCAGCAGGATCTTCAGAGGGCAAGTTGCCTAGCCTCTGTGGGTCTGTTTCTCTTCATCTACAACATGGAGACACTAATTCTCACCTGCAGGGTTGCTGTGAGGGGGCAAATGGATGGTGCCTATGAAGTCCCTGGTTTTCAGAGTCTGCTGCCAGCAACCCCTCCATCCGAGCAGGTCCCTGTGTCCAGAGAACACAGCTACTCTCATCCCTTCAGTGCCAGACGTCATGGGGGTGAGCTCATGTTCAGACCCAGACACGCTTTTGACCTCAACTAAGTCAGAAAGCTGTTGCTCAGTTTCCCCCCAGATAAAAGAGAAACAAAAACACACTTTCTATCTAAATTCCTATAACTGAAGAAATAACCTAGCAGAAGGGAAACTTGACACCCTGATTTAATTACTTGTCCACTTTTATAAAGGATGCTTGTCCTTCCAGAGGAAATCATCTTGAGTCAGAGCCAAGGTGCCGTAGTCATGACAGCTGGACAGTGTAATTTGGTAAAAGATCTTGTTGTTTGCTGCGTACCGCTCTGAGGAATAAAAGACAAGCCCTGAAGCCATCCACCTCCGGATGCTGCGGAGACGTTTTCCTCAGCACAACTAGACAAGAGACGGTCCATAGAATGGGCTGAGCGCAGAGGGAGCCTTCCCAGCCTTCAGCCTGGGAAGTTATGAGTGCACAGACGACTGAGTCCCGTTAGGGATTTCAGGGAAGGCTCTGGAACTGACTTTTGTTTCAGAAGGATGAATAGAGAGAGACTTGCACAAAGTGGAGGAAGCTGCTCCAGGAGGTGGAACAGCATGATCAAAGCCCCAGAGGACTGGGGACGACGTGGGGTGGGGTAGGAGTGGGGGGAGCATCACAGGGCTTCCAATGTGAGACCACAGCTTGGAGGGGAGATGGATGCAGTCTATGGAAGGGTGAAGGAAGGTCTTATTTGCCATGCCGGGAGCTTAGACTTTATCCTATAGGTGGGGAGGCATTTGAGGTGTCTCTCATTGATTGGGGAAGGGGTGCAGCTTGGAAGGAGGCAAGGAGAACAGTGACCAGCTAGTAAACTATTGCTCTCCTGCATGTGAGGGACGTTGGGGGCCTGGAGTAGGGCAGTGGGAGCGGACAGGGTCGTTTCTGCTACAGCGGCTGGCAGGTGGTGGCCTCAGTTTGACAAATGAAGAACAACTGGGTCTGAAGTTGATATGCCTCCCCCATCCCTCCTCATCTGCTACCTGACACATCACATTCAAACCCTTGCAGGTCTTTTATAAGCCCAACCTTCCTGCAATTACTTTAAACCAAAAAACCCGAAAGAGTTATTTAAAGGTAATTATATGGTTGTTTTAACCCCAAAAGGCCCATTTGTAACTTGAGTTTAAAAAGACATACAAAGAAAACAAATCTTTTCTCAAGAGGAAATTATGATCTCAATAAACCTTGGAAAAGTATCCTCATGGTTTTAATTCTTTGAATTTAAGGATTGATGTGCATGTGTGTGTCTGTGTGTGTGTACATTGCATGTGTGTATTACTTGGATAGGGGATGTCAAGTGGGGAAGGATTTAAGAAATTGAAAGGCAAATGGAGCTTCTATTCCTTATGACAGCAGAGACCTCCAGCCAACCATGCCAGCCATTCTACTTTTTTACGGAATTCTCTGTGCAAGATCTAATTGGTCACAAAAGTGAGGAAAACAGTCACCAACGTTGCTTATCATGTATGTTATCTCTACTCTGCTTTGGAAAAAATGTTTATTTTTTTCCTATTTCACTAAAGACTGTTCTAGAACTTAACATTATTTGTTAAAAGAGGACAACCGTAGAATCCTGGATTCTTGCTGGAGGTCAGAAGAGGAGTTTCCCTCAGGGTACTCTAAATGGGTAAAAAGAAACGAAATTGGGTCATTTGTAGAGACGTGGATGGACCTAGAGACTGTCATATAGACTGAAGTCAGACAGAGAAAAACAAATATCCTATACTAACACATATATGTGGAATCTGAAAAAATTGGTATAGATGATCTTATTTACAAAGCAGAAATAGAGACACAGGCGTAGAGAACAAACTTATGGATACCAAGGGGGAAGGGTGGAAGTGGGATGAATTGGGAGACTGGGATTGACATATATACACTATTGATACTATGTATAAAATAGGTAACTAATGAGGACCTACTGTATAGCTCTACTCAATGCTCTGCGGTGATCTAAATGGAGAGGAAATCCAAAGAAGAGTGGATGTATGTATACGTATAGCTGATTCACTTTGCTGTACAGCAGGAACTAACACAACGTTGTAAAAGAACTATACACCAGTAAAAATTAAAAAAAAGAAAAGAGTAGTTTAAATTGAAAGCAAAGTTTCTGAAAGTCCCGGCTACTTAGCACTCAGCCAAGGTCTTTCTTTCCAAGCACCTTGAGAATGTGTTGTCCATCTGTGCAGGCTGTTAAAGTAAAGTGCAAACTATCAGCATGGGGCAGTGATTGGCATCTGGTTATGGCTTTCTGGAGCCTGGCTCACTTAAAAGGCTACTCTAGGCTTTTTTACATTTCACAGTTTTCCTAAGCACCATCTGTTTGCTACACGGAATTGCCATATCCTTCCATGACTCCGGAACATTTTCCATTACGCTAGCTTTAGAAAGCTTACATTATAATATGGCTTTCTTTGGAACCAGCATCCAAGTAAGGTCAGGTTTTTTTTTTTTTTCTCTTTAATTATGTTTGACTCCCAGAAGTAAAAGATTAGAATGAAAGATTCTAATATGATCGTGTCCTGTGATCATGACTTTCCAAAATTTCTCTTCAGCAAAGAGAGAATGGCCACAGTTTCAATAATTTTAAGTCATTAACAGTAGTAGGTAGGTACAGCGTGGCTCTTCAATAACCCCAAACAAGCTCTTTTTTTTTTTCTTCTCTGACATGGTAACTTTCTTGGTCAAAAATTGGAGAATTTACAGATTTAGAGAATTAATCCTGAGACAGTTATGCTTTGAGGAAGCTTAAAGAAAGTTCAGTGCTTACTGCCATTCAAAAAAGTTTCCAGAAAAGCATAATAATTTATAGGCAGCCCAGACCATACCCTTTCCTCTAGACTGCCTGGTGGATACACAAACTCAGCTCATCCAAAGTTTAATTCATCATTTCTCTTCCTAAATTGTTTTTCCTTCCGTGAGTGGCACTACGCCCCTCCCACTACTTGACTCACCCAATATCCTCACCCCGTGATCACCAAGAGCTAGTCAACCAGGATCAGCTTGACTTTACTTCCCACTAACTTCTTCTCAGCACCTCCCCCCCCCCAAGTCTATACCACTGCCTTCTTTTACTCTAACTATTGCTGTAGCCTTTTAACTTGCCTGCTTGCCACCAGTCCCCCAATCCATTCATTCCATTGCAGTAGAAAGTTTCCTTCTCAAATGAAAAGATCTGTGAATGCCATTTGCCTGCTTGAAACTCTTGAAAGGCTGCGCCACTGAGGTCAAGCTAGAGGGCGAACGTCTTCACGTGACTTACACACCCATCTCTTCTGCACCCTCGACAAGTCCTCCGCCCTCTTTCAGTTCTTCAGATCTCAGCTTTGAATCCTTTCCTCTGTTCCCTTAAGTTTGGGCTTGGAGTCCTCCTCTGAGCCCCATGGCACCTAGTGTTTCCTAGAACATAGCACCTAGCACACTGATTGCAAGGGTATGTTTCTACCTTTGTATCATCCACTGGACTATAAGCTCTGTGAAGCCAGGGATTCTGCTCCCTGTGAGATCCATAGTACCTAGGAAAATGCCTGGTGCATGGTATTTACTCAGTAGATATTTGTTGAATGAAGGAAATGCCATTTTTGGGGGATGTTACAAGGTGAGATAAAAATGTCATTCAACAGAATTTGCCATTGGTTTATTGAATTGTATTTGCTACAATCCTCATGTGAACTGAAGGCATCATGGCACTTACATAGTAGACTTGTTAGCTGAGATCATTTGATTTGATTTAGTGTTCAGTTCTTATATCCCTTAGCATGGTTTGATGAAATCACACTGAAACTGGATTCAGAAAATGCTTGGGTTCAAGGCCCAGTGATATTCCTTAGCCTAGGGGACTGGACAAATCAATTGGCCTCTCTGAGACTCAGTTTCCTCCTCTGAGGTGAAATGATCCTGAAGTTTACATGTGTGATTATATGTGAAAACACCTCACTTGGTACCCAGCACATAGTAGGTAGTCAGTAAATGTCAATTTCTTGTATTGTCATGAGTGAGAGCTAAAGATACTGACATTTCATCTTGGTCAAGATGCTTCAGTATTTATTACATGAATTAATGTCATTGTGTTTTATATAATTTACCAGTCCTGTCTTAGTGTCCACTTTTTACTTTAAAAACTAATAATACAACTTTAACCAACTTAACCAAACACACACACACACACACACACACACACACACACACACACCATTTTCATCAGTTCTACTATGTTTCTCATCCATTGCCTCATTTCTCATCCATTTCTCCTTTTGTATCTTATCCTATAGAAAATGCACAGTTTAGCCTCAAGAAGGGACTTCTAAGTTAGCTTTGTTTTGTTTTGAGCTAAGGAATCTTGAAATAATTTCAAATTTATATTTAAAAATTATATTGACACTGAAGAAGGACAGAGTTATGTCCTTACAGCTAATTTCACATGTGACTCCTTTTTGAAGTATCGTCGCTTTTTGGGTTTTGGCTACATACATCACTTTTCATGGATTTTTGAAGCTGTGGGAATGGGCTTTTTTTCTCTGTAGGCATATGTCATGGTTGACAAATATATCTTAAGGACATGATACAAATCAGTGGTAGAAGAAAATCAGATTGAGTCTCTGCCCTCCTGGAGGTCCGACCCCCCCCTTTTTTTTTAACTTATTCTCAATTTAATTAACTTAATTAATGTGATCAAAAGCACATCTATTGACTTGGCATTTTTATCAAGTCTCTTGGAAAGTGCAATAGCACTGAAGTTGAATGAAAATGAGTGGCTGGCAAAGAGCTGTAGTTCTACAACACACACTAAGGAAAACCACCAGGCGAGTTCCCAAATGTGTGTCAGTAGGAGCGTCTGACATCTGGGCATCTTTACAGTATGACCAGTTTATAAATTTGAACATTCATTTAACCAGAAGAGACTCCGTTTTCTCCCCACTAGCACTCACTTGAGTTGCAATCACTACTGATACTGCTTGGTACCTTCTCTGCTGGAAAATGAACAGCCACTACAAGAAACCAAGACAAGTGAAAGAATAAAGAAAGACCATTGAAGAGTTCCTGCTGTGAACTCATCTTTTTCTCTTCCTCAGAATGTGGTGTTTTCTAATAGCGGATTTGAATACTCTAAAGGTGGTGGGTAAAGATGCTCGATGTGTTTTTATTGATTTCCCAAGAAGATATTCCTCAATATTCTATTGTGTAACTGTCCTGAGATGATGTGATATAGAGTAGGATTGGGAAATAGTTCTCTGGTGTTCAGGTGTCCAGGCGGAGAAGCAGCCCTTGCAAGCCCATGGGAATTATATTTATTCCAGCTACTCTTCATAGCCATTCAGCATGGCATAATTGACCTTGCTAATTGTATCCTGCCTCGGAGGAAGAAAGGCTCTGCATTTCTAATTGCCTTTTAATTCTTTTGTTAACATTTAGGTCAGCAAAATATCACTGTCCCATTTTCAATGCATACTGAATACTGATTTTAAATATTTTCTGCTCCTATCCAGCTCTGCTCCTATCCAGCTCTTAATGAATACGGGTAGAAAACGCTGTGTCTATTCTCTGTGCAACAGTACTTTTTGAGATGAGCATTATTCTCCATGTGAATTCTCAAATGCCTTCTCAACCTCTTCCTGGAACATTGAAACAAAAGCCCATAGATAGTTCTTAAGGTTGACCAGTTCTACTGACTCACAGTCTGAAATATCATTTAACCAGGCTCTCACGCACTAGTGATATTTCTAACCTAATATTTAGGTATTTTACTTGCTAAATCCTGATATAGTTCCATAGATAATTTTAGTTATCATGGTGCAGGACATTTTCTCACTTAGATTAATTCTGTTTTCAGTGTCTACTTTGATGAAGCGAAACAAAGCACAACAAACAAACAAAGTGCTTGTTTGCAAGAGGAAGGAGCACTAGACAGAACCAAAGATAAAAAATGAGTCTTTTTATTAACTTTTGTGTTCTTGTGGGTGGGTGTTTTTGGTCTATTTCTGGTTTTGCCTCAGTGGTATTCAGCACATCTTGAGGTCAGTAAAAATAATAATTTCTGTCTGTTGTGTTAATATTACTTTCCATTTGGAGAAAACATCCTGGAAAAATACTGTCTCCAGTAAAGCCAGCAATTCTTTGGCTGAATAGACAACTTTGCCTCTTCTTCCTGCAAAGGAAGGAGCAGCTCCCCTTCTGGTACATAGGTGATTCTGCTTCTCTTTTTTTTCACTTTAGGTCATGAACATTCAGGAAATATGGGTCTCTAATATTAGAGTATATTAGAGGATGGACCACTAGGGACAAGATGTGAATTTATTTTAATCATGCTGGCAATGCAATTTATTACCCTGGAAAGTGATTTGAGCAAGAAGTGTGTGAACATCTTTGACTATCAGATCGCTTGGTGTTTGTACTGGGAAGGAAAGAAAAGAAGCAAATCAGGTGAAAAAGATTAATTTAATTCTGGGCTGTAGTCAGAGATAAATTTTTATTTTTAAAGGAGATTCACTTATATGATATTTTGCTGAGACCATATTAATGTGCTACATTTACCATTTCAGAGTCCAGTTTCCTAAAGAGAGATCAATTAATTATTCAAATTAGCCTTTCTTCCCAGAGAGACATGTTCAGAGGTCAAAGCCAGGTAGGTAGTGTGCCTAACAGAAGACAGAGTGTATCAGTTATCTATGACTACAGTGTTATGCTGCTATGTAACAAATCACCCCAAACCCAGTGGCTAGTTAAACAGCAATATTATGGACATATGTGGCCAAGGGTTTGGCCATTAGTTGAGGCCATGAATTGGTCAGTCTTCCAAAGGGTGTGTCTTTCTCTGTGGCTTTCATACTCCTACAATATTTTTATTCTTTGGTTAATCTGGGTCCAGGAACTATGAAAAGGATTCCTAAGAGCAGCCACTGAGATTTCATTGGGAATGAGGAACAACATCTGTGAATAGATATACACCATCACTCAAAATAACCAGACTGTGTACAGAGCACAGATAACTTGCCTTTTCTGGTTAATTAAGAGTTCACTGGAATTTGAGATTTTTCTGGGTTTGAATTCCAGCTCTTAATGAATTGTGTCTACTTGGGCAAGCCACCCAACCTCTGAGCCTCACCTTGCTCATATGTGAACTGGGAACCTTGACTTACAAGATTAAAGTTGAGTGTAATACCCTATGTGGAAATGCTTTGCACACTTTTAAAGTGCTACAAGTGAATTATCATTATTGAAACCAGACTGTGTGCCTATAAAAGTTCTAATCCAGCATCTACGGCTGTATTCTCAGGCCCTATCCTGGTTTTTAGAACAAAATAGGTAGATATATTGGTGAGTTTACTTGTTTAGCTATAAGCATGGTGTTGTATAAGCATGGTCTTCAATTTATCACATGCTGTATTTTGTGTATTGAACCAAACATGTATTATATTATACAGATAGCTTAAAAGACACCAATATTTGATTTTCTTCTATTTTAATTCTATCAGCAGGAGAAATAAGAGTTATCGTCAGAGTCTATTTCTAATTATCCACATATAGATTAATCAAATGGGGACATACCTGAAGCAAACCTACCTTTTATCTTTTTCCTGACAGTATTCTCTCCTCTGCTTATTTATTTTTTTTACATCTTTATTAGAGTATAATTGCTTTACAATGGTGTGTTAGTTTCTGCTTTATAACAAAGTGAATCAGCTATACATATACATATGTTCCCATATCTCTTCCCTCTTGCGTCTCCCTCCCTCCCACCCTCCCTATCCCACCCCTGTTAAATTACCCTTGCTTATCTCTCTTCTTCCTCAGGGAAGGTTGAAGCAGCGAGATAAGTCACAGGTAGACTGGTGTTTGGCATCAGTCTCAGGAGAGCAGCTGTTCTTGAGGAGCCTGGAGGAGTTTCAGAAAGTAGCAGGTGTCAGGAAACTAAGTCGGTTGAAATGCTTTGCCTCTCTTCTCCGTGTATCAGGCACCTGTGCAGGGTCTCACAGTTGACTGAAGATTTGTAAACTTTGTGGGCACGAGCACTAATCATGAATGATAAACATAAAAGACCACAGTGATGAATTGGGAATTATTCACAGTATCTATTCAGTCCACCATGCCTTGTCCATCATTTTCTAAGAAGAGTCTGGTATCCTCCCTTCTCTCCATTTGCACTGACCTTTGTCCTGCACTATGACTTTATCCTTCAGGATAGGTTTCCAGAAAGGCAAAATCCTGACTTTCATACGGACATAAAATGCGCATGTGTTTGGAATTTACAATCTCATCAATCAATGAGGGAACCAGGCAGAAGTTATAGCCAGTTCAAAGAGGAATCTGAAGAACAGGCTTACAGATAGATCAGGAATATTGAAATGAATGTACAAATGGAGGCAAAATCCACACACACACCCCCGCCCCCCAGAGGGCATAGGAGCTACTCAGATCGCTTCTTGACAGGACAGAATTTGCACAAGAATTATTTTGCATTTCTATCACTTACAGGTCAGAGTTGTAAAATACTCCCTTAGAACCAGAATCTGGTAACTCAGAGGGCTGTTCTCTAGAGTCTAGACAGTGCATAGTTTTCCAATGAGGCACAGCCTTTTTCTCTATGACTGGCTGGTCACATTGTGGTTGACTTTGACCCTGTCCACCAGATTAAACTTCCATGAGCATGGCTTTCATCATTTGACTCACTCTGGCCAAATTTTCCTTGGCTTCCTGATTGATTCTATCTAGTCTGAACTCTTACCAGTCATCAAGTTCTTCCATAACCTCTTACATCTCTAGCATTGCGTGGCACTTTTCTCCAAAACACAAACCCTACTTCAGTCAGACAACCTTCTGCCCTCCACATGTGTTCATGTTTAATTCCTCAGCCCAACCTTTTGTGGAATCTCTCCTTTTAAACCTACTCAACCGTTTGTTGAAGGCCAGTTCACCTCAACCTCGTTAAACCTTGTCCCTTATGACGCATGTTGTGTGTATGGATTATATCAATAACAAACAACCCATCACTTAATTCCCTGTTGTTGTTGTTGTTGTTTTTGAAGTCTTTATTGACTCTGTTACAATATTGTTTCTGTTTTATGTTTTGGGCCATGAGGCTTGTGAGATCTTAGATCCCTGACCAGGGATCGAACCCACACCCACTGCATTGGAAAGTGAAGTCTTAACCATTGGACTGCCAGGGAAGTCCCAATTCCCTGTTGTTTTGTATTATCGGGGATCACTTCATGTTTGTCGACTCCAACTTGATTGAAAACACTTTTTAAAAAAAAATTTTATTGAGGTATAGTTGATTTACAATATTGTGTTAATTTCTGCTGTACAGCAAAGTAATTCAGTTTTATATATATATATATATATATATATATATATATACTCATTTTTCATATTCTTTTCCATTTTGGTTTATCACAGGATATTGAATATATTTCCCTGTGCTATACAGTAGGACCACACTGTTTATCCATCCTATATATAATAATTTGCATCTGCTAATCCCAAACTCCCAATTCTTTTTTATTTAATTAAATTAATTAATTAATTAATTTATTTATTTGCGGTACGCGGTCCTCTCACTGTTGTGGCCTCTCCCGTTGTGGAGCACAGGCTCTGGACGCGCAGGCTCAGCAGCCATGGCTCACGGACCCAGCCGCTCCGCGGCATGTGGGATCTTCCCGGACCGGGGCACGAACCCGTGTCCCCTGCATCGGCAGGCGGACTCTCAACCACTGTGGCACCAGGGAAGCCCCCAAACTCCCAATTCTTCCCTTCCCCACTACCCTCCCCCTTGGCAGCCACAAGTTTGTTTTCTATGTCTGTGAGTCTGCTTCTGTTTCTTAGATATGTTCATCGGTGTCATATTTTAGATTCCACACATGAATGATATCATATGGTATTTGTCTTTCTCTTCCTGACTTACTTCACTAAGTATGATAATCTCTAGGTCCATCCATGTTCCTGCAAATGGCATTATTTTGTTCTTATGCATGGCTGAGTAGTATTCCATTGTATATATACCACATCTTCTTTATCCACTCATCTGTTGATGGACATTTAGGTTGTTTCCATGTCTTGACTGTTATAAATAGTGCTGCTATGAACATAGAGGTGCATGTATTTTTCAAATTGTAGTTTTGTCTGGGTATATACGCAGGAGTGGGATTGCTGGATCATATAACAACTCTATTTTTAGTTTTTTGAGGAACCTCCATACTGCTTTCCATAGCGGCTGTACCAATTTACATTCCCATCAACAGTGTAGGAGGGTTCCCTTTTCTCCACACCCTCTTCAGCATTTATTGTTTGTAGACTTTTTAATGGAGGCCATTCTGACCCGTGTGAGGTGGTACCTCATTGTATGAAAACTCTTTTTTGTCGCATCTCACCTTGCACTTTTATGAGCATTTAAAACCCCCCATTATATACTTATTGATCTTGATTACCATGCATTTGTATGATTTAAACAAGAATTGAATAAATGGGAGAGATGGAGAAATTTTTCATTTCTTAAAGTTGTTCTAAGATGCAATGGACTTCTTCTGAATCTTAATCCTCAAACCTTCCCCCAAGAGATCCCAAAATCTTGATCATGGGTCTGCCTCAGCTGACTGGGTTTTCACTACTGGTTCCGCCTTAGAAAGAATATATTTCTTGGGAGCAGTCATTTGTTATTTCATTATTAAGTCCCTTCAAAGCATCTGTTCGATGTATCTATCAACCACAAAATTACATTTCATATTATGTCCAAAAGCAATTGTCCAGTTTGGAAGGTAAAAAGTTAATCTCGGTTGGTGTAAAATGAAGTGCATTTGGACTCTGTGCATGATGAGAGGGTGGATACCCGACGCTCTTCCCTCCAGGTTCCTGAGGCTGATGCAGCCCGAGGTGAGGCAGGCGCCCCCCGTGCTAGTTTGGACTATGGCAGATAAGAGAGTACGATTTTTCTCTTCCTTCCTGCAGGCAGAGATTTCGCCTGTTTTATTCACGTCTGTCTCTGCTTGCCTACAGTAGCATCTGGCATAGTTTAGATGCTCAGGAAATGTTTGTTTTTGAATGAACAAGTGGTTGTTTTTCATTTTCTAATCAGTGTAATATATCTATTGTTTCTGAATTTACAGTTTTTGAAAATCCTATTTTGGTGATGTTCAAATTGTTTCCCTTAATAGGTTTAGAAACTCAGATAAGAATCCCAGTTTTATGAGAAATGTCCTGTCAAGAAAAGAAGTTAATATAATTTGAACCAAAGTATGCCAAGTGTGTATTACACATTTATATACATTTATAGATGTTTTAAACAGAAATCTGTTTTCTTCCTAGAAATGGTCGTTACATATATGTTTACAAATGTTCTATTAGATTTTTGTGACACAAGTTTTTGTTGCTCCAAATCATAGTTGACTAAAATGCCACTTAAAATCATTAACTAATTGCAATGCAGTTTTCACAATGATTATTTTTGGCATCCATAGAAGAATATAAGTTGTTTGAGACAACTTATATTAGTCTTTAGTCTTGGAGCCCTTTAGTAAATACAGTTCCTACTTGTAAAGAAAACTTTCAAATTGCTTAAAGTAAAATTCTGCTGATTTCTTATTCCTAGCCTACGTAGCCCATCGATCTTCTCACGGTACCAGCTCCTGAAATTATTATTGATGCTTTTTTCCCTCACATAACTAGATGCCAGGTAACGTCCAGGTAGTTTTCAGTTCAATTTTTTTTTCTTCTTGTTTGAAATGAACATTTCCCACAGGTCAGATTAGACAATGGATAACCAAGTAAATTTATTTCATGTAGGAAGCCTTGTGGAGGAGAAAATGGCCCAATGCATAAATCTGTCTTCAGAGGAGCAAGTGCTTTATCGATCTCTATTTGTTGAAAAAGAGGCGCTAGAAGTTAAATCCCAGCCATTAGGTAGGAAGGCCCTTGATAGCAAGGAGAAATGGTCAATCAGCTCTTCAGAGGAGTAGAAACTTATTATGGAATCTTATGACTAAACGTGTTTGTTAAAATAAGACTATCTTTAAAATAGAAAATTTAACTGAAGAGTTTCCCCCACGTACAGCATTATAAAAAAGTCTAAAACTTCTTTGACAGGAATGCTCATACATGAGCACTCTCACACATATATGTGCATTTTTATGTGATTTTTTTTTCCAGTAACCTCAAGAAAATGATTTCCTGTCTGTACATTTTTTCTGGGCCATTGTAACCTTTGGAGCCACAGGTGTTAACACATATACATTAGTTTAATTCCTGTTACTGAATATTTTGACATTATAATATTGTTAAATTGCTTTTGCAGAATTATCCTTTGCTAATGACAGTGGAGGGCAGGAACTAACCAGTGTCCTCCAGACATGATCAGCAATCGGAACCTAAGCCAGGAAGATTCCAGATTTTTGTGGGACTCTGAGGCCACACATTTCTCTGTCCTTCCACTGAGCTGGAGACTAAAGGATGCTCCTGATCTATCACTAGGCAGCTAGAGCTTTTCTGAAGGAAGCTGTTTAGTCTAAGTCTGTCTGTAGGCAGGATGGGAAGGGTTTAGGCCAGTGTTATAGGAGGGAAATGTTACCTTCCAATGGCCTAGAAAGCAGGGAGAAAGAGTATTTGGGAACTGGAGGAGAAGAGAATCCAGGTTGGACCAGTAAGCTGGGTCACATTAGTTTGTAACAATCATAAAGGCAACCTCCACCAGCCCTGCTTTTTTTTTTTACTGTGAGACTTTACAGTGTGCCGGACATTTATTCACATCATCTCATTTAACTTCCTCCTTGTCACAATCCTATACCACAGGTATTATTTTTTATTACATAAACGACTGTTAGTTTCAGTTGTCTTTTTTTTCACCGCTGTGTTCTCAACCTCCAACAGAGCATAAACATGCAAACATTTGTTAAATGAATCCTCATTTTGTAGGTGATGAAACCAAGATTGATTAATTTTCCCAAGACCACACATCAGCTAATTAGCCCAAACTACTTGCCATAAAATTCACGATTCAGATAGCAATAAGGATTCAAATATCTTAGGATCCAAAAGGTATCGTGTTTTTTGCGTATTGATCTGTTTAAATGAAATATAAATTTCTCTTAGTTTCCTTTTTTGTTCCTTTTTATAAATAAAATTCTACAGACAGTTGGAGCTTATTTCCTCCACGTAGGAGGAAAAAGGAAAGGAAAAAGGGTTTGCACGTGAAGTAGTTGTTTAGTTGGACTAGAGTTCCCACAGAGATCAGGAGTCGTGGCAATAGTCGGGAGTGTGTGTAGAGAACCCTCAAAAAAAATTAGAAACTGGGGGACACTGGAGTCAGACCACGGTTTCAGTTGGCTCTCCTGCCCAGCTTCTGTTCAAGCTTTTCTCTTGAACTGTATGCACAGGTTTCTAATCTACTATGCATAGCAAATGATTGTTTTCTTCATAGGAAATAGTAGGAGATGCTCAACAAATTTATGATTTGAAGAGCAGTGATTGACATTTAAGAATGTGATTTTTTTGATCTTAAGGTATGACTCTTAGACCACTGCCCAGCTTATCATGGTGTCATGGCTTATTCCTTAGAGAGTCTGCCATAACTTATATGCAGCTTCACTCTAGTTTGAGATGGGGCACTGAAGGGCATAGATGGGTAGTGATGGGACAGGTATGTCTCTGCAAGGGTCCTGTACTGGAATATTGTACGCACACACCAATATCCACATAGCACTTAACGAGTATGGCCACAGATTCATGGGACTGTTTCAAATCCACCATTATTTGGTAGGTACCATGCTGTCAGCTAAGAGTATACTTACCATGTAAGTATTTGGGAAGATGGACTTTTTTAGAAAGGAAACGTTAAGGACCAGTGACTTGATTCAGCATAGCCTGAAAAACTCTCTAGATGGACATAGTTGGGCTCACCTCAGAATAATGGATTTGCTGCCACAGCGGTTCTGAGCCCTTGATTTCCCAGTTTAGAATTGATGCCATTTTAGAGCTCTGCTGGAGAGGCTCTGCATTTTGGCAGCTAGAGGAATCTCCAAGGTTTTCATCAGTCATGGCCCTCATTCTGCGCTGTAATATGTGTGGGAGATGCGAAGCTAATGGCTGTGTGCTCTAATGGGGGATTTCACAGATAGGACTGCAGGGCCTTTTGTACAGATTCTCCCAATCTCTTGTCTTGCCTCCAGGAATGCACTTCTGTTGAGATTCAGAAAAAGGTAACCTAAGGAAACAGGAGCTGTTGTCTTGGAGAAGTTCTGTAGTCAAATGACTTATTATTTTGACATTCTTTCATATTTTCCCTCTTCCATAATTAATATTGATAGGATTTCGACTGCACAAGGTTAATTATACATAATGTGTGCATGTAGATATGAATGTATATATGTTTATATCTTAGTGTGTAAATTTTTTCCTAAGATTGTGATAAGCTGAATTGACTGTTAGAGAATTAGGTGCTTCTGAGAAAAGGCCATTCAATATCATGTCACTGTAATGAAGCAAATTGTTCCCAGAGTTATGTGTGATCTTTGTAGATGACCTCTCCTGTTTTCCCCTACTCTGATGGAATTTGAAAACAGAATGCATAGAGTCAGAAAGTTTCTCCTGATCTTCTGAGTGCTAGAAAATTAATTTCAGGTTTTGTGAGATGTTGAACCTGGGAAAGAAATTAGAACATGCTTCTTATCTTACAGTATAGTCACTCGTGCTTATCAATTATCTGAGCTACTGATAATTGCTCACTAGGTAACACAGAAGTTGTTGAAATGCATTTGGCTGTTTCTGTTTGCTCATGGGTGTGTTTGTGATGTTCTGGAATTGCCTTGCATTTTATATAACTGACCAGGGTTGCCATTGTCACCAGTATTACTAGCATTGTTCTGAACATATTGGCCAATGGAGTGAGATGTAAAACAAGGTGAGATACAAATACTGAAAAGAAGATAATCCTCTGTAGAAGCAAAAAGGGGCAAAGAAATGAAACATGTCATTTACCAAGGAAGAAATAAAAATTACCAATTAACATATAAAAAATTAATCTTACTTTCAATCAAAAAACAACAGGATGACATTTTTCCTCTGTTAAGCTGGCAAAGATACTAAAGATGATGATCACCATTGTTGAAAAATGTCTATAGTATGTGTAAAGAGTCTCATACACAGCTATGGAGGATAAAAATCAGCAAAGTGTTTCTGAAAGGCAATTAAAAAAATATACATAAAAATCTTAAAAACATTCATATTCATTGCTGCCATAGTTCTACTTCTAGGATTTTACTATAGGCAAAGTGTCTTCTTTTGCATTGCTAATCCCTTTGAGAATCTGATTAAAGTGATGACTCCTCTCTTGGAAAAATGCAAATGTACAATCAAGTTTGCATTTAATTTCTCGGGTCATGTGGTGAGTGCCAAACTCCAGTAATATGACAGTATTCTATATTGCAATATTAATTTTGCATAAAACCCACAATACTGTTACTTCAAAAATTTATAAAGAATTCATAAAACAAAAGCCGTGAGAGTTCATATTGAAAGTATGTTTCATGTCTAAAATTATAAAAATAAAACAAAGTAAAATGTTACATTGATAAAAATTAAAAAATATGGGCTTCCCTGGTGGCGCAGTGGTTGAGAGTCCACCTGCCGATGCAGGGGACGCGGGTTGGTGCCCCGGTCCGGGAGGATCCCACATGCTGCGGAGCGGCTGGGCCCGTGAGCCATGGCCGCTGAGTCTGCGCGTCCGGAGTCTGCGCGTCCGGAGCCTGCAACGGGAGAGGCCACAACAGTGAGAGGCCCGCGTACCGCAAAAAATAAATAAATAAAATAGCATAGCGCACACTATGGTTTTAACGTATGTCATCAACCACTGCTTCTGCTCTTCCCTTTGACCCCACGGTGCTGGTGGGATTTCAGCCCCTTCCTGCCCTGGTTAGCACCCCTGAGTGGAGCATTCAGGATCAGTCTTTGGGTTGCTTCTCTCCTCTGGCTAGGGCCTTGGAGTTGCAAGTGTTGCTTTGTTTCCTCTTTCCTAACCAGGAGAAGTATATATAGGAGAGAAAAAATAAATGGCAGCCCAGCATGGATCTAACTCCTCTTTGCAATTGAGAGACCTGTCCCTTTCAGAGGGTCCCTTCTTCTAGGGCAGGAGTCCCCAACCCCCAGGCCACAGACCAGTACCAGTCTGTGGCCTGTTAGGAACCAGGCTGCCCAGCAGGAGGTGAGTGGCAGGCGAGCGAGTGAAGCTTCATCTGTATTTACAGCCGCTCCCCATCGCTCTCATTACTGCCTGAGCTCTGCCTCCTGCCAGCATTATGGTGAGTTGTATAATTATTTCATTATATATTACTATGTAATAATAATAGAAATAAAGTTCACAATAAATGTAATGCACTTGAATCATCCCGAAACCATCGGCCCACCACAGTACGTGGAAAAATTGTCTTCCATGAAACTGGTCCCTGGTGCCAAAAAGGTTGGCGACCGCTGCTCTAGGGCCAAGGGAGGGTTGGCAAGACCATGTGGGTAGGAACAGATCTTGGTAGTAAAGAGGGTTGGGATATGTTCACAGTGCTATTCCAAAGGGACCCTTAGGTCAGGGGACTCTCTATGACTTAGGTCCATTAGGAGGGTTTTTTAATGAGGGGAAAATCACTAGATCCTATTCCATGTGGCTTCAGCTCATTCGTTCACACCCAGAAGGAGACTAGATATAAAAGCATCACTCCTCATATCACAAGCAGAAGTAATCTGCCACCATAGGGCTCACCCTAAAAAGCAAAATCTGTTTTAAGTCACAGTGTATGTCATAAGGGGACCTTTTGGTTTCTTTATATCCCCAATCTTAGTATGCAGAATCTACTGCTTTTTTATTTCCTCTTGTCGTTGTACCACCTCTGGTTGAGGTCTTGCTCTAACAAGTAGAGCAGAGTCTTGAAACCAAGCCATTAAAAACTCCTTGTTCAGGCTCTCAAGCCAAGACCGTATAGCGTCTGAATGCAGAGCCTATTTTGATTCAAAGGAGCGATGTGAGAAGCCCTTAACAGTTGAGCTTTGAATCCAGATTGCCTGTGTGACCTCTGGCTCAATGACTTAACCTCTCTGTATCTCAGTTCCACTGAGAATGATAACAAAATTGGGAATGATAACAGTACTTATCTCACAAGGCTACTGATAGCTATCACTCCATAAATGTTAGATGCTATTATTATTTTTATATTTTGGATAAGACTCCTACATAAATAATTCAAAGTCTTAATAAGTTTATTTTAACTTAATTTCCTGGTGACATAAAACTGAATATTATCTCTTAAAAAAATTCATATTGTGTTTATTTCTTTTTTTCCTGATCAGATTGTTACTTAGTGCAGTACTGGCTTTAATGAAGAGGATTATGCTTTGTTCTGTTTTTTTCTTGTTGTGTTTTCTTGGGTCAATAGGCCATCCATACTCAGCTAAACTGGGGCCCAAAGTGATTAGAACAGAAATCGCCTCCCTGCCTGCCCTTCCCTAGTGTCTGAGGGTTTCCCATTTGGAGCTGGAGTTGGATGGAAAAGTTTTCTTTGGGTATGTTGACCAGAAAAGAGGAGGGTGGTCTGATGTCTGCTTCTGGTCCAGACCTTTGGTCTGAATTTGGATTCTTTTTGCTGGAAGAGTGAGGACCAGATAAAAATATCAACTCAAGAGAAACTGCATGACTCTGGGTGCAGAGTGTAGCTGTGTAGGTCCACGTGACCCAGGGTGGCCCAGAATAGGCAGGTGGCCCTTTTCCCAGGTTGGTTCTAACCCTGTATGGTTCTGGAAGCCCATGGCTGAAAGCTGGGCAGTGCCCTTGGCCTGAACGTTGGTGTTCCCTTCGTGTACGTGAAGGGAAAACCAACACTACATTGTACGTCTGGAACATATAATATTGTAAATCAACTATACCTCAATAAAAATAAATAAAAATAAATGAATTCATTTTAGCATTCACACACAAAAAAGGCTTTGCAGGAAAAGAATTTTAGGGAGTTGGTGGAGTGCGTACATTTATGTATTAGGACTAAGGTTTGACTGGTGGGAAAACGTAGCATCACTCCCAGCTTGTTTAGTTTTTTACTGAATCTGTTTGTTCAATGGAAGGAAACATCGCCTCACTGCCGTGTGGGTCCTGCTAGGGTGGGTAGGTTTTTTGCTGGAATCAGTGAGAATCAGTGAGAAGCCATTTTCTCCTTTAGCCCCTGGATTGAACTGCCACCAGGCCAAGCAGACTGACTGTGGACAGAGATGGGTGATGTCGAGTTTGATTTAAGCTGTTGGTCCTTGAGGAAGGCAGTGGAGGCATTCCTATCACAGAAGGGGCCTCATCTGCCAATTCTGTGATTGCACAAATTCGGGGCGTGTTAAGTGACCTTGCTGTGGTTTGCTGCTCTTGGCCTGAGACCCAGAGACTAAGACTGACGTGTCCTGGGCGGGCAGGGCCAGCATCTTGACTTGGACTTGAGACGTTTGCCGTTTAATTGAAATCTCCCAGCTTCCTGAAACTTGCTCATAGCTGCGTTCAGAAAAGGAAGTCTTCCCCAGCCTCTCATTTCCACTCCAAACTCTGGTCTCCATCTTTTTGTTCCTGGTGCAGCCCATCCAGGCGTGCTGGTGCTCTTGTTACCTTGTGAGCATGTGCATAAGTTTTGGGAAAAGCACTGACCAAACAAAATAAGACAACACTGCCAGCTGTGGTAATAGGGGCCTGACCGTAGAGAAACCTTGAGCAAATCAAGAGAACCACCAAAACAAACAAAGGCACCAGCAGCTCCTAACCTCTTCTGCTGGCTCCTGTTCCTTTAAACCAGTGAGTAAGGAAAATTAATTTTAAAAGACCCTTAAATATCAGGTTGGCTGTATTTCAGGTTCCCTTGATATCTTCTTTATTTTCTCAGGATACTGGTCATTCATTTTAGTCATTGAATTGTTATTAATTATTATTAAATTATCATTCATTCGCCCTTACAAATAGACCAACACCAAAAAGGAAAAGAAACTCTTCACATGAAACTAGCGTGAATTTGAAGAGTTTGAAAATTATAATGCTATTATGCAATGGAAATGTTGGAGGTTAAGGAGAATTAACTGACTTTTTTATTCTTTAATATTTAATGGGCTCAAGCAGTGTGTGGTGTGCTGTCAATATGACACACATCTCTGCATTCTAGCCGTCTACACTCTAAAGGGGGCTGTTATTATCAATTCCTAGACAGTTTTACACAAGGCAAAATGGAGGAGCCTCACAAGAAGCACAAAGAGAGAGAGTCCTGGGAAAGAGAGGTGCCAGGACCTCCTGAAGGCACAGCCTCTCTGCTCTGAACTCCCTGACAGTCCAAGCCAGGGCACTTCCTGTGCGAGGCTAAGGATGGCCTGTTCTGTCAGGAAATGATGAGCACGAAGATTCATCTCATTGTTTTCCCCAAGTATAAGTTGGTGATGAAGGGGAATCAAGTGTGACTTCCCTAGTCTACTTCCCTTCAGAGACTTCACAGCTTAGCTTCTCTGTAGAATCACTCTTACGAAATCACTGTGTAGAGTTTGAGAGCTGGCAGTAATTGAGGAACATTCAGGGCTACCTCTAAAGTAAGGAGAGGGGATGATGAAGGGCAGAATTTGTGGGGTGCAAGCAGGGAAGAGAGGACAGGTGGTGGTGGAGTGGTGGATCCTACCTGTATTAGTCAGGGTCCTCGAGAGAAACAGAACCAATAGAATGTGTGTGTGTGTGTGTGCGCACATATCTAGATCTAGATCACAGGATCTGTATTTACGTGACCCTTGGAGAGAGGACATTCACCTATTTCAATCCAGGTTGCCTCTTCAAAACTGTTCATGGCATGAAAGTTTTGGACCACTATTGTAAGAATGCACAGGGAGGAAGGGGAGGGCGTGTAGATTAGGCTGTGATGACAATGTCAATCTCAGTGACAGCTCATCCCAGCATCCCCCAGAGTCAGTCACAGTGGTCTTTTGTCCAGAACCCAGCTGGCCTCTGTCTGGAACATACCAGATAAAGACTAATAGATAGACTTAGTTATATAAAGACCTTTCTTGACTTACAGTGGGGTTCCATCCTGATATACCCATTGTAAATTGAAAACGTCATAAGTCAAAAATGCATTTAATACACCTAACCTACTAAACGTCGTAGTTTAGCCTTGCCTACCTTAAATGTGCTCAGAACACTGACTTAGCCAGCGGCTGGGCAAAATCATCTTAAAAAAACCTCTATTTTATACTAAAGTGTTGACTCTCTCATGTAATGTATTGAGTATCGTACTGAAAGCGAAAAGCAGAATGGTTGTCTGGGTCCAGAATGGTTGAAAGTGTGTCAGTTGTTCACCCTCGTGGATGTCTGGTTGAGCAGGGGCTGTGGTGACTGCTGCTGCCTGGCATCACAAGAAAGAATCATACTGCAGGTCTGGAAAAAGAGTTAAAGTTCAAAATTTGAAGTACAGTTTCTACTGAATGCATGTCGCATTTGCACCATCGTACGGTCAAAAAACTGTAAGTCGAACCACTGCAGGTTGGGGATCCTCTGTTTATTATATATATAATTAAGAGATTTATTCTAAGTAATAGGCTTATGAGAATTCCCAAGAATTGCAGTTGGCACGCTAAGACCCAGGAAGGCCAATGGTGTAGTTCCAGCCTGAGTCCAAATCTAAAGGCAGGAGAAGACCAATGTCCCAGCTTGAAGACAGTCAGTCAGAGAGAGCAAATTCTCCTTTACTCCACCTTTTATTCTATCCAGGCCCTCATCTGGATGGGGCCACCTACATTGGGGAGGGCCGTCAGCTTTACTCAGTCTAAGGACTCACACGTTAACATCCTCCAGAAACAATCCTCACAGACACACCCAGAGTAATGTTTAGCCAGTGTCTGGACACTCCAGGACCCAGTTGAGTAGAAAATTAACTGTCACACCACCTTCCTGGTAGAACGAGGAGAGATGGGCTGAACCAGCACCGGCTCTCGCAGTGACAGGGCTTTGTATTTCTGCACGTCCATGGACTGTCCTTTAGGTCCCTTTAGATCTCACCACATTAAGCATCTCAGCCTCCCTGTTGGGCAGGTGATGGAGAGAAAGTGAGAACATGGCACTGGAAGAATAGAATGCACTCAACCAAAAAAAAAAATCAATAAGCCAAGACCCATATGTAAGATCCAGTGAATTTACAGGGAAGATTTTCACCCTTATAAGGAGATACTAAAACAATGAAAGTAATTTTTTTTTTTAAACAGGTTTCCTGCTTTCCTGGCCTGAATCTGTGAGTCATGGTTTCTGCATCTTTGCTTTATGTGTATGAAGTCTCCAGGGTCTAGAGAGTCAGACAGGCCCCTTTGCAAAGGGCTTCAAAAATTATGGACAGGACGTTCTCCTTGTTCTCCCTTTGCTGTCCACACATATGTCCCTTCTGATGCTGTTCACAGGTCTCCACCTCGAGTTGTCAGGCTGCATTTTCTGTTGATCTAGGCTGATGGCCTCCATGGCTCTTTGTTTCTGCTGAGCAAGTTGGAGGGAAGTGGTCCTGAATCTGTCTACTGGATGGTGATTGCACCTTTTCGCTGCTGGTACTACTCCACTGTGGCTGAAAGTAAGACTCTCTGACCGCTGAGCAGGTGCTTCTTGAAAAATAGCAGAGGAGCTTCTTGCTTTTCCTAAATCCATCAAGATTTGAAACGTTTGCTCCAGTGCAAGTGCACTCTTAATAAAAATCAATGTACTTGCTGAAGTGGTCCTTCATCTCAAAATGATCCTATGATTCCACTTCATTCTGTGTTCTTGTTTTCCCAGCATTCAAAGAGAAACTTCCTTCTTTTTTCTCCTCTCAAGAATATACTCATCACCTGTGACTTTAACAAGACACCCTTCAAAGCTACAATACACAAGCCTCTATATTACAAGTACTTGTTTCTGTATTTCTAAATATTTGATATCACTCTCCTTTCTTAAAAAGAAATCCAGTAGGAAAATCCTATAGGAGTTTTTTTTCAGTGTGATAATTTTGGTATAGAGACAAATAGCAACAATATTATCAAAGAGTTAGAGAGCAGGAAAGCTATGTTTCCAAGATAAGTTTTAACTAAGAATGTACAATCCTGATGATGCTAGTGATTAAAAATGATCTTTACATCGTGCATTGGTTTCTATTTGGAAACAGAAGGTAAATATGACATTTAAAGCTCTTGAGTCATTACAGATTTGATTGCTAAAGGTACTGCTTGCTTATGGAAGAAAATTTAACCTGTCACATGCCCACTTAAATCCCCGGATTTAGGTGCACCAGTAAGATTAGAGTAGAATTTGTCACGTGTCACCAAGCTAGATTAATTCAGTCAGCATGAGGGGGTGGATTTTGATCACAAACTTACCCTTCAGAAGATGAACATTGCTTAGTCAGCTACATATGCTCATAAAACTCTTTTTATTTTCTACTTAAATTAGCATTGAGTCAGGGGCACATATACTCATTTATCTTCTTTTAAATTTTTTAGTATGAAATAATTTTAGACACAAAAATGTTGAAAAGTTATTATAAACTACTTCTATATGTATGATTCTAAAATGTTTATTTACTTGATCACTCATTTCCCATCCCCCCTTTCATGATAAGGGATGATGCCCCTATACATCGGGGTGTAGTTCCTAGAAGCTAGGGTATTATCTTATATAACCATTCTTATATATCCTTATATCTGTCTATCTATATTTATATATAAGGTTACTCTCTTATAAAATACCAAAATCAGAGAATTAACATTTATACAGTACTATTATGTTATCTAAAGTCCTTATTGATATTTTGAAGGTTGTGGACTAATGTACTTTATATCAAAAGAAAAATAAATGATGGCCCAGGATGCAATCCAGGATTACATGACTGGTCTCTTTAGTGTCCTTTAATCTAGAGCAGATTCCCTTTTTTTTCCCTTCTGTCCTTCTGACCTTTTTGTTTTTGAAGTTTAAACAGTACCCTCTATTTGGGTTTGTCCAACATTTCCACATGATCAGCTTCAGGTGATTAGCAGGGAGGTCACAGAAGTGATGCTGTGTCCTTCACAGTGCACATTACTTTGTCACTTGCTGTGACGGGGTCTGCTAAGTTTCTCTCCTGAAAATTGACTGCTCTCCATTTGTAATTACTAGGCATCTTGTGGGGAGATACTTTGAAGTTATATAAGTATCCAACTTCTCAGCAGACATTTAGCCCCTTGTTATAGCGTTCATTGATGCTTATTCTTTCTTGAACCGTCTGCTACTACGGTGGTTGCCAAATGGTGATTTTCTAATCTCATCATCTCTACCTTTACTAGTTTTTATTCTATTATAAGAACTTTTCTTCTCTCCCATTAACTTTATCTATTTATATCAACATTGACTCGTGGATTCTTACTTATTTTGTGGGTTGTAATCATTACTATCATTATTTATTTTGATGGTCAAATCGTCCTCAGTTTGGTTAACAGGAGCCCCTTTAAAAGCTGGTGCCCTGTCCTTTGGACATATTTCTGTCATTCTTTGAGCACTTTCCTACTTTGTGGCGCAGCATATTTCAAGATCATCTCATACTTTTCATGTGCCAGCTCTGGAATCAACTATTTCTCTAAGAAGGGCTGGTTCCTTTCAGTGGAGAATGATATTTAGAAACCAGGATTTGGGTTTCAGGTGTGTGCCTTGCTACTGGCATGTCACTGCTGCAGAGTCTCTCAGTGGTCACTGCTGAGAGAAATAGGAATGCGTGTGTGAATGTATGCATTTACACACAAGCACACCTCTGTATCGGTGTCAGTGTTTACTGCATATCCAGCAATATATGAGAGTGTCTGTTTCTTCAGAGCCTTGCCAGCACTGTGTGAGCCATACTCTTTAATTCTCACCAATCTGATGGCTGAGAAAGGCATCTCCACGTGGTTTTAGTTTGCATTTCTCTAGTTATGAGTAGACCTTTCACACAACAGTCAGGTAAGACATATTCTAGGGGTTACGTTAAGTTTTTTACAAAATGTGTAAGTGTTGTAGCTGACCACACATTTTTAAGTATATAGCAAATATTTCCATCATACATTTAAATAGTTGCAAAGGATTTAATTTTGATCATGTTTTAAATACTGTAATTTTAAATACAATTGCTGCATGGCTTTTTAAAATGTAGTCAATATAACCTAAATACCAAACCAGCATCTATTTATTTTTTTATCTTTATTTATTTTTAATATCTTTATTGGAGTATAATGGCTTTACAATGGTGTGTTAGCTTCTGCTTTATACCAAAGTGAATCAGCTATACATGTACATATACCCCCATATCCCCTCCCTCTTGTGTCTCCCTCCCACCCTCCCTATCTTACCTCTCTAGGTGGTCACACAGCACCGAGCTGATCTCCCTGTGCTATGCGGCTGCTTCCCACTAGCTAGCTATTTTATTTTTGGTAGTTTAAAACATATCATGAACAAGGTCTTCTTTAACAATCATAAACTTTATCACACTTCATTCGTGGTCTCTAATAACCCTTCTATTTTCCACAGAATGTCATCCTAATATAAGTAAGTGTATGCTTGAAAGTCTTCTATTTATTACCCTGTGAGATTACATACAGTGTGGGATGTTCAAATCAGAAATCTCATCCTGTACCGAGCTTTGCTAATAATTTCAGGGAAACAAATAATCAGAAGGCACAGGCAAAATAAGCTGACATCTGGGACTGTCAGTGCGTCTCTTTCAGTCCTTTCTTGCTGCATCACAGACAGTCTAGCCCAAATTAACATAGAAGATAACCTTATTCTATATGCAGTTATACTACTTACACAGAAATATGAAACATCTCCATTTTTTTTAAAGGTGTACTGATTTATTTATTTTAATATCACATGAACAGAAGAGTCACAGAGAAAAAAAAGTGAATATTCTCTCCCCCTTAAAAAGAGCAGCAAGATTTAGGAGCTTATATATCATCTTAATAGAGGAAGGGGAGAGAGAACGTAGGCAATTTAGGGGAGATGAAGTGATTTTTAGGAACGATGAATGAGCCCTTAGAAGAATGGATGGGAGAGAAACATCTCCATTTTATACTTCGTTACATAGCCTGTGAGACATTTTCCTGGAAGCCATGTGCCATAACTCCAGCACAAGCAACTCTAGGCAAACAAGTACATCCTACATAAAGTATTCCATAGATAAGGACTTGCCTGCTAGCAAATAGCAGGTCTGCTGTTAACAAGTTGACAAGGAGATTATTTCTCTCTGTTCTAGGGTCATCTCCCCTCTCCCTGAAGAAAGGGAGAGAATGGATTTCAGAGTTTAATCATCTATTTCCCACTCTGTCACGTGTCCTCTGATATATCACACACACACACACGCACACACCCACACACATATATATAGGGTTGGCCAAAGAGTTTGTTCGTTTTTTTTCCGTATGCTGGCTCTGGTAGCACTTCCTTGTCTTTAACTTCATTCGAAATAATTTTGTTAGATTGTATTGTGACAGCTGTCATATCAGGGTCCATTTAAAAAAAAACCAAGATTGGTGAATTTTTGTGTAGCCATTTTAATATTGAAGATGGAAGAAAAAAAGCAACATTTTCATCATATTACGCTTTATTATTTCAAGAAAGGTAAAAACGCAACTGAAATGCAAAAAAGATATGTGCAGTATATGGAGAAGGTGCTGTGACAGATCAAAAGTGTCAAAAGTGGTTTGTGAAGTTTTGTGCTGGAGATTTCTCGCTGGACGATGTTCCACGCTCGGGTAGACCAGTTGAAGTTGATAGCGATCAAATCTAGACATTAATTGAGAACAGTCAACGTTATACCACACGGGAGATGGCTGACATACTCAAAATATCCAAATCAAGCTTGAAAATCATTTGCACCAGCTTGGGTATGTTAATCGCTTTGATATTTGGGTTCCACATAAGTTAAGCAAAAACAACCTTCTTGACTGCTTTTCCGCATGCGATTCTCTACTGAAACATAACGAAAACGTTCCATGTTGAAAACAAATTGTGATGGGCAATGAAAAGTAGATACCGTACTACAATGTGGAACGGAAGAGATCATGGGGCAAGTGAAATGAACCACCACCAACCACACCAAAGGCCGGTCTTCATCCAAAGAAGGTGATGTTGTGTATATGGTGGGATTGGAAGGGAGTCCTCTGTTATGAGCTCCTTCCGGAAAACCAAACGATTAATTCCAACAAGTACTGCTCCCAGTTAGACCAACTGAAAGCAGCACTCGACCAAAACCGTCCAGAATTAGTTAACAGAAAACGCATAATGTTCTATCAGGATAATTCAAGCCCGCATGTTTCTTTGCTGACCAGGCAAAAACTGTTACAACTTGGCTGGGAAGTTCTGATTCATCCGCCATATTCACCAGACATTGCACCTTCAGATTTTCATTTATTTTGGTCTTTACAAAATTCTCTTAATGGAAAAAATTTCAATTTCCTGGAAGACTGTAAAAGGCACCTGGAACAGTTCTTTGCTCAAAAAGATAAAAAAATTTGCGAAAATGAAATTACGAAGTTGCCTGAAAAGTGGCAGAAGGTAGTGGAACAAAATGGTGAATCTGTTGTTCAGTGAAGTTCTTGGTGAAAATGAAAAATGTCTTTTATCTTTACTTAAAAGCTGAAGGAACTTTTTTGCCAGCCCAATATATATATATAAATAATTGACATTTTCAAAAATTGTTTTCTAAAATATAATACATGTGTAAGTTAAAATATTTCTCTGGTTTGAGTTAGCCTTACAATTAGTATGTATATCCATTGGTCAGAACAACATGAATATATTGCAAATTTTGATAAATAATTATAAGTAAAAGGTAGTTTTATTAGAAAACTAACTCAATGAAATGGATGAGATGATTTTTTTAATTGAAATTTTTATTGAGAGAATCGATTCACATGCAGTTGTAAGAAGTAATCCAGAGAGACCCCCACATACATTTCTCCCAGTATTCTCCAATGATCACACTTTGCAAAACTATAATTTAATATCACATTCATACAATCCACCAGTCTTATTCAGATTTGCCCAGTTTTACTTGTACTCATTTATGTGTGTATGTGTATTTAGCCCTATACAATTTTCCTACATGTGTAGATTCATGTATCTATCCCCACAGTCAAGACACTGAACAAGTCCCTCACAATAATGACTCGTGTTTCTCTTTTATAACCACCACCCCCACCTCCACCATTCGCCTCCATCACTAACCCCCGGCGACCACTAATCTGTTCTCTATTTCTAAAATGTTTTCATTTCAGAAATGATATATAAATGGAATCATACAGTATGTAATCTTTTGGGATTTTTTTTTCCCACTCAGCAGAATTCCCTGGCGATTCATCCAAGTTGTTCCATGTATCAGTAGTTCATTTTTTCTAGCTGAGTAGTATTCCATGGAATGGATGTGTCGCAATTAACTGTTGACCTGTTGAAAGGCCTCTGGACTGATTCTAGTTTTGGGCTATTACAAATAAAGCTACCTTGAACGTTCACATAAAGGTTTTGTTTGAACGTAAGTCTTCATTTTTCTGGACTACTTGGTAATTCCGTGTTTAGTTAGCCTCACAGTACCTCTCTTGTTTCAAACCTCCACTGGCCTACTAGTAAGAGCTCTAGACTTGTAGCCAGCAGATTGGTGTGTTTATTTTATTACCTTCAACCAAATGTTGTCTCTACGTTATTCTTTCTAAATGTTTACTGCCTTTCCTGGCCCATTGCTAACAAGTTGTGTGCTAAGGAAAATGAATTGATAAAGCGCTATAAGGACAAAAATTGGTGACATTCTTTTACCTGCCACCACTGCTTGTCCCTTGAATCCATTTGTCAGGATAGCACACAGGCAGTGTGCTTCATACTGATTTATCATGTAGAGAATTTTCTCATTGTGAACATTTAAGGGCCTAGAGAGCTCTGCTGAATTTCTCCCTTTGTGGTATATTCCACGGATTAGAAGGCAGAAGGGGAGATATCAGACTTGTCTCGAAATAAACTGTTCTTGTGCCACTGAGTAGAACGATGGTTTTGCCATCCTTGGGCCAGCTCACCAGAAGGGGCCAGATGAGGGAATGTATGTTTTAATGTGATGTCATTTTTATTAAGTGACTTTGTCTTCCGAAGCACACTTCAGTGCCTTCTAGATTAATTGCTTCTGCCTTTGACAGTGACAATGACAATATTTCCAAGCTTCACACATCCAAGAGCCAACTGACAGGACAAATTGCACATTGGGACTGCTTGATAAATGCAAGATGGGACACAGCGTCTCAAGCCACTCTGCATCAGTGGAACTAAGCTGTAATATGAATAACAGAAATAAATCTGTCACTTAAATTCCTAATTGTGAGACACATGCTGTATTTAACAGCAGAAGCAATGTTCATCTCTTTGTTAGAATGCAAAAATTGCACATAATTATTTCTTGATATTGGGTCTTAGTAAATTTGCTTTTCCCCACCATGATATACATTTACATAATAAAAAGAAAATATATCTTCCAGTAAAATTTTTATTAATATTTTTATAGATATCAACATAACCCATTCCAATACTTGGGAAGAACTGCTAAACAATAAAAAAAAAAGTATTATCAATATGTGTGGCCTTAGGAAAGCTACTGAAATAAATAGCACTAAACAAAGGCATATGCATAAATGTGCTCCAGAGGATATGCATATTAGAAAATCTACATTCTACTGCCAGCATTGTTGCTACTACTGGGGAAGAAATGAATAAGTCTGTAAGCCTTTCTGGGTCATCACCATCCCTTTTAGGGATAACCGAAATGTGCTGTTAAAGTCAGAGGTAGGCTTACCCTAGGCAGCCAGGCTCACCCCCTGCCTCTTGGTCAGCCATCCAAGCCTGGCCAAAGAGATATAAGGCAAAAGACTTTGAAGGATGGCCTTATGGGGAATGACCACAATTGGTCCCCATCCTTGTCTAGCCATAGGATGGCTGGGTCTCCTCTTATCCTGATGAGGATGAGGTAGATCTGCCAAAAAATAGGCCCCAGAATGAGACCCAAGACTCACTCTGGAGAAGAAAACTGTAGTTTTGGTCCAGAATCATCTGGGCTTCTTAGGAATGAGTTAAAAGAGCCTGAAGAACTGAGGAGTAGGACCCTCGAGCTATTGCAATGAGAAAGGATGCCCAGATCCACTGTGAACTGAGCTCAGGCCTCTCAGACTGTCCTGGTTAAGGGCTGTGCCAAAGCCTGCTCACCATGGTGCCTGGCGCCTGGAGCTATTCCACATCTCTTGTGGTCTGGCGTGCTCTTTGACCCACAAAGAGCAGGGTAGGGGCACACTTAGCACATGTTGACTATTTACTCTTTGGAATTATTCTTTGAAATAGGGATTGTTTGCTTTGTAAAGAACCATTTCAGAATCCTTTAGGAATATGATATCTGAATATTAGGTATGCACTCCTGTCACCTTCTTTCAATTATTGATGCAGGCATCATAATTTAAATCCCTGAGCTATGCAGACACATCTCAGGTTAAGGGCAGTTTGACTCCGATTCCAACCTCCTTTTAGAATGTTTAACGAGTCCTGGTAGAGTGCGTGTCACCTTTTTCGTGTCCCTGACCAGACCTTGGTCTCAGCGTGGACACTTGAGGAAATGGCCAGAGAGAAGTAGATGATACAAGAATGAAAGGAAGTGTCCAGATCTTCTTCTGGAGAAGAGATTGGAGTAGTGGAAAGAACCTTGGCCTTGTGGTGGAGACCTTCATTCCACACCTTGCTCTTTCAGGGACCAGCTGTGTGATTCAGGGCAAGTATCAGAATCATCACCTCTGCAACAAAGGGGTGGTGTTAGGTTGGTCTGAATGGCCCCATTTAGCTCTAAAAGCCCATAATGCTGATGATATACCTTTGAATCATTAGGAATTTATTGCAATATAATTATCAGTACCTTGAGTTTGAACACTGGGAAAACTTGCTCTTTGGATCTCCAAAATAAAGGAAGAGACCCAAGAAGAGTAGAATAGATGCTGGGCAGCCTAAAACAACTTATAATTTTACTATGAGATTTCAATGAAGGCAGATTAGTTAGATGTGCCTGGAGCATCCTGGGAGTAAAAACACAGGTGTCAAGTGAGGCCAGGCACCCCACCTGTCTAGTCGCCAGGGCAAATGTAGACTACCAGTGGCATCTTGTTTGGGAGGCATCTTGTTTGGGAGGCAGAGTCAGCCTTGAATCTCCTACCTCCTTCACTTCCTAGCCCTCACTCACTTTCCCTCTCCCTTGGCAGTCTTCCAAAGACATTGACCTGCCTGGTCCCTCTACCATGGTAGCATCTCAGGAAGCCAAACTACAGTGAATGTAAAGACTAATAAGCCTTCATGAGATACAGCTTGACCCAAGGAATAGAATCTAAATGGGGACTTTTTTCATCCCAGTTATGCCATATGAGAGGAAAGACCTTTCTGAACCCAAGAGAAGTTTTCCGATTCATCAAAAACATTCCCAGAGGCCCATGCATGTTCTCCTCCCTGACGCCAGACTTGCCTATGTAATGCTGAGTTCTGTACACTCAGTCGTAAGAATCTTCTATGTAGCTGGAATGTCAGCCCCAAGAGGGCAGAAAGTTTTATCAGTTTTACTCACTGATATACCTGGTTTCCAGTAGGTGCTTAGTGAATGCTTATCGAATGAAAATACAGGTAAATAAATTTAATTTTCAAGCCCAAGGCTAATCAATTTCATTTTTTCTCACAATAACTTCATATATTTCAGCGTGCACAGTATCCTTTAATATTGTCTTCATGGCTTAAAGCAGATTATACAAGTTCAAGGTCATGGTTAGCATTACTTCTGTCTGTGCATTGTGGATTGTTAGGTCATTGGCGTATTGGATCCATCCCCACTCTCCAAAGTGCTTAGTGAATTCTTGCTCCTCTGTGACCAGCCAGGAAGGAGTAGATTCAAGCCTACATCATAAATCTCAGGATTTTGTCCTTTCCCTTTTCTCGGAAATGTGCAAATGGGAATTAACGTGAGAGCAGAAGAGCTTGATTCTGATATTTGGCCTAGGAGTAAGAGTGGCTTTTCTTTTTCTCATCTTTTGCCTTGTAACCCAAAAGCTATTGGGATTCCCAGTTATGTTTTCTCCATCCTGTGTTTATATCATCTTATTTTATGTCAGCTGGGGAAAGGAAGTCTCCTACAGACAATGAAAGAGCAACAAGATCTTTTATATCCCAAGAAAAGCCTCTGGAGAATCTTTGTTCTTGACGTGTCATCCCGGAGAAACCCCATAGTAAACTGAACCAAAGTCAGGCTTCCAAAGTTGGGAAGCTGGACTTATCCAGCCTGGAAGGTGGAAGACCCCAGGAAACCAGGTGCCTGGGTTCTTACGTGATCATCCACTCCATCTCACATCTTCATTTAGGGACCTGGCTGTCCAGTGTAAGGTAAGATGAGTCAGGGTCTTAAACAAGGGTTTTTCAGGCCAGAATGAAATATGCACTGGCCACCAAGAGGAAGGAACGCAACGGTGCTGGCTCGGCCACAAGGACGCGTGACAGGCAACCAGGGTTTGTTTTGCCTCAGATGAGAAGGGAATGGTGATTCATGAATGGAGAGCTGGCTGGGGTGTTGGAAAACTCATGCGTGGGAAGGAGAAATTCCGAGGACGCTGGTCTCACCTGATCAGACACTGTAAATGCTGCAGACACTCTGGCGGGCCCCTTGGCTCCGTGGCCTCTCTGTATTTTTACACGCCATGAATATCCTCGAATACTTTCTTCAGCTGGGATTAGGCAAAGCCGATTCACACACATTACAAACGTCTGTGTCTGGACATCAGTTTATGACATTGAATGACACAGAAGGAAAAACTTTTTATTATTCTTTGCTCTGTTTGTTTATTTCTCTCTGAATGATTCATAAGCTTCTTGCCCAAAGCCTGTTTCTGCAACCATGGAAGAGATGCCAGTATTTATTTCCAACGGCTTGTTACTCCTCCTGAAGAATCTTCTTGTTGTCTCCCAAGTCCCTTTCTCCCAGCACCTGGGGAGGTGGCACCTTGAAAAAAATCTGTCTACCATTTTGGACACGTAGGGAACAATTTCGTGACTCTGTGTTTCTCGTCTGCTTTGCGGCTCTGGAAAATAGCAACCCCTAAGGATGAGGCTCAGAAGGGACTTATTCATGTAGAAAACATTCACTTCTTTCATATTTTCATAGACGGGCAGGATCACAGGGTTCTCATTCACAGACCCTGCATTGCTACACAGCTATATCAGTGGTGGAAGCCCCGAGGCAGCCTTGCACACTGAGACCTGTGTTCTCATAAGGAGGATGTGCCTACAGAGGGTGTGAAAGCAAGTCTCCCACACGAGAAAGACTGGCAAGAAGGGATCTCTGTATACAGTTAGAGTAAATCCCTGCAAGAGTGTTGACATAAAGGGATACATGGATAAAGTCCTGTATTTCAAGGGTTTCTATTTATTGAGACACATGTATTCTGTGGTCCAATAACCACAGAGGGCATGGCTGCATGCACAGCATAACTGAATCTTTCGTATTTTGAGATAATTTTTTTTAAAGTTTTTACTCTGTCTCCCTTGAAAAGCAGAGCCATAAGGCACATTTCTATTAAATTATATATAAAAAATTAAAGAGAAATTCACTTTTTTAAAGCCTGAATAGTTTTTTTTTTCAGTGACTTATAGTCAGCAATATGGGTGAATGCCAGACTCTGGAGAACGTAATGGGATCATTAGGATATCTGCAGGCAGGTAGTAAATAATTGACTTATTAGGGGAAAGTGCACAGAATCAGGATTCTGGAACTCGGGCCAGTAAGGATGATAGCAGGGCTGATTTAAAGGGGTCATTCTGAGGGGAGAGTGTCTTGGTACATCATTTTATCATTTTGCATTCCATTTTCAAGGAAACTCTACTTAGAGATTTCTTTTTTATTCCATTTCTAGGGAAACTCTATTTAGATAATTCTTTTCCTGTACATCATTAATCATTAGAGAAATGCAAATCAAAACTACAATGAGATATCATCTCACACCAGTCAGAATGGCCATCATCAAAAAGTCTAGAAACAATAAATGCTGGAGAGGGTGTGGAGAAAAGGGAACACTCTTGCACTCTTGGTGGGAATGTAAATTGATACAGCCACTATGGAGAACGGTATGGAGGTTCCTTAAAAAACTACAAACAGAACTACCATACGACCCAGCAATCCCACTACTGGGCATATACCCTGAGAAAACCATAATTCAAGAAGAGTCATGTACCACAATGTTCATTGCAGCTCTATTTACAATAGCCAGGACATGGAAGCAACCTAAGTGTCCATCATCGGATGAATGGATAGAGAAGATGTGGCACATATATACAATGGAATATTACTCAGCCATAAAAAGAAATGAAATTGAGTTATTTGTAGTGAGGTGGATGGACCTAGAGTCTGTCATACAGAGTGAAGTAAGTCAGAAAGAGGAAGACAAGTACCGTATGCTAACACATATATATGGAATTTAAGAAAAAAAAATGTCATGAAGAACCTAGGGGTAAGACAGGAATAAAGACACAGACCTACTAGAGAATGGACTTGAGGATATGGGGAGGGGGAAGGGTAAGCTGTGACAAAGTGAGAGAGTGGCATGGACATGTATACACTACCAGACGTAAGGTAGACAGCTAGTGGGAAGCAGCCGCATAGCACAGGGAGATCAGCTCGGTGCTCTGTGACCACGTAGAGGGTTGGGATAGGGAGGGTGGGAGGGAGGGAGACGCCAGAGGGAAGAGATATGGGGACATATGTATATGTATAACTGATTCACTTTGTTATAAAGCAGAAACTAACACATCCTTGTAAAGCAATTATACCCCAATAAAGATGTTAAAAAAAAAAAAAAGAAGTACCCTTGTTAACATTATTTTTTGTATTTATGTAATCTCATGGGATTTCAGACAAAGTTATCAACTCCCCACAGGTAACAAAACAAAATTTCATTGACTTCCCAAGGTTCACCCAGTGGTATAAGTTAGACCCTCTGACTCATGTTTTGTGTTGGCCACACCTTACAGGAACCAGAGAGCAGTTCATTACCGGGACTGTTTAGGAAGGTTTGGGCAGGGTTAGCGCATTTTTATCAGAGAAGACTCACCTAAGAGCCTTGCCAAGAGGCTGGTATTTTCAAGCATCAGGACTGGAGCTGCCATCACCGGAGAATCAGCGGTTCTCTGGCATTTCAGATGCATGTTTGCTAATTCTGTGCTTGGAGGAAGGGCATGTCTGTCCACTACAGCCTCTGTGGCCTCCGCTGCAAATCCCAGTTGAGAGCAGACATAAGTTGTGGTGCTCCAGCAAACAGTTGGTGTGAACGTTGGCCCTTGTCAATATCAAAGTTGAGAGGCATCATCACATAATCTGCTCTTAGCCTGTCTCCATATGCAGGTTTAGGAATACTTTGCAAGATGAAGCTAATGGAATGTTCAGGATTAGTGCTGGTAGAACTTCTTTATGTCTCTCCTTTCACAGAAAACTTCTGGAAAGATGCCAGAAGTCTGCAGTTCTTTAGATTAAAAGTATTTTTTCTTTGATTTCATTGTAAATAGATTATATGTGTTTTTGAGTTTTAGAAAACAGATAATATACATATTATAAACATATAATAAATATTTGCAAAAAGTGTATATTATATGTTTATATAAAACATATAAATATATATTACCTTATTTTTTTGTGTTCTGTTTTACCTGAAAAGTTTAGGTTTTTGAATCTTACTTTCTGCAGTTATAAAACAAGAATAAATTTTAAAGAAATGCCCAGGCATGGAAGGGAGTGTCATTTACAAAAGCACGAAACAACAGAGTGCTATTCTTTCTTTGGGAGGACCCACTGCTTCTAGGGTGTTCATACAAAGCTAAAATTTCTCTGACAGCCCAAAGATGGGAAAAATGAATAAGTGGCTGAAAAGTGAAACTACAAGGAAACGACTCTCATCTAATAGCAAAGTGGTCTAGAAATTCAATACCCCAGTGCTACCACCCCATCTAAGGTTCTTGTCTGTAAAATCGGGTTAGTGATGATAATATTCCATCCTGACCTACAGGGTTGTCAGTGGATCTAATGCATGCAAAGTGCTTTTTACCTAAAGTGTGATACAAATATTAGTTATTACTATTCAGTGTGTGGCTTCATTTGGCTGCAGATGTATATAAACAGCAATGTGGGACCTTATGCTTGGTGCATAGTGTGTTGTTTAGGTGATGCTAGTGAAACTGGGCCAGTAAATAAATATTACTTTCCTAGTAACTTTAGTACCAAGAGATTACATCTGTGTATACATTGAACCTCAGTGTTTAAAAAAATTTTTTATATAAGTGTCTACGTATTATTAAATAGCTTTCATTGTTGTCGTATTAAACTCTTTGAGTTATAATCTCTGCTCCATTCTTCTCTCAAGCACACTTGCAAAATAAAACTTTATTTCCCTTAAAATCTTTAGTTTTTAAATAATAAATATTTATGAGAGGAATACATTTTTTTCTTAGTTGTCAAAATTTTACTATTATTAAGTTGCTTTCCACTGGAGGGAACCGTCAACAACTTACAGTAAAGTTTTTAAAACTCATCCTTTAATTATATCATGATAGAAGCCACTGTATAATTTTTTTAAAAAATTGTGTTTGTGTGAGAGTGTGTGTGAGAGAGAGAGAGAGAGATTAAAGCACATCAAAGGAGATTCCCTTCCTCTGAAGAATGTTTCTATCAAATATAACAAATATAAACATAGTTATTTCTAGTTTCCGGGGGGACAGTAAGAAAGAATACTTTTCACGTCAAACGCTAAAACTAGTTTACTCCATTTGCTTTTCCACTTCCAAAAGTAAAGATGTCATAGAAAGGAATGAGGTATTGATACATGGTACATCTTGGATGAACCTTGAAAACATTATGCTAAGTGAAAGAAGCCAGACACAAAAGGTCACATATTTTGTGATTCTAATTGTGTGAACTATCTAGAATAGTAAATCCATAACGACAGAAAGCAGATTGGTGGTTGCCAGGGGCTGGAGCGAGGGGACGGTGGAGAGTAACTGCTTAATGGGGCTTTATTGTCCCATTAAACAGAAACACTGATTTGGAATCATTGTGGCTAATGTCCTTGCTCAGTTCTCACCATTTCTCTGGACCTTTTTCTGGTCTTTTTTTCCTAAAATTCATAGCACTTACATCTGTGCCTCTAATTTTGAGCAAAATTACATACTATTTTGTGTTATTTCTTAAATGATTTCTTCAGTTTTATGTGTTTCCATAATGCAGGTGCCCAGGGGTAGAGGGTCTATCCATGTTGATGAGTGAAAAAAAACAAAAATGAGAGAATGAACATCTTTTCTTGGTATATCATAAACCAATTTTTTAAAGGACACTATCTGAATCACCTGGAATTATTTTTCTTTGTTTTAGTATTGCCCGTCTAGCTATTTGATAAACCAGGGTTCTAATCTTAACCTATCTGTAGATCTTTCCTTTTTTATCACTCTAACCAGATGCCCATCAGTTCAAAAATTGCTTAAACTTTAAATTGGTGAGAAAACAGTCATGTTTTAGGCCATAATTTAAATAGAACAGTTTTTGTGTCCTTGACATTTGCTAGAAGCAAGTAGCTTAAGTGAAATCAGACATTTAGTGATTTGGAAAGAGAACCAGAGTAGGAGATAAGTTTAATAAAGATTTTGTTTTTCAGATGCAACATCCTTTTGACTCCTTCTTATCATTAAATTCTGCGCGTGTTTGGTTGAAAATAAACTTCAAGTGGATTTATGGTGTCAAAGAAATGCCAAATTTGGAAAAGATCATAATCATTCATTCTAATTTGAGTTTAAAAGGGGGCTGAGGGAGGGAGAGTAGGTCTCTAAAACTCTAATTTTTAAAGTTTAACCCTATTTTTAAATTTCAGTACCTTTGCCAAGGGGTCAACTTGTTAGGGAGAAAAAATATAAATTCGGATGACAGTTATTCTTTTAGGGAGCAAGAAAGATGTCTCTCCATCCTTCCAGGGTGACGCCATGATTGTTTGAGAACATCAGTGAACAAGCAGAACGAAGAGCCTACTGCTGACCTCTTCCTTTTTCTTCCTCTCTTACTTCTACAGGTGACCTATCTGGGTAAGGTCCCCACCACAGGCATGCAGTTTTTGTCAGGCTGCACAGAAAAGCCGGTCATCGAGCTCTGGAAAAAGCACACGCTAGCCCGAGAAGATGTCTTTCCAGCCAATGCCCTCCTGGAAATCCGACCATTCCAAGTGTGGCTCCATCACCTCGACCACAAAGGGGAGGCCACGGTGCACATGGATACCTTCCAGGTGGCCCGCATTGCCTACTGCACCGCCGACCACAACGTGAGCCCTGACATCTTCGCCTGGGTTTACAGGGAGATTAATGACGACCTGTCCTACCAGATGGACTGCCACGCTGTCGAGTGCGAGAGCAAGCTGGAGGCCAAGAAGCTGGCCCACGCCATGATGGAGGCCTTCAAGAAGACTTTCCACAGTATGAAGAGCGACGGCCGGATCCACAGGAACAGCTCCTCGGAAGAGGTGTCCCAGGAATTGGAATCCGATGACGGCTGAGCGAACCGAGGATACCTCAGCGAAGGCAGCATTGGTCAAGGCATTCAAGACAAGCGATGAATAAGCAATGATTCAAATTTGGGATGAAAAGACTGCCAAATTATTGGCTGACCAAGCTTTTTAAATTCAGAAGAGCAATTCTAAATCTAAAGAAATGTATTATTAAAGTAATTACATTGAAATCTGCTGCTGCTGTGACTATGAGGAAGGTGGGAGTGTGGCTGGGGAGGAAAGTTCTAGACTCTGGTCATCTTCTTTTTTTTTTTTTTCTCATTTTCCAATGCCTCCCTCTAGGAGCTCTCCATGCCGATTTTCAGCGCTCTCAGGCAAATACACTGCGGCTGTTTATGTGATGGACCATCCCAACTTGCCTTATGAAACCCAACAAGAATGTTAGATGCCCCTATAGGATCCCTAGTTGTGTGGGGAGGTGGTGAGTGCTGTTGCTGGCGAGGAGGCCTCTGGACTAAAGGAACACCTCAGGCTGATCCTGAGAGCTCCTCTCCCCTGGCTGGCTTCAGGTTCTCGCCTCAGTAAGCAAATCAGCACAGCCGTTATTGAGCTTTACAGCTAACAACCTGCTAGTTGGCAGTTAATTCACAGTTAAAGGTAGTGCTTTTATTACATAAGTATATCAAGTAGTACCCTCTTATTGTATTCACTTCATCTATCTTCTTAGAACACTTGCCACTACTAATAGCCCCCTTCCTCCGCCTGCCCCATCCTCCCTCTCCGCCCTTCCAGTCCGCGCCACCATCCCCACAGAGATGCAGCCTCACCCTACACTGCAGGACACCAAAAGGGAAGAAAATAACCAAGCAGATGAAAGAAACAATCAAAGTGGGAGTTTCAAACCACCACCACCACCACAGATAGGTTGGAAAAAGGGAAAGAGTTATCAGCGACTGAACAAGCTCCTTGTGGGCTGTCCTTTCTTCAACCCCGATTTATGGTAACTTATTTAGTTGATGGTCCTTTCTGATGAACCTTTCATGGCAAGCTTCAAATCTGAGTTGGTATCACTAAGGAATCTTTGACCCATCACTCAACACTACGCTCGAGTAGGAAACAAATGATATAAACCAGACTTATCTAGAGAACCTCTGTCCATTCTAAAGGGAAATCTGACCTTCTTATCTTCCAATTGGATCTCTTAGGGTCAGAGTTGCCAGTTTGTTCGGTATTTCTAATGAGAAATTCTCACTAAGAGAGCCTGAGTTTTCTCAGTTTGATGGATCTTTAAATATCATAAACGCAAAGAGTCACTATTGAATGACATTGAAAGGATTGGCTAAAATCCATGCATTTAAGGCCGAGAGCAGATGACTGGTTTTCCAGGTACTGCTCCTTTCTGAAAGTCTGTTTTGAATCCTGGTAATAATTTTAGGGGCACTAGGACACCTTACAGAAGCCTTAAATGAGAGTTTATTGAATCCAGAGAGCAGTGGTGTCGGCGTTTTGGTCTGTGTATCCGTGTGTCCATGTCTGCATTTGTGTGTGTGTACGTGTGCCCCCGAGTGTGGGTCCAGTGTTAAGGCATGTAGAATAAGCATGGAGTCACACTGAGGGGAATGCACCTCTCGGAGATATGCTTGCTGCTTCACAACAAATGTAAACGACTCTTTAGCATAAATGCATTCATTCTTCAATAAAAAATATGTTCGCATTAATACAGTTGAGGAGTTTCATATTTTATATGTCGTTCCTTTTTTAAGTGAAGAAAACCTGAAGGACAAAATAGGTCAGATTGAATAAATAGGGAATTCTCTCTAAAAATATGTTAAAACTTGGTCATCAATAACCCATTCCTTGACGGTGTTAAAAAAAAATCCTGTTTTATTTTCTAATGCTCTATTTTTATGTAAAAATGACTGCCCCTTCATTGAGATGGTAACGCGTCAATAATTGAAAGTTATTTAGTGTGATGGGCTTATTTCAGAGGTGAGTCTTCTGGAATATTTTACAAATGATGGCTATTTATAAAATCTCACGAGCCTCTTGGGAGAACCTGCACTGAAATCGGGGAAGGTAAACAGAGTGAGTCCTTCTGACAGAACTGGTTAAAAATGTCTCCTTCAGGCCATGATTTCTCAGAACAGCCCCATTAATCAAGCAAGGCAGGTGGCCATGGAGCCTGTATGTCTTGAGCAATACTCTTCATGGAATCAGTACCAAATATAAAGGCTTCAAAAGTGAAAATACGGGTGCCTGCTAAAGAGAGGAACTCAAAGAAGAATTACTACCTCACTCCTCCGATGAAAATGGCATTTTCTTTCAAGTTGAACTTTTCTCATTTTCATGTTCACTCCACTGTCCTTGAATATGCTTTGAAGAGGGGGAGAAAGAAAAGAAAGAATCCAGCCACCATGTATTTCCAAACAATGCCACTTTCTTCTCTCAGCAAAATTTGGATTGCAAGTGCACATATGGTTATTTATCGCAGAAAGCATTTGCTGGTATTTTTTTCAGGGTACTAAGTGTGACATGCTAAGTAGTTGACTCTGATAATATTGGCAATAGCTTTTGCTTAGTGATTAGTAAGCAATTTAGAGATAAATACACGAATTTTTATACTCCCTTTTTATACTCTACTTTCTAGCCTGGTGAGCACAAAGCACTTTTGTGTACCTCAACTCATAAGCCCCTCAGAAGGATACTGAAGGTAGATATGGCATTTGCTTTAGAGATGAGGAAATTGAGGTTCAGAGACACTGTATAACTTGGCCAAGGTAGCACAGCTCAGATGTGTTTGACGGGGACAAAACCCCTCTGACTTCTGATCCAGGGCTGTTGCTCTAATTTGGATATTTTATTTCCATTCCTCTTAAAACCCTCTAGCTTATCTTAAATTAGCATCCTAAGCCACTAGTAATAAATATCCTTTGCTATTCATGTTTGAAGTCATTTTTTATAGCAAGAGAAAAAGTTTTAAAAGCAAACAAAGGCCCAAGAAATTTTATTTGAGCACAAATAACATGAGATTTTGTTTAAGTATTTTATTGGCTGTGGTCAATGGACAAAAATACTCTCTTTACCCCTAAAACCAAGATGCATGTTTTGTTTTGTTTTTCTCAGGACATGTTAAAACTTTGAATCAAATCCTTCTATTACAGGATTCTATAGCAGCCTGTAATTTCCCTTCGTGTCCTCCATTGAAGTTTTCAATTACATATTTATTTTTATAATTATGTAAATATTTTTTAAGCCTCTGGGGATGGAAGTGTCTTTAAGATGGGGATTTTTTTTTTTTTCCTTTTTGTTCACGTTCTATCCTCAGCTTCCATCACAGGACCGGTCATCTAGGGGGAACTCAGTAAGTTTCTTTTAGCAGGATGGAGGGAGGGAGAGACAGATGGAAGGAAAAGTTACTATGTGAGGCTTTGATTTGCAAGTTCTAGCACAGAATCCTGGAATCCTGGACGGAACCCTAGAGAATCCCTTGCCCACTTTCTTCAAAGGTGAGCAAATGGCTTTTTACTGAAGAAAAACATCATTCCTTACCTAATTCCAGAACGAGTTTGTGGCTGCTTAGAGATAGAAGAAGAATGTTCGAAGTGAGCTATATGATTGAAGTAGAACAAACGTTATCCCAGGGAAGTAGACAGATAATGTATTTTAAGGAAGGTGCATTTAGTAGATTATGGAATTTTTGTCATACATTTGCTTTGTTTGTTTCTGCTGCTGAAAGAGAAGAGAGAGAGAGTGATGGGGGAGGGCGTTTTACTTTTCTGATAGTATGAAGCAGATGAATTTAACTTTTTTCCCCGAATTTATACATCAGAAAATACTTTTTTCTTTGTCCTCTCTGTTTTTTTCCACTTTGACTTTCCTCCTTCCCTTCCTCCTTTCCTACCTTAACTATTTAATTATATACATCATAACATCCCAGACTTTCTTTGATTTTAGCAGGGAAGAGCATATATGCTCTGAATCTGAGATCACGTTTTGGTTCATGGTCCATTGATGCAAAATTTGACAAGACTGTCGAACCCTGCAGATGATCCTAAATTGCTCTTATTTATTATTTTTTTCCCAGTCAGATGGAACATGATGACAATTTAATTCTTCATAGCTTACTATTTCTTAGGCATTCCTAAAGTGTGCTATCTTCTCATCTCCTCGATATAACCTAGACTAAACAGCAGTGAAGGGAAAGATTCCCCTAATTGTCATATTCTTATTGATATTCAAGAAATGTTCCTATTAGATGCCGGGATCGGGCTTTTGGAGTAATTTTATGGGATGCATTGTTCAACCTAAGAACTTTGGCTGCTCTTTCTGAAGAGGTGCCAGCTGATAATAGTCACCAGAAAAGAACTATGTTTGTTGCATAAACCCAAGCTTAGAAAGAAAAACAACTGATGGGTAAAGCAAGTTGCTAAGAGGAAGAAAAAATCTAAGCCATCTTATTTTGGATACTTACAAATAAACTATATTTGTTGAAAATGAATCTAAGACGTGGTCTTGTACATTTGAGCAAAGCTGGCATTCACAGAGACATTTGGGGAACTGTTTCTTATGGAATGTCCTAGTAAGTTTAGCTTGGGTTTTGCTTATGCACCGAAAATTAGGCATTCAAACAGAATCTGAATAGTGTTTTGCTTAGGAAACTTAATGACTTTCATTTAAAAACATTCTCAAGTTCCTACTTTTCAATAGCTTGGCTTAGAGGCTGCGACTACAAGGTGCTGATGTATTATGAAAATGGAATTACTGAAGCATTACACATATTTTCAACTCCTTCATACAAATTCCCAATAATGGTCCATACTTCCATATCTATAACTTCATTTAACAACTATTTTCTTAATAAAAATGGTTTTATCCCTTTATCTAAACATACATATTAGACCAAGGTTGAGTCATTTGAAAACATAATCAGATCTGTGAAATGAAACGTGACACTACATGGAACCTGCTTGGTTTCAAACCTGTAATTACGTGGCCTGATTACCATCTCAGAACGTTCTTTGTCCTTTGGGGGGAAAACTTAAGAGAAACATTTAAGGAAACACCAACTTGCAAGGAAGAGCCAAGAGTTGACTCCATTCCAGGGTCACTTTTTAATGTAAACTTGGGATCAACTAAGACCAAGTCTCTTCACAGGTCTGACCATAGTGGTTCTGATACCAATTTTGCACAGGAAATAATCTAATAATAAATTTTATTATGTTCATAATTGGATTAACTTCATGTAGATGCTATTATGGTTATAAAAACATTTTAATTTGGAAGCTTAGGATGGAATTAGACCTTTAATTCAGCCTTTTGCCAAACTATCTATTGCCTTTCTCTATTTTAATTATCTGTCCTAGCTTTTCCTAGGATTTAGAACCACACTTTTAGAAATTAGTATAGAAAAACCTCATTAATTTAGCTGGAACTATTTAAGAGTTTGTGGTTTTGGCCTTGAAAAGCTAAAGTTTTATGCTTATTTTTAATAAGCAAATAGGATGAATTAATGTTGTTGTTGGAAGTGTTTACCTATTGAGGAAAACACTGCTTCTGCATATTCAAATAGCAATTTACCAGACATAGTGTAATTTCAGCACAAGTAGAAGCAGGTCCAGCTGAAAGTGAGACTTTGATTGCTGGTTTCAAGCTATCCTTTTCTTTTGATTAGAGTGGGCTCTCCACAAACAACAGACGGTTAGTGCAATTGTAGGATTCAGAGCCCTTAAAGGTAATAAAATGCATCTTTTAAAAAAATATGCATTATTTACATATATCTTTACCTTCAATTAGTATAAATGTTTGGTCTTAACCATGACCCACCCCCTCCCAAAAAAACCCTGAAGTGACTAACTCTTCTTGTTTATCATAGAAAAATCTCTATGAAAATCAATGAAATTGAAGTTTATTTTTTTAACATCTTTATTAGAGTATAATTGCTTTACAATGGTGTGTTAGTTTCTGCTTTATAACAAAGTGAATCAGTTATACATTTACGTATGTTCACATATCTCTTCCCTCTTGCGTCTCCCTCCCTCCCACCCTCCCTATCCCAACCCTCTAGGTGGTCACAAACCACCGACCTGATCTCCCTGTGCTATATGGCGGCTTCCCACTAGCTATCTATTTTACATTTGGTAGTGTATATATGTCCATGCCACTCTCTCACTTTGTCACAGCTTACCCTTCCCCCTCCCCATATCCTCAAGTCCATTCTCTAGTAGGTCTGTGTCTTTATTCCCGTCTTACCCCTAGGTTCTTCATGACATTTTTTTTTTCCCCAAGATTCCATATATATGTGTTAGCATACGGTACTTGTCTTTCTCTTTCTGACTTACTTCACTCTGTATGACAGACTCTGGGTCCATCCACCTCAATACAAATAACTCACTTTCGTTTATTTTTATGGCTGAGTAATATTCCATTGTATATATGTGCCACATCTTCTTTATCCATTCATCTGTTGATGGACATTTAGGTTGCTTCCATCTCCTGGCTACTGTAAATAGAGCTGCAATGAACATTTTGGTACAGGACTCTTTTTGAATTATCGTTTTCTCAGGGTATATGCCCAGTAGTGAGATTGCTGGGTCGTATGGTAGTTCTATCTGTAGTTTTTTAAGGAGCCTCCATACTGTTCTCCATAGTGGCTGTATCAATTTACATTCCCACCAAGAGTGCAAGAGTGTTCCCTTTTCTCCACACCCTCTCCAGCATTTATTGTTTCTAGATTTTTTGATGATGGCCATTCTGACTGGTGTGAGATGATATCTCATTGTACTTTTGATTTTCATTTCTCTAAAGATTAATGACGTTGAGCATTCTTTCATGTGTTTGTTGGCAATCTGTATATCTTCTTTGAAGAAATGTCTATTTAGGTCTTCTGCCCATTTTTGGATTGGGTTGTTTGGTTTTTTTTGGTTATTGAGCTGCATGAGATGCTTGTAAATTTTGGAGATTAATCCTTTGTCAGTTGCTTCATTTGCAAATATTTTCTCCCATTCTGAGGGTTGTCTTTTGGTCTTGTTTGTGGTTTCCTGTGCTGTGCAAAAGCTTTTAAGTTTCGTTAGGTCACGTTTGTTTATTTTTGTTTTCACTTCTATTTCTCTAGGAGCTGGGTCAAAAAGGATCTTGCTGTGATTTATGTCATAGAGTGCTCTGCCTATGTTTTCCTCTAAGAGGTTGATAGTGTCTGGCCTTACATTTAGGTCACGAATCCATTGTGAGTTTATTTTTGTGTATGGTGTTAGGAAGTGTTCCAATTTCATACTTTTACATATACCTGTCCAGTTTTTCCAAGCACCACTTATTGAAGAGGCTGGCTTTTCTTCACTGTATATTCTTGCTTCCTTTATCAAAGATAACGTGACCATCTGTGCATGGGTTTATCTCTGGACTTTCTATCCTGTTCCATTGATCTATATTTCTGTTTTTGTGCCAGTACCATACTGTCTTGATGACTGTGGCTTTGTAGTATAGTCTGAAGTCAGGGAGCCTGATTCCTCCAGCTCCATTTTTCATTCTCAAGATTGCTTTGGCTATTCGGGGTCTTTGTGTTTCCATACAAATTGTGAAATTTTTTGTTCTACTTCTGTGAAAAATGCCATTGGTAGTTTGATAGGGATTGCACTGAATCTGTAGATTGCTTTGGGTAGTAGAGTCACTTTCACAATGTTGATTCTTCCAATCCAAGGACATGGTATATCTCTCCATCTATTTGTATCATCTTTAATTTCTTTCATCAGTGTCTTATAATTTTCTGCATACGGGTCTTTTGTCTCCTTAGGTAGGTTTATTCCTAGATATTTTATTCTTTTTGTTGCAGTGGTAAATGGGAGTGTTTTCTTAATTTCACTTTCAGATTTTTTCATCATTAGTGTATAGGAATACCAGAGATTTCTGTGGATTAATTTTGTATCCTGCTACTTTACCAAATTCATTGATTAGCCCTGGTAGTTTATTGGTAGCATCTTTAGGATTCTCTATGTATAGCATCATGTCATCTGCAAACAGTGACAGCTTTACTTCTTCTTTTCCAATTTGGATTCCTTTTATTTCTTTTTCTTCTCTGATTGCTGTGACTAAAACTTCCAAAACTATGTTGAATAAGAGTGGTGAGAGTGGGCAACCTTGTCTTGTTCCTGATCTTAGTGGAAATGCTTTCAGTTTCTCACCATTGAGGACGATGTTGGCTGTGGGTTTGTCATATATGGCCTTTATTATGTTGAGGAAAGTTCCCTCTGTGCCTACTTTCTGCAGGGTTTTTATCATAAACGGGTGTTGAATTTTGTCGAAAGCTTTCTCTGCATCTATTGAGATGATCATATGGTTTTTCTCCTTCAATTTGTTAATATGGTGTATCACATTTATTGATTTGCGTATATTGAAGAAACCTTGCATTCCTGGAATAAACCCCACTTGATCATGGTGTATGGTCCTTTTAATGTGCTGTTGGATTCTGTTTGCTAGTATTTTGTTGAGGATTTTTGCATCTATGTTCATCAGTGATATTGGCCTGTAGTTTTCTTTCTTTGTGACGTCTTTGTCTGGTTTTGGTATCAGGGTGATGGTGGCCTCATAGAATGAGTTTGGGAGTGTCCCTCCCTCTGTTATATTTTGGAAGAGTTTGAGAAGGATAGGTGTTAGCTCTTCTCTAAATGTTTGATAGAATTCTCCTGTGAAGCCATCTGGTCCTGGGCTTTTGTTTGTTGGAAGATTTTTAATCACAGTTTCAATTTCAGTGCTTGTGATTGGTCTGTTCATATTTTCTATTTCTTCCTGGTTCAGTCTCGGCAGATTGTGCATTTCTAAGAATTTGTCCATTTCTTTCAGGTTGTCCATTTTATTGGCATAGAGTTGCTTGTAGTAATCTCTCATGATCCTTTGTATTTCTGCAGTGTCAGTTGTTACTTCTTTTTCATTTCTAATTCTATTGATTTGTCTTCTCCCTTTTTTTCTTGATGAGTCTGGCTAATGGTTTATCAGTTTTGTTTATCTTCTCAAAGAACCAGCTTTTACTTTTATTGATCTTTGCTATCCTTTCCTTCATTTCTCTTTCATTTATTTCTGATCTGATCTTTATGATTTCTTTCCTTCTGCTAACTTTGGGGTTTTTTTGTTCTTCTTTTTCTAATTGCTCTAGGTGCAAGTTTAGGTTGTTTATTTGAGATGTTTCCTGTTTTTTAAGGTAGGATTGTATTGCTATAAACTTCCCTTTTAGAACTGCTTTTGCTGCATCCCATAGATTTTGGGTCGTCGTGTCTCCATTGTCATTTCTTTCTAGGTATTTTATGATTTCTTCAGTGATCACTTCGTTATTAAGTAGTGTATTGTTTAGCCTCCCTGTGTTTGTATTTTTTACAGGTCTTTTACTGTAATTGATATCTAGTCTCATAGCGTTGTAGTCGGAAAAGATACTTGATATGATTTCAATTTTCTTAAATTTACCAAGGCTTGATTTGTGACCCAAGATATGATCTATCCTGGAGAATGTTCCATGAGCACTTGAGAGGAAAGTGTATTCTGTTGTTTTTTTGATGGAATGTCCTATACATATTAAGTAAGTCCATCTTTTTTAATGTATGATTTAAAGCTTGTGTTTCCTTATTTATTTTCATTTTGGATGATCTGTCCATTGGTGAAAGTGGGGTGTTAAAGTCCCCTACTATGATTGTGTTACTGTCAATTTCCCTTTTTGTGGCTGTTAGCATTTGTCTTATGTATTGAGGTGCTCCTATGTTGGGTGTATAAATATTTACAATTACTATATCTTCTTCTTGGGTTGATCCCTTGATCATTATGTAGCATCCTTCTTTGTCTTTTGTAATAGCCTTTATTTTAAAGTCTGTTTTGTCTGATATGAGAATTGCTACTCCAGCTTTCCTTTGATTTCCATTTGCATGGAATATCTTTTTCCATCCCCTCATTTTCAGTCTGTATGTGTCCCTAGGTCTGAAGTGGGTCTCTCGTAGACAGCATATGTATGGGTCTTGTTTTTGTATCCATTCAGCCAGTCTGTGTCTTTTGGTGGGAGCATTAATCCATTTACATTTAAGGTAATTATCGATATGTATGTTCCTATTACCATTTTCTTAATTGTTTTGGGTTTGTTATTGTAGGTCTTTTCCTCCTCTTGTGTTTCTTGCCCAGAAAAGTTCCTTTAGCATTTGCTGTAAAGCTGGTTTGGTGGTGCTGAACTCTCTCAGCTTTTGCTTGTCTGTAAAGGTTTTAATTTCTCCATCAAATCTGCATGAATGATCCTTGCCTGGTAATCTTGGTTGTAGGTTTTTCTCCTTCATCATTTTAAATATGTCCTGCCACTCCCTTCTGGCTTGCAGAGTTTCTGCTGAAAGATCAGCTCTTAGCCTTATGGGGACTCCCTTATGTGTTATTTGTTGTTTTTCCCTTGCTGCTTTTATTTTATTTTGTTTATTTTTTTATTTTTTGTGGTACGCAGGCCTCTCACTGCTGTGGCCTATCCCGTTGCAGAGCACAGGCTCCGGACGCGCAGGCCCAGCAGCCATGGCTCACGGGCCCAGCTGCTCTATGGCAAGTGGGATCCTCCCGGACCGGGGCACCTACCCACGTCCCCTGCATCGGCAGGCGGACTCTCAACCACTGCGCCACCAGAGAAGCCCATCCCTTGCTGCTTTTAATATTTTTTCTTTGTATTTAATTTTTGATAGTTTGATTAATATGTGTCTTGGCATGTTTCTCCTTGGATTTATCCTGTATGGGACTCTCTGTGCTTCCTGGACTTGATTAACTATTTCCTTTCCCATATTAGGGAGGTTTTCAACTATAATCTCTTCAAATATTTTCTCTGTCCCTTTCTTTTTCTCTTCTTCTTCTGGAACCCCTATAATTTGAATGTTGGTGCATTTAATGTTGTCCCAGAGGTCTCTGAGACTGTCCTCAGTTCTTTTCATTCTCTTTTCTTTATTCTGCTCTGCAGTTGTTATTTCCACTATTTTATCTTCCAGGTCACTTATCCGTTCTTCTGCCTCAGTTATTGTGCTATTGACCCCTTCTAGAGTATTTTTAATTTCCTTTATTGTGTTGTTCGTCATTGCTTGTTTCCTCTTTAGTTCTTCTATGTCTTTGTTAAATGTTTCTTGCGTTTTCTCTATTCTATTTCCAAGATTTTGGATCATCTTTACTATCATTATTCTGAATTCTTTTTCAGGTAGACTGCCTATTTCCTCTTCATTTGTTGGATCTGGTGGGTTTTTACCTTGCTCCTTCATCTGCTGTGTATTTTTCTGTCTACTTATTTTGCTTATCTTACTGTGTTTGGGGTCTCCTTTTTGCAGGCTGCAGGTTCATAGTTCCCGTTGTTTTTGGTGTCTCTCCCCAGTGGCTAAGGTTGGTTCAGTGGGTTGTGTAGGCTTCCTGGTGGAGGGGACTAGTGCCTGTGTTCTGGTGGATGAGGCTGGATCTTGTCTTTCTGGTGGGCAGGTCCACATCTGGTGGTGTGTTTGGGGTGTCTGTGGCCTTATTATGATTTTAGGCAGCGTCTGTGCTAATGGGTGGGGTTGTGTTCCTGTCTTGCTAGTTGTTTGGCATAGGGTGTCCAGCACTGTAGCCTCTTGGTCGTTGAGTGGAGCTGGGTCTTGGAGTTGAGATGGAGATCTCTGGGAGATTTTCGCTCTTTGATATTACGTGGAGCTGGGAGGACTCTTGTGGACCAGTGTCCTGAAGTTGGCTCTCCTACCTCAGAGGTACAGCACTGCCTCCTGGCTGCAGCACCGAGAACCTTTCATCCACACGGCCCAGAATAAAAGGGAGGAAAAGTAAAAAGAAAGAGAGAAAGAAAGAAAGATGGTAAAATAAAGTAGGATAAAATAAAATAAAGTTATTAAAATAAAAATTATTACAAAAAAAGTTTTTAAAAAAAAATTTAAAAAAAAAAGGACGGACAGAACCCTAGTACAAATGGTGAAAGCAAAGCTATACAGACAAAATCTCACACACAAGCATACACATACACACTCACAAAAAGAGGAAAAGGGGAAAAGATAATAAATCTTGCTCTCAAAGTCCACCTCCTCAATTTGGGATGATTCGTTGTCTATTCATGTATTCCACAGATGCAGGTACATCAAGTTGATTGTGGAGATTTAATCCGCTGCTTCTGAGGCTGCTGGGAGAGATTTCCCTTTTTCTTCTTTGTTGGCACAGCTTCTTTGTTCAGCTTTGGGTTTGGCCCTGCCTCTGCATGTAGGTTGCTGGAGGGCGTTTGTTCTTCGCTCAGACAGGACGGGGTTAAAGGAGCCGCTGATTCGGGGGCTCTGGCTCACTCAGGCCGTGGGGAGGGAGGGGCACGGATGCGGGGCGAGCCTGCGGCGGCAGAGGCCAGCGTGATGTTGCACCAGCCTGATGCGCGCCGTGCGCTTTCCCAGGGAAGTTGTCCCTGGATCCCGGGACCCTGGCAGTGGCGGGCTGCACAGGCTCTCCGGAAGGCAGGTGTGGATAGTGACCTGTGCTCGCACACAGGCTTCTTAGTGGCGGCAGCAGCAGCCTTAGCATCTCATGCCCGTCTCTGGGGTCCGCGCTGATGGCCGCGGCTCGCGCCCGTCTTTGGAGCTCCTTTAAGCAGCGCTCTTAATCCCCTCTCCTTGCGCACCAGGAAACAAAGAGGGAAGAAAAAGTCTCTTGCCTCTTCGGCAGGTCCAGACCTTTTCCCGGACTCCCTCCCGGCTAGCCGTGGTGCAGTAACCCCCTGCAGGCTGTGTTCACGCCGTCAACCCCAGTCCTCTCCCGGCGCTCCGACAGAAGCCCGAGCCTCAGCTCCCAGCCCCGCCCGCCCCGGCGGGTGAGCAGACAAGCCTCTCGGGCTGGTGAGTGCCGGTCGGCCCTGATCCTCTGTGCGGGAATCTGCCCGCTTTGCCCTCCGCAGCCCTGTGGCTGTGCTCTCCTCCGCGGCTCCCCCTCCACCACCCGCAGTCTCCGCCCGCGAAGGGGCTCCTAGTGTGTTGAAACCTTTCCTCCTTCATGGCTCCCTCCCACAGTTGCAGGACCCGTCCCTATCCTTTTGTCTCTGTTTATTCTTTTTTCTTTTGCCCTACCCAGGTTCGTGGGGGGTTTCTTGCCTTTTGGGAGGTCTGAGGTCTTCTCCCAGAGTTCAGTAGGTGTTCTGTAGGAGCTGTTCCATGTGTAGATGTATTTCTGGTGTATCTATGGGGAGGAAGGTGATCTCCGCGTCTTACTCTTCTGCCATCTTCTCAAATCTCAACTGAAGTTATTTTCTGATCATCAAGTTTTAATCATTTTCTCTTTGTTATTAGGTTTTTTTTCTCCCTTAAGTTATCAGGATGCTAAACCTTTGTGAATCACCCTAAGAAGCTCAGTAACTCATCAAGATCATATAAAAAGTCAGTTATTACCAATTATGTTTAGTGCTTTGGTTTATATACGAAGTTTAACATTTAATACTTTTTCAGACCAATGAATATATGTATGACTTGCAGTGACCCACCACCAAACTACCTGATCATCATGTTTGCTCCATTTACGTGGTGTATGAGATTCTGAGGGTGAGAGCACACAGAATGGAGCTTGTGATAGAGAGCACCAGGGGGCAGCACTGACAACCAGGCTGTGTTCCCCTAGCAGAGCGTGTTCCTTGGCACCAGGAGAGATGTCATTTCAGAGCGAGAGGTACCTTTTTACAACCCATCAGCCAAGAAAGGTGCCTTTGTGTAATTATCTTGTCAATAGTTTTCTGTGAGGAGAAATCTGTTCCATGCCTCTCCTCTAACTTCTGGTTGTTTGCTGGCAATCTTTGGCATTCTTTGACTACTGCTCCATCACTTTTCTCTGTGTCTTCATGTTCACGTGGCTTTTTTCCTTTGTGTGTATGTGTGTGTGTGTGTCTACCTGTCTGTCTCCAAATGTCCCCCTTTAATAAGGACACCAGTCATATTGGATTAGGGCTTCATTTTAATTAATTACATCTGCAATGACCTTATTTCCAAATAAGGTCACATGTGACCTTTCCAATAAGGTCACAATATATTCTGAGATACTGGGGATGAGGATTTCAACATACGAATTTGGGGGGTGGGTACAATTCAACCCATAACAATAAAGCAGGTAATAACATCGAATCGTGCTTCAGGGCTCATGGTTCAGAGGAGCAGAGCAGGGCTTGATCTCGAAGTAGAGTAGCCCTTGCTCTACTCCAAATTCAACACCTTTCCTCCTCCTGCCCCTGTGCTCTTTGTCTAGGCTTGGTTTCTCTTGGCCAGCCAGAGTTGTAGTTGGGTTATCCAGGCCAGAGCAGACAGTTCTTTGAAGTATATTTTCATTTAAATGTTTTGAATTTCCTTGTGAAATAAAATTAACATGATTCTTTAATACACATGCATTTCAAGGAGATGAAATTCCCCTGTAGTTGTCCTTTCAAGGAGATGAAAATTTCCCTGTAGTTGTCCTTTTCCATCTTCCATTTCTCTATTTTAAGTGTTTCCTTTTATTGCATTGGTGTCTGGTAATCACTGGTTTTGGTTGTCTGCTGAGGGAAATGAGGTTGTGAGAGAAAAGCAGTTTGAGAACTAAAAAAGTAAGAAAATTTTAAACAGGCAGGATGGCCCTTTCTGGGTGTGACAACATTAGCCAACTCTTAAAGCCAAGTTTTCCTGGCCAACCATGGTCTAAGCTAATGCCCTCATGGAGCCCCTGTGTTTTTCATTGGGAATTGGTGTTTTCCAGGCATCTCAGTATGATTCAACTAAAATTCCCACATCCCAAAAAAGGAAGCCTTTGAAGGCCAGATTTTGGGATCTGCCAATAACTCAGGGATGGTGGTACGTTTCTGTGTCTGCAGCTCCATATGACTCGTTGTGCCTCACTTTTTCTTGTAAGTGTGTGCTCTGTGCCACACTGAAGAATCAGATTCTTTGGCTTCATTGTAGAGGAAGATCTTTTTTTTCTCCACAATGGGCTACCTTTAGAGGACTTGGGAAACTTTTTCTTTCGCCTTTCCTCTGCAAAATTAATGAGCCTTGCAATTCCTTTCAACTTAATAGTTTTAGTAGTGCTAAAGTTTCTCTTTGTTTTTAGGCAAATCCATCTGACACTGTAATATAGCTAGTCTCAGTTGGTGGCTGTCTTTGGTGGCTGTCTTAGGAAATATTTAAGCATTAGGACCTGGGATATGAAGTAATATATTCTAGGCTTTCCTTTTTAGGCTAAGAATATCCTAGGAAAGGAAAACACAGGAACGCACATTTGTAGGTTGTTCCTGAACACACTGTTGGAGTAAGAGTCAGGTGCCAGATGGTGATTAGCAAGTTATTTCCTTCAGGCTCAACACTGTCCACTGGTAGCTCCATGAACTCCACCAAGAGCTGAGTGTGGAGTTTAAAGAGAGAAGAGCATTTTGAAGGAACTCAAATAATGTCTTATACTTTTGAGCATATACAAGATGCAAGGCACTTTGCATCATTTCATTTAATTCTCACAGAACCCCCCGTGGTCAGAATTATTATTCCCTTATTATGAACAAAGAGTTGATTTTGAAAATGCTTCAGGAAGTTGGCTGAAGCCCACAATTACTAGGAAGCAGACTTGGGACTGAGCTCAGGGCACTCGATCCCCAAACCTAGGAGATATCTACATGCTCCAAGGAAACTCCCAAGTCACTTCCACCTGCCACAGTCCAACCACTTGGGCTTTGGGTCTCCCAGATTGAGTCCCAAGCTTTTCCAACGGATCCAAGTGCCTTGTGCTAACACCTGAGGACCCAGTGGCTCTGTCTGTGAAGCTGTTGATGCTCCAGCCACCAGTGACTTCTCATGGCCTCAATTTCAACACTTGTGCCACCAGCAAGCCCCCAAGATGACTTGTCATCAATACGGCCCCTTTTCACAAAACAAAAATGCTTACCTTGCCCTGCACAATTCTGATGGTTCTTTTTGATCCCTTCCCTGGCACCCAAATGTATTTTCTTGGTCCAATCAGAAAATACACTTTAGTCCTCCTCTCCTTCTACGCACATCAGGAATCTGAACCCTGAGCCTGAATCGCGTGAGATTTAAATGAGATCAAAAGAGAAGTGAACGTCTATTGAGTGCTTACCATGTATCAGGATTTAAGCTTTTTACTGTCATTTTCTAAAGCTATGCCTGACAAAACCCATATGTAGAGGGAACTATGATTATTCTTATTTTATAGTTGAGGGAAGTTAAGTTTAGAGAGATATTTGCTAAATGTCACCATTCTAGGGAGGTGGTCTGACTCCTGAGTCTGCATGTCTTTTCCAGCTTCTCAAGTGAGTAAAGACCCTTAGCTCAGGGCCTGACACTGGGCATTTTCCAGTCAGGTAAGTCACAAAGATATTTCTGTAGCCTGGCTTTCTCCTCCTGCACTTCTATCAGTCCAGCACCTTTCGTCCTGGTAAAGTAAATTACACCTTGGAGCCGACTTCAAAGGCTTTATTTCTCAAGGATGGAAGATTGAGAAGAAATATCTTCCAAATGTTTGGGGCACATTTACGTATTACTTATTTTAATACCATGTGGTGTTAAAGTTTTTTGAGACCTAGAGAGCTGAAATGATTTCTCCCACGTTTACGCATAGCTAGACTGATAGATCTTTGTACAGATGGCATCTTCCCGATTTTCTTTGTACAAAGGGCATCTTCCATAACATGGCAAAGATTATCTCTAAATTGTTGGTGCTATAGGTGTCTATAACACACCATTCTTTTCATTTTTCCTTAAAATGTTTCATTTCTCATCCAAGAAGTTCAATAGGGGTAATGCAAAATCCATTATGAATTAAGGACTCTAGTGTCTAGTGTTATTATCCAAATAAATAGACTATACAGAAAAAATAGTACTGAAACTGTACTGAGCACAGTTGGATCTTAACAATGGGATCTTTGATTGTTTCTCACTCATTATTATAAATGTGTCATTTCATGCACTGCCATTTAGTCAAACATACCATTTACTCCAATGAATCTTGAATGATAGAACACTAACATTCATGACTTCATTAAATATGGAGACCACTGTATCATAATCACGGTTCAATTTTTAAAACCATACGATTTGGGGGGAGTTCCCTGGCGGTCCAGTGGTCAGGTCTTGGTGCTTTCATTGCTGGGGCCTGGGTTCAATCCCTGGGTGGGGAACTAAGATCCTGCAAGCGATGCGGTGAGGCTGGGGGAAAAGAAAAACATACAATCTTCAGGACCTATTGTGTCGATCTGCCATCAGCATTTTTGCACAAATCAATCTGAGATGGCCCTCCTGTTCTATAGTATTATCTCTTCTTCATCATTATCTTTGATTTCCCAATTTTAAAAGAGCATGCTGATATCTACAACCAGATTGTTATTTCCAAGGGAGATCCCACGACTCTGGCTTTATTTAGTGGCTTTCTCTTCTATAACTTCATTTCATAATCTAAGAAAATATGTTTATAACAGAGAAGAAAGGAAGTCATAGTCTCAATACATCATCGTGTCAAGAGCAAATTTCTCATGTTGACGTGATTTGGGAATGATTGTTCCTTCCAAAATTTTCCTCTTGTTTGCTAATAAACATGTACTGCCTTTCATATACATGTATAAATATACATTCATATACATATATATTTCATACCTATGTATATTCACATGTACAATATGTATGTATAATCATATTCATATATGATTCATATAAGAATTATTTCTCTTGCTCTTTAATTCCTTGATTTTAAGGAAAAAAATACAAACACAATATTGGTTTCCCTGATGGAAATTCTTCCCAGAAGACACAATATGGTGTGAGATATTTCACTAACAGAAGGTAATACACAAGTCATTTCTACTAGAAAATATGCCATCTGGAATAAAACAATTTGTGGAAATGCGTGTCAGTATGATTGTGTTATCCTAGGTTAATGATGAAGGTAACTGCATCATCAAAGTAGATTTTTCGTAGGAAATGGAAGAGAATTTGGAAAGGACTGTCATGGGTAACCTTTGGTTAAGTTTTCTGGCAAGTGCTTCATGCATTTCAAAGTAAGAGAGACTGAACCAAGACCATGTGGCTGCTTGCATGTGCTGGATAAGATGCAGGAAGAGGAGTAGAGGGAGACTTGGGTATTACTGTAACTGAGAAAACTGTTTCATGGGGTTATCCTTAAATAAACCCACAATGAGCTGACTTACAGTCCTCTGGGCCTCAGTATCCTGGTTGTCCTCTGGTTCCTCATATACCCACACCGATGGCCTTTGCAGTGTTGTTCACACTGCCTGGAACAGTGCCACTACCTGATCACAGTCCCCTAGTCTTAAACCTGTCACCTATGACATAGAGAATACTTCTTTAGCCTTTGAAGGAGTCAGAAGTCCCACACTGTACTCTAGTTGCATAGCACCGTGTGTATTTTCTTCCTAGCACTTATCATCGTTGTAATTGTCCTTTCATTGGCATGACTCTACAAATAATGGCTGTCTATTCCCCTATGAATTGTAAATTCCCTAAGTGCCTACTGCAATGCTTGCCTCTTAGATGGGACCCATAAATACTTTCTGAATGAATTAATGACTTGGTCTTCGAGTAAGACGACTGTGGACATGGACCACCTTGCTGAGGTTCACCACGAGTTTCACTAAGCAGCCGAGGATTGTCTGTTGGGCAGCAGGCTTTGCTGTCTGCACTCAAGCATGGTCAGTGACTGTGGGACAAAGATTTCATCTGTGTAAACTATCTGGTCTGTGTGGGGATCAAAGTCTGGGGATCAGAACGACTGATTCCTTACTCAACAGAGTCAAAATAACTTCAAAGAGATTTCTTCACGGGAAAGATTGGGCAAGAGTACAGAGGAGGGTCAAAGCCTGGTTGAAGCTCTGTTTCTACCAAATTGCAAATATTTCCAGTTTAGTCATAGACATGTGCCCAAAGCGAACAGTAATGACTGGAATTACAAGTTGTGAGAATAATGAAAGGCCTTGAAGATGGTTTACTGCTTTTTTCTTAGATGGGGATCTAGAGAAGTCCAGTGACTTGCCCACAATCCCAGGGCCAGTGATGGGATCAGGGCTGGAATCCAGCATTCTTTCCATCAGGCTGGACTCCTGCTTCTTATGATAGCAAGTCTGTGGCTTATATGCCTGGGGCCACTCACTCATATGGGCGGCTTGCCCTGCCACCTAGAAGAAGAGAGGGTGGCCTAGGCAAGCAAGTAACCTTTTGGGATCTCAGGCTTTGGTTTCCCACAATTAAAATAATGAGCCATGCTAGTTAATGTCCAAAGTAGCTTTGAACTGCAGATCATTTCTTATTCTACACCAACCCTCTGCTCTTCCCAAACTGTGATTCCTTGGACATCATTTCTAAACCCAAGCCCTGTACTACAGAGTATAATATGGAAGTTCGACATTAACCATAAGTAGTATTGTATTAGTTATTATACATATTGTAAGTGCTAGGCACAGTTCTGTGTAACACATAGCAACTAATTTAATCCCCACTGTGACCTTATGGGAAACACTAACATTTATTTACTCCCATTCTACAAAAGAGGAAACCGACACCCAGGAAACTTACATGTCATAACAAAGGTCTCACAGATCCTAAGTGGCAGGGTTAAGATTCGAACCCAGGCAGTCTGGCTCCAGTGTTCATGCTGACTTGGTTTAGAGACAAATGTACAAAATGGATATCACTTTTCATGTTTATTTGTTTATATACCACTCCTTTCACAAAATGTTTTCAAGTATCTTACAGAGGTACACACTATACCACATACAAATATATATGAATAAAAAAGGGAAGGGCTTCCCTGGTGGTGCAGTGGTTGAGAGTCCACCTGCCGACGCAGGGGACACGGGTTCGTGCCCCGGTCCGGGAAGATCCCACATGCTGCAGAGCGGCTGGGCCCGTGAGCCGTGGCCACTGAGCCTGTGCATCCAGAGCCTGTGCTGCACAACGGGAGAGGCCACAGTGGTGAGAGGCCCGCATACCGCAAAAAAAAAAAAAAGGGAAAATGAAAATTGATGAATAAGATAAGTTCAATGCCAAAAATCTTTTGAACACTTGACTAAAAGTGGGCTTAATACTTAGCTCTTGGTGCCCTAGTGATGAATGCAAAGAAAAAGAAGAAGGAGAACAAGGAGAAGGAGAAGAAGAAGAAGGAGGAGGAGGAAGAGGAGGAGAAGAAGGGGAAGAAAAAGATGGAAAACGAAGAAAAGAATCATGAGAAAAAAAGAAAAACAGAATCACCTGGAAATCTCCATCCATCCATCTGAGACAGGATTTGGAAAAATGATTTTTAAGTATCTCCACCGAGTTGCAGGATTTTCTTATATATTATGCAAATTAAGCCCTTTTCAGTTATATGGTTTGCAAATATTTTCTTCCAGTCTGTAGGTTGCCTTTTCACGTTGTTGATAATTTCCTTTGCTGCACACAAGCTTTTTAGTTTGATGTAGTCCTACTGGTTTATTTTTGTTTTTGTCGCCTGTGCTTTAAGTTTCATATTCATGAAATCATTGCCAAAATTGAAATCATGAACCTTTTTCCCTATGTTTTCTTCTAGGAGTTTTACAGTTTCGGGTCTTACATTTAAAGTCTTTAATCTATTTCAAATTGATTTTTGTGTATGGTGTAAGGTAAGGGTTTAATTTCATTCTTTTGCATGTGGATATAGAGTTTAACCAAAACCATCTGTTGAAGAGAATATCCTTTCCCGATTATGTATTCTTGGTGCCTTTGTCCAAGACCATTTCCTCTCCTAACCACTCTCCAACATCCTCTGTATTGAAGGATTGCCTCCATCTGCTCACTTGCCCTCTGGCAGCATCTGGTTTTAGCTAATCGGGAACACTGGCCAGAGATTGGAGGTTGGAAGAGGGTGATGTCAATGTATTAATTCACCTGGCATTTTCCCTGCAGGGTCATCCTGAGCCAAAATAATAAGAAAAAAGTTTCCCAAGCTGTTTTTAGCAGTATTATTTTTTATACGTAAATATTTTTGGTATTAGATTTCATTTCTTTGTAAGATATGATGTAGGGATTCGTTTTAACTTTTTCCTATATGGCCACTAGTTGACCCACAAGTCTAAATCCAGTTCCTTCCTACTGATTTGAAATGCTATCAGGTATATAGTATATCAGTTTGATTCTTTATTTTTGTAACTTTTTGTGATAGGTTTTTATTTTCCATTCTATTGGTTGCTCTCTTTAATATAATATTATCTAACACACTTAATCATCTATTTTGTTACACATAATTTTTTATTCCTTAATTTGAATGATAATGAAATTTGTCAATATTTGGTTCTCCCTCCTTTCCCTCCCCTCCTTCAAAATCATCTAATTTTAATTGAATATTTTATTTTCCTCAGTTTTCACCTTTATATCATTAAACATACACTTTTGTCTCTATTACTTGACTTATTGGTTTTTAAATACTCTTTTTTGAGCACAAACTATAAATTAATTGGAAAGCTGCATATTTGTAAAACCTCCATCTCACCTTCTCTCCAACTTCCTCTCTTGGCTTCTGTCTAATCATTTTAATTCTGTATTGTTGAGGTTTATTATGTGTAGATTGTTCTACACCCATAATTTGTCTTTGACAAAGTCCTGTAGTTCAGCATATTTAAAGCTCAACTTGAATCATTTTCCTATTATTTTTCCCTTCAAATATATTATTTACCCAAGGATATTTTTAATCAAGAAATTTCTTTGAGAAGAGCTAATGAGAACTTTATTCCTGAGTCCTAACATGTCTAGAATTTTTGTTACCTTTACCCTTGGATGGCAGTGTGTCTTGGTATAAAATTTGTGTTTAATGCTTTCTTTCCTTGAGGACTTTGTAGAGAGTAGTCAAATGCCTTCTTGCACTGATTCTCTTCTACACCTGATGTGGAATGAGAAGATGATGTGTGGACAACCAGATTTTTTCTTTAATGGTGATTGGATGTTTTTTTCTTGGCTTCCTAAAGCTTCTCTATTGCAAAGATAGATAACTTGTCCTCAGTACTCTTAAATGCAATGTTGACTTTCTATTCCAGTGTTTACTGGGATATAGTGTATGCCTTCAATCTGTGGAGACATATTTTCTTTTATTTTGGGAAATTTTTCTTTAAATATATCTTTAAACATTTTTTTTTCTTTCACCACATTGGTTTTCTTCTTTGAGGGAATCAAACTTTTTAAACTTTGTCCCCATGTTAATTTTGTTTGATTACCTTTTCTCAGTTCTGTGTCACTGTATTTTCCTTTATGTTGTTCTAGAATGGACTTAGGATTAGTTTTGTTCTTTTGCTTCCTTTTCTTCAGTTTTATTTCAGCCTTTTTTTTTTTTTTTTTTTTCGCTCTTCCTATATTTTCCCTAAACCCTTTTATCTCAGATTTGAGCTCTTGTTTTATAGAGGCAATAGCTTAAGTTTTCCCCGTTTTAAGTTCATGACAATACATCTAGTTATAGTATTAATCTACTGCTTAGCAGTATAATTCTGGTGGGTCTAGATTCATCTGCTTTTTTTTCTGTTCCTTTTTGTATTAGTCAGCTTAAGCTGCCATAACAAAATACCATAGACTGGGTGTCTTAAACAAAAGAAATCTATTTTCTCACAGTTCTGGAGGCTGGAATTCTGAGATCAGGGTGATGACATGGTCAGGTTCTGGTGAGAGCTCTCTTCATGCCTTGCAGACAGCCACCTTCTCACTGTGTCCTCACATGGCAAAGAGAGAGATGTGGCTCTCTGGTGTCTCTTCTTATAAGGGCTCTGATCCCATCATGAAGGCTCCACCCTCATGATCTCATCTCAACCTAATTACCTCCCAAAGGAGCCCTCTTTAAATATCATCACACTGGGGAATCAGGCTTCAGCATATAAATTCAAAGGGACACAAACATTTAGTTCATAACAGGTTTTCTTTTCTTTTGTAGTATCTTTATATATACACTGTACCTGTTCATTTTAAACTTTATAAGGAGTATAATATGTCTCAGTGTTTCTCAAGGTGTGGTTTGCAGACTCTTGGTGGTCCCTGAAAACATTTTTGGGGGTTCTGCAAGGTCAAAACTATTTTGATAACACTGCTAAAGCCTTATTTGCCTTTTCATTATTTTGACATTTATACCAATGGTGCAAAAGCATTGGTGGCTGAAACTGTTGGTCCTTAACAGGAATTAAGGCAGCAGCATCAATATGTACTGGTTGTTACTGTAGTTTTCACACTGATAAGTTCATGGTTTTAAAAAATTCCTAGTTTTAGTTTTCTGTAAGAATATTTTTAATGAAGCAGAGATAATTGTTAATTCTATTAAATCTTGTCTTTTAAGTACATGTCTTTAAAATATTTTGCACAATTAAATGAGAATTACACATAGAGCACTTCTGCTGAGTATGAAAATGTGATGTTTGTCTCAAAGAAAATAAGCTCCTTGTTCATGGAATACCATCTTTTTTCCCTGTGTCCCCCTGCATTGGCATGTGGGTTCTTTTTTTTTTTTTTAATTTTTGAATTTTATTTTATTTATTTTTTATACAGCAGATTCTTATTAGTTCATGGAATACCATCTTTACATGAAAGAATAACTGAGAGAAAATCTAAGATTGTTCAGATTTGAGCATTTGGCAGATATTTTCTCAAAAATAATCAAGTGAGACTGTCACATGAAAGAAGATAAGTGACAATTTGTTGCCAATAAAAAATTCAGACTTTCAAGCAAAAATTGGAAGTTCGGAGAAACTTTGTTGTGCCATTCTGAGCTTGACAGCTTCCTAACACTTAACAACATTTCTGATGAGTTTAATAATGATTTCGACAGTATGATTTCTTAATATTGCACAATAAAATGAGTCAACAGTTAAAAGATCTGTATTACTCAATGACCCAAATGACCAGTGCATCATGTTACAAAATCATGCATGGGTAAAAGAGTCATTCAAAGTGCAAATTAGACCAATGGATTGTAAGAAAAGTTCATTGTGGTTTCATATTCCACCCTGAAACTACCTTTTAAGAAACTACAACTTTTCAAGTTTTTTTAGTATTAAATAAGAATATCCACAATTACTTGAAAAAGCTTATATTAAAATACTGCTCCTTTCCCAACTACATATTGTGTAAAGCCAGATTTTCTTCATATATGCCAGCCAAAGCAACATCTCTCACCAGATTAAATGTGGAAGCAGACATTAGAATCCAGCTTTTTTCTATTAATCCAGACATTAAAAGATTCATGTCATTGTACAGCAGAAACTAACACAACATTGTAAAGCAATTATACTCCAATTAAAAAAAAAGATTTAAAAAAATGTACAACAATGCCCTCTTCTCACACATTTTTTCTTTTTTTGGTTTGCAAACCATAGTTATATTGCATTAAAATTCATATTAAAATATAATGGGCTTATTCTTGTTAATTTTAAATGAATTACAAAAATAAAAGCTCTTTGACATCCTCAGTAACTCTTAAAGCGTGATGGGATACTGAGACCAGAACACTGGAGATGTGCTTGTGTAGTTAAGAGTGTGGACCCTAGGGCTAGATTGTCTGGGTCCACACGCTGACTACCCCTTTCTAGTTATCTGACCCCGGGAAACTTACTCAAACCCACTATGTTATTTAACCTCTCTGTGCTTCAGTTTCCTCATCTCTCAAATGGGGATAATAGGAATACCTAACTTGTAGGGTTGTTGTGAGGATTAAATATAGGTAACATGCCTAGGATGTTGCCTCGCACATAGTATGAGCTATATGTATTACTGTGAGATTCATAATATAAATAATCATCATTACCCAGATTTGATTGACATAATTATTCTTAAACAGCTATTTTATGAAATTTAATTAATAAGTAGCAAAGGCCATGTCATAAGCTAGTGAGAATTCTCCTCGTAATTCAAGGTTATATTTGTGAGTTACTGTGGCCTTTGCTCCTTCCCAGCTCACTGAGATGAGCTGATGCAGGTCTCCTCACCAGAGAAGGCCTGTCTCTTTTCTTTCACCTGCCACCTTTGCTAATGGCTTTGGGGTTATTTGATTTACCAGGTGATTCTTCATTCATATCTACTTTCATGCTTCTCAAAACTTCATGCCACGAGGATCCTCACCCAGTCACACTTTTTACTTCTCTTTGATCTTCACTGAATCTGGCAGTACTTCTTATAATGTGTTTCAGAATTACCAATTTTATCTAGTTTCATCAATGATGGATTTTGAATTTCATCTTAACACTCTTTATCTCATTTTTCTTGCCGCTTTTGGGACATTTTCAAGAAGAAAATTGGAAACAAACAAACAAATCTTTACTCCACACATAAAACTAGGCATCTGTTTTAATATCAGCAAACTCTAGGTTAACACAACTCAGGGAGTAGATTATTTTTATGTTCTGAATATGTGTTTGAACTTCTGAAAAGACAGAAACCATAGGGGAAGAGTAATATAAAGATTTTCCCTTATTATTAAATGATATTTGTGGCTTTATACTATTCTCTAACTGAACTAAGGATAATATAGGATCTAAGATGGTTTCAGCTGCAAGGTCTAGCCACACGTATCCTATCCTAGCACACCAAAGCAAACATTTTCTCCTGAAGAACTCGGTTTTGGGGACTTCTGATTCTCACTCCAAGGTTGCCAGGTGTAGTTTCCATGTTGTATATCTCCATTTCTTTCCCAGAAATCACATCATTCGTTTGACCTCAGCCATGTCTCTCCCAGCAAGATATGTATAAAGGATGGAAAAGAAGTAATTTGGAAACATTTAAAAGGGAAAAGAAAAATTGGATGATTTTGAGAAAGGTATTTAATCAAAATAGCTTCCCTCGATTATATACCTTTGCTTTTCTCTGGTGTTTCAGACTTAGTGAACATGGTTTTAATTTTGAATCCTACCTGTTATTAAATGATTTTCCACCAAACCAAAAGAAGAAGAAAATGTAATGGATTCCAGATTCAGTGCAGCTTCAAGAAACACAAGATATTTCAGAGCCCTGGGGGATAATGAAATGCCAGAAAGAGTTCAAAGCAAACCCGCAAGAAGAAATGCTCAAATTCACATCTTGAGCGCTTTTGCTATTTTTCTAACTGTGAGAGAGGTCAGCCTTACACAACCATAGTAACAGGTGAAAAATGGATGGTTAACCTAGCAGAACACTTTCCACTGCTATACTTAGGGTTGCTTTTTACCTCTTCTCCAACAAATCTAGAGCTAGAACATGATTAATGTCTTTCTTCTATCCTGGATGCAGAATGAGTGCCAAACTGAGCTTTAATCATATTGCTTAATTACTGTTCTCTTCCTGTGGCAGTGACACATGGTGGGAGGGGGTGTGCTGCAGGCTTGAGGGGGACGGGCCAGGCAGGGCTGGTAGGCTTCTGTGGACAGTCTTTTTCATGCTTCTTACTGCTGATGATCGGTGGGAGCTCAAGAGAAGTTATAGACTATCATGAGTATGGATTTAATTTTTTAATTGGAACAGATGTCAACGAGTCACAAATATGAGACTGATGGCCAGCACTACTGCAATAGGTAATAAAACAAATGATTGTTTCAACACTTAGGAGAGCTGGAAAAGGAGAATTTCCTGCCAGAGAAAGGCAGTTTGATTGGAAGAGTTAGATGTTAGCAGGAACCTGCTGGATCATTTCTCTATAAGTGTTCACCCAGAACTAGAACAGTCTCTGTCCCTGCTTTAAAGTGACTTACCATATTCCTTCTCTGAGGGATACTGGAGATTTCTGAATTTCCAAGAGAGCGGGATTAGAGAATTCAACACTCACCTTTAGATCCAAGCTCTGCTAATCATGTTTTTAGGGACCTGGCCACTGCATATGTTGAAATCCTGCGCTGCTATGAAGGTAACTATGGAAAACAACACAAAGCAAAACTTACAAAGGCAGGAATGGAAGAAGAGAGAGTGGTGTTAGGTGACTTAGGTGGAGGAGGAAGCTGAGTTACAGGAACCTCAATGATAACTAGATGGTCTACAACATACCCTCCCAATGCCCTTGGCCAGGAAGAAAGTGATGGTTCTATAAATTTATATGACTGTGAGTATTGGGACCTCATATACTTGGGTTCAAATCCCAACTCCACTACTAATTAACTCAATAGTGGATATATGGGATCTCTCTGTACCATCTTTACAAATTTTCTGTAAATAAAAGCTATTCTACAATGAAACATTTATTTAAAATGTGGTTCCTCTTACATATACACAATGGAATACTACTCAGCCATAAAAAAGTATGAAATAATACCACTTGCAGCAACATGGATGCAACTAGAGACTATCAGACTAAGTGAAGTAGGTCAGAAATAGAAAGACAAATACCATATGATATCACTTAGATGTGGAATCTATAATATGACACAAATAAACCTATCTCTGAAATAGAAGCAGAATCACAGACATAGAGAACAGACTGGTGGCTACCAAGGGGGAGGGGTTTGGGGGAGGGGTGGACTGGGATGTTGGGATTAGCAGATGTAAGCTTTTATATATAGATGGGTAAGCAACAAGGTCCTACTGTACAACACAGAGAGCTATATTCAATATCCTATGATAAACTGTAGTGAAAAAGAATATAAAAAAAGAATGTATACATATGTATAACTGAATCAGTTTGCTGTACAGCATAATTAACACAACATTGTAAATCAACTATACGTCAATAAAAATAAATAAATACATAAATTTTAATGTAAAAAATAAATAAAATGTGGTACCTCTTGTTCAAAAGGCAGGACAAGGTGGGGGACTGGATGGACAAGAACCTGTCTCAGGGAGTCAGGAAGGTAAAGAGAGGGTATAGAATGGACTACGCATGAGTCAAGACTCCAAGTCCTCGGTGCATGCTTCATCTTCCGAATGAACTTCATTTGCAAAACCGAAATTCCCAATTTCCAGATGGTGATTGCAGAGCATGAGCCCATGCTCCTGTGTAACTGCACTGGTCACGTGTCCATAATGATAACCCTGCTCCAGGTATGGCTTCACCAGCCCTTCCATCATCTCACCAAAGAAGAGCACAGGACAAACCACTATCTGTGATTCAGAGCAGGAATTCTTAATCTCTTTTGTTCCATGGATTCTTTGGGGGAGCCTGGAGAATACCTCTTCTCAGAATGATTTTTAGCACAATAGCACATGTTGTGCAGTGTCTTTAAAACATGTCCCTCCACAATGCATAATCACAATTTTCTCTGCAGATTCTTGAACATTGTAACCAGCAGCTATAGTAATTCCATGTTCAGAAGTCTTTTTCTACCAAACAGTTCAACCACATGTTATCACATTGATGATGCAAATATCTACAATACATTCCAGTACATCCTATTTATAATCATGTGTTGGTCAATATTTGGATAGAGTTTAGTCAAAGACCATTCCACAGTATAATATCCTTATCTGAATTGAGCAACAAGAGCCTTTACGCTGAAAGTTTTTAAAAAGCGAACATGACTCTGAAGCTTTGGAATTTCAGTTGTCTTAGAGAGTGCAGAAAAGAACTGAATTCATAACTGGCTGGGTTCCCTCAGTTTGGCTGAAATTATATGATTAAAAAATGAAGAGAGAAGAAGAGAGAACATAAAAGAGAATGAAAATAAACTGAGGTAGAAGATAACACTTCATTTTCTGAAATTTCTAGAACAATATTTTAAGGTTGAAAAAAAATAAAATGGAAGGAATTCCTAAATTTTCAATAGAAGTTAACAAAACAATAGAGACAATTTTTGCCATCCGAATTAATGTAATTGTATTCATGGTCCACCGAGAGTTGAGAACCTTCTATTAGTGAGCGTGCAAGAAATAGTCCCATGATGGGCTGGCTTGGACAGTCCCACTCCAGTCTCCTCTCACTCCATGTGCAGTGGAAAACTTGACTGACATATCTCATCATAGTAGAATGAATGGGCTGTTAGGTCATTGACAGCTGGGCCTATAATTCCAGGTGGTGACAGAAGTACCAAAATTGCCTCCTGGCAAGGCTGTACAGAGAACTGTAAAACTTTGTGAGTAGGGTGAGCATTGATGACGGTCTTTTGAACTATCTGGTAAAGTGTGATTATTTGATTGATTGCAGAAGCACAAGCCCAGCTCATTTACGTGCGGGCTCGGCTGTTGAGTCCTGAGCCCGTTTTGTTGGCCTTCAGTAAGGACTGGAAAATACATCTAAGAAAGAAGATAAAAACTCATTTTCAAATCTTTTCGTTCCTTGGAGGAACACAATCTTTTCTCATTCATATCAGTTCTTTCATCTGAGGATCATAAGTGTGACCTCAAATGTTTTCCAGATGCCTGATGGAATGTGTGTTGGAGGAAAAGAACTTTATTTTGTTTGCTGCACAAGTTCGACTCTGTTACTTATATTGCAGAAGGAGACAAACAAATGGGATCTGAGAGCATCTTTTCTACTGTATATCACTTTATATAAAAAATAAAAGTAGAAGATATACCGTAACATTAGTCAAAGTGAAAATGTTCTCCAGGAAAAAAAAATTTTATTTTTAATTCTCTCTCTTTGGCTATTTTTAATCCTAAGCATGAACCCTCAAGACCCTTTTTAAAGTTCTTCAGCTAATTAGCTTATTTCTGATTCAATAATAAAATTATATTTTTGTCCCCCTCCCAACCCCACCCAAAGACTTTAGTATTACCACTGATTTATTTCATAGCCATGGTATCTAAAACACTTTGCTTCTTTTTTTTTTTCTTTTGCTGTACGCGGGCCTCTCACTGTTGTGGCCTCTCACGTTGCGGAGCACAGGCTCCGGACGCGCAGGCTCAGCGGCCATGGCTCACGGGCCCAGCCGCTTCGCGGCATGTGGGATCTTCCCGGACCGGGGCACGAACCCGCGTCCCCTGCATCGGCAGGCGGACTCTCCACCACTGCGCCACCAGGGAAGCCCAACACTTTGCTTCTTAAAGTATTAAAGATCTATATCCTACTTACTTCTGAAAGGGCTAAAGGTAGCCAGTAACCTTTATTAGTGTAACCAGGCCACGGTGATTTTTCTCCTTGCCCATGGCATGGAATTCTATCTGTCTTCATGAATACAAATTATCTCACTTTTTGCTTATGCAGCTGATCATGAATTCAAAGGAAATCACTCCCTAGATCTTTGAACTGACATCACTAATTCCGTTTCTTTGCGACTTGGCAGTCGAAGTGTAATGTAATATCTTAAGGAGGAGAAATCCCAAACTTTTACAAAGTTGACTTTCTGTACTGCCACGATATGACATGATGTCCCCAACTGTAAAACACTTTGAGTCATCTGGTCCCTTATTTACTCAGTAATTCCATTATCTAATATGATGGGTTGTCAGAAAGAGAATTTATAGAGTTGTTGGAAACACATTGACTTCAAGTTCCCAAACTACTATATTTTTTGTGCTTCAGGTGTTGAATAAAATGAAAATAATAAATGTGAAAATGGTTCTGACCAACATATGTTGGTGTTTCCTCACTGATTTCCCCTCAAATGTTCTAGCCCAAGTGTTGTGAACTCATTTCTACCTCTTCTGGGCCCTATTTTAGTGGTTAAATTACAAGGAATTCTTCAAAATAGGGCTCCTGATTTAACAGCAGGAAACACCAGCAAGGTGAGGCAAGTAGAGAGAGTATGATGAGAAATGTTTTAATCCTGGACCTGGCTTTCACTAGATCCCACTTAGGTCACTAGTGGTTATAACCAGCTTAGTTATTTGGTGGTAACGCAAGGACAACAGCATGGATAAGTTATATAATGCTCACATTAATATTTTTCTAATTCTTAAAGTGTCCCTGAGGATGATATCATAAGACAATGAGTTTAAAAATTCAGGAATAAATATTACTGCATTCTTCAGTAGAGTTTTAATTTCTTGAAAAAAGTGATTATTATCTTTTATTATTAATATTATTACTGCTAGTCTTCCAGGAAAAGAAATTCTAAGAAATGGACTCCAATGACTATGTCTGAAAGATCCATAGCTATTTTCACCACCATTACAATCAAAACAGCAATAATATCGAAACAATAGCAATACTGACGATAGTTGCTATCACTGAGTACCCACTTGCATTAGGCTCTGTTCTGTATGTGGCATTATTTCTTTTTTATCCTGTTATGCAAGCAATGGAATAAATGATCAGATAATTTGTGTGTATTGCCAATGACACACAATTAGTTAATGACCAAACAAGCATTTCAACCACGAGAATCTGGTCCACTAGGCTATTTTCTTCATCCTCTTCTCCATCATGGCAACTTTTTTTGTAGTTTGTCAACATATCAGCAGAAAAAACATTTTAACTAATGGTCAGGCCTCTCAGAAATTTTATTGAAAATAAAAGCAACAGTAACAATAGGGCATGCCACAGACACACACACACACACACACACACACACACACACAGAATACCAACCTCAAGAAACTTCCATGGGTAGTCAGGCCTTAGGGAAAATGGAAAGTTATTTCTCTCTCTAGAAAAACTTTGTACACTTAACCCCTCAAAATTAATTAAAGCAAGTAAATTAAAGAAAAAAATAGCACACTCCATTTAAAGACAGATAAGTTGTAAGAATCTGGATAAGAGAAGCAGATAGAAAGCTTAAATAATAGGATTTCAGGTATTTGGGAAAGACCAGTTACTTCCCATTTCCTCTACAAGCGGAAGAAAAAGAAACTTGGCTTAAAATATAGCATGGATGCAATTAAAAACTGATAACTAGCTGTGGAATTAAGAACTAGGGAAGGATGTTGATGACGCTTATGGAGTCACCAGTTCTCTTAGCCTTAAAAAAATAGAGAGCTCATTATTTCCTGGAAATAATTCTTTAATACTTGAGAAATAGTGCACCTCAGTGTTTAAGAGTCAGGGTTCTGTAATCTGACCAGCCTAGTTTACCTCTTGGCTTTACCATATTTATGAGCTGTGTGAATTAGAACAAGTTACTTAAACTTTTTAAACCTCATTTTCTATATATAGACGAGATATATTATCCATAACAAAAGTGTGGATCATGCTTTTGGCACAGTGTTTGGTACCTGCCTAGTATATCTTAGCTGTTATTGTTGCTGTTGTATTTAGACATGGTCTGTCTTGAAAATAGGCTTGTGGGTTCCATTGCCTTTCCATCCCCCTTCAGGCAAAAAAAAAAAAAAAAAAAAAAGCCATGTAACGGACATCTGTCTTTTTTTGGCTCCCCAGAATTTAAATACTTCTTATATTTGGCAGGAATCACAAGATTGGTACAAGCCACAGGGAGGCAGATATGCCTTCTCCCAACTTCTTGGTGTTGGAATGGAGATATGTGACCTTGGTTGGCTGATTAAATGCTCCAGATTGGGTTTTGAATATGGAAGAGTGGTGAATGAGAAGAGAGGTAACTAGAGATTATTTTCTGGAGCTGTGGTATGATTGACAGTATAGTGGACTCCCGTGTGTGCCTGGGGAATGTGAAATATGGTGTGACAGTAGCCAGTCTCCAGTGGTAACGACACCTACAGTAGAACCCTAAATAGACTATTTTTGTGGTGGAGTCTTGGCCATTCCTAGTTTCCTTAGGCTCTTGTCTCTGTCCCAAGACTTGGGTCTCTAGTCATTCTAATTAGTCCATGATGTATCTATCAGCTATATCCGTAATAATTTTGCATGACAATTCCCCACCCTAAAAAAGCTCAGTGACATTTAACATGAATATTTGTTTCAAACTCCTATGAATGCCAGTTGATAGGAGGTTGGCCCTTCTAGGCTGGACTTAATGGGGCTTGACTCCAAGCTGTGCTTAAGTGCAGGTCTACTCCACATTTTCCTCATCTTCCCTTGACTAGCAGCTACTGGATGAATGTCCTTCTGATGGTGAGAGGCAAGAATGCAGAAGAGGAGGCCCAACTGAGCAAGCATTTTGCAAGTATATCTGCTAACATTTCATTGGTCAGTGTAAGTCATGTGGTTAAGCCCAACATCTGTGGGGTGGAAAAATATACACTCCCTCTTGTGGAAGGAACTGCCAAGTCACAGAGAGTGGATACTGCAAAGGCTAAGGCTGTGTATACAGGGAAGGGTGAAGAATTGAGGACATTAAAGCAATTGACCACCTATGGGTTCCTCAATATTATTGCAGCCAAAGTCTTTTGTTTAAACTAGTGCTTATTTCTATTTTTTGAAACAAAGTAAAACAAGTATATATATATATATATATATATATATATACACAAATATAAGCAAAGATTTATAGTGCAGAGATTATTAAGGAAGTGATTTTGTTTCTTTATAGAGTTTAGGGAAATCTCAGATTATATCTGGCTTTCATAGAGCTGAAATCAATGGAAATCTAGAGTCTTCCAGTATTAAAGGATAGGGATCTGTCAGCCTATGATATATGATCGCAACATGATTTATTAAATCATTGCCCGTTTTGAACTGGAATTGAGTACTCATTGAAGGCCACTAAGCGACCGCTGCTGTAGATCAGTATCAAGACATGCATTATCCAAAGAATGCAGGGATAATAACAGCACTGGATAATTTTAAAAAGAACCATAAACTCAAATTATTATATTCTTGTCTCAGGCACAAACTCAAAACCGGGAACTTTCTACGACTGCTAAAATAATCTGTTTTATATATTTCAATGCTATGAAAGTATGTAGACTTTCAGACACAAACACGTAGCATCTGACAACTAGAAGCACAGTGGAAAAAGCACTCATACATTCTAACTGTCCTGAAAAGTTAACTGTCAGAAAGTGAGCTTTGATTATGATGTTCTGATCATGGAGTCCCAGGGACTGAAATTAAGGATAACTCACTAAGCGCCTGTTTGATTTGGATAACTTAAACAAAATATGAAGAAAAAAATTGGGGGCTTCCCTGGTGGCACAGTGGTTAAGAATCCGCCTGCCAATGCAAGGTACATGGATTCGAGCCCTGGTCCGGGAAGATCCCACATGCCACGGAGCAACTTAGCCCTTGTGCCACAACTACTGAGCCTGCGCTCTAGAGCCCGCGAGCCACAACTACTGAGCCCAGTGTGCCACAACTACTAAGCCCGCACTCCCAGAGCATGTGCTCCGCAGCAAGGGAAGCCATGCAATGAGAAGCCCGTGCACCGCAATGAAGAGAGTAGCCTGCACTCATCCCAACTAGAGAAAGCCGGCATGCAACAACGAAGACCCAACACAGCTAAAAATAAATTTAAAAAAAATTTAAAAAATTTAGATCTTCTTGAAAGTCACAGCACCTTATTAAATTCCTAGATTTGAGTCCGTTTCCATATCCAAAGCCCTAGTAAGGTGAATACTTAGAGACCCATAAAGAAAGACCTCACAATAGCATCACATGCGTGTACTATGGATCTTTGCTTGGTCTACTTTAAAGGGATTTGCAGCCATTCAACAAGATTGCGCTGAGAGGTTTGGGGTTCTTTTTCACACTTTCAGAGAGATCCAGAAATAAACTTCAGTCATATTGGAATTTGAAGGGTCAAGTGATCAATGAAAATTTGACCCGAGTCTGTCTGACATTCGGTCCACCTTTGAGCTTATCCTAAAGTTATTTTTCTAATTGCTAAATATACAAATATATATACAAATATTCAGCAACGATGAGCATTCTCACAGTCATTTACCGATCCAACTGCAGCAGAATACGCATTCTTTCCAAGCACACATGGGACATTCTCAAGGATAAATCACATGTTATGACCACAGGGTCAAAATTAACATTACCAGTAGTTGGGTTAATCAACAGCATGTTCTTCCTGATATCAGGCACTAAGAAGACAGTCTCATTTCTGTTACATTCCTGCCAATAAGGCATAATTTGAATTTAACAATAAAGAACAATCAAACAACCACAAATTGAGGGACAGTCTATGAAATAACTGATCTGTTCTACTGTGTTGTTGTTGTTTTTACTACGAAGGACATTATTGTAGAATTGGCTGTGGAATTAGATAATATATCATCCACATTAATTTCTTGATTTTGATTCCTTGATTTTGATAATTAAGATAATTGTATGCTTTAAGAAAATACACACCATAGTAGTTAAGGGTAAATGGGCACCATGTGTGCAATTTGCTTTGAAATAGTTAAGAAAAAAATAAGAATGAAAGAGAGAAAACAATGAGAAAGAGAAAAAGGAAGAAAGGAAGATAATGGAGAAAGACAGGAAAGAGAAGAAAGGATAGAATGATTCTGAGTGAAGAGCATCAGAGGATTTTTGTGCTATTCTTGCAACTTTTATGTAAGTTCAAAATAATGTCAAAAATAGAAGAAAAAATAAGTAAACGTTTTCAATGAGAAAAAAGTCTTTCTCCCATTTTCAATGGGAGAAAGATGCTGAGGGAAACCCCATAATGCAAGACTTGAAAGCTGCATGGGTGGTAATTGCAACCATGTGTCCATTCAACTTTCCAGCGTGACCAGTGGGGAAGATTGATTGGTCTTGCAGAGCCCATTAGTAATTGTAAGTTTAATCAGGGGATGACACCAATTAAAGCTGCTGCTCCGTACGTGGTCTTCTTATTAGAACAAATCAGTAGAGCCCTTGGGACCTGGCATATAGCTATTGATTTTTTGTGTGTGTGTGCTGATAAAGAGCAGCTTCTAGAGACAAGAGTGTGAATGACTACCTTTTCTTGGGGTTATATAAATCACTCAGTGTTGTCCCAGGTAAACATCTTGACCACCAGAAAGGTGTTTTGAGTCAATGGGAATATGGAATGAGTATTGGAGGATGGAAAATTTTATAACCAACTGTGCTCTTATGATAATTACAGATATGAGGACTAAAACATTAACTTATATTTCCTTCCTTGGTGTGTCAAATATATATTAATACACTTAACTGATTTCCCTTTGATTTTGACTCCTTCTCCCTTATTAATGCCAAATACACTTTTGAATAATGTTATTATTTTGTTCATAGTGCATGATATCATCATGGAATAGCCTCATACATAGAAGAGAAATGAAAAGGATGCTGGATTTTGAGCAGGATGCCTGATCTTCATCTCGGAAAGAAGGTATGTTTGCAGCTATATGAATATTAGCTAAATTTTAGTGGGAGACTTTTTTTAAGCATAAGAATTAGGAAAAGGATTTGTAGGACTACCCCATGGGCAAAGGTAGACTGTGGTGGACATTGTCATTTTTGTCTGCCCAGTATCTAAACTTTGAATCATAGAAGAATGATTTAAAAGCTGAGGATATTCAGGGAGCATTTGTGGTTGGCTGCCACAGACTCAAGCATTCAGAAGAGAGGAATGATGTCAGCAGCCTGTGGTAAGATTTTGGACATGTCCTGTATCTCTTGGTCCCTGACTATTTTCCAAGCTTGGTTTTGAATATTTCTATTCATTTTGTGAACTCCCCAATATAATTCCAAAAAATCCAGTGTCTGATTAAATTAAAATGTTGTATATAATGCAAGCTAAGCTATTGTAGTGAAGAATCTCACAAATACTTTGTCTGTCATGTAAGAGTTGAGATGAACGTAACTCAGAACTATCAGGCAGCTCATCTCCCCAGCCTCTTGCAGGGAATTAGATCCTGTCTTGATGTTCACATCTCTAGAGTGTTGTTCTAGTCTTAGTATTTGAAACCGGATCACCGGCACCATATCCACATTCCACCCTCTGGAAAGGGGAGGACAGTAGTGGAGGGAAAGTGATATTTTTTTTTTTAAAGGAAGGATGTAGAAGTAACAGAGATAATTTTTTCTTGCATTTGATCTTTGAAATTTTAGTCACATGACCACTCTTAGCTAAAAGGGAGGGTAGGAAACAAAATCTTTAGCTGGGATGCTTTGTGCCTTAATACTATTTGGGAAAGGAAACACTTGTATTGGTAAAATGAGAAAGGAAAAATGCATCCTAGGGGATAGTTACAATGCTGGGAAACATGTGGATGGAATCACTTTCTGTTGTTTACAACTGAAAATCCCTAAATAGTACAATCACCTTGTAGTTGTGTTAACTTTAAGTTAAGCTTCTCTGTAAATATTTGAAACTAGGAATCTGTTTTTGTAGTGAGATGTGATCAATGTTCTCTAGAGCCTCCTTTAACCCTGGTGAGTCTGTCCCCAATACACTTAAAAGATGATCCTGCTTACAAAAATTTATTTTTTTTCACAATACAACTGTGTAAAAAAGAATTTCCAGCTCATAGAAGATTACTAAATATTAGAATAAATTATGAAAGGAGAGACCAGACTCACCTGAATGAAGGGTTATTTTAAAAAGATGTATTCATAAGATATCGCTTATATGTGGAAATTTTAAAAAGATACAAATGAACTTACATGCAAAACAGAAATAGACCCACAGACATAGAAAACAAATTTATTGTTACCAAAGGGGAAAGATGAGTAGAGATAAATTAGGAATTTGGGATTAACATATGCACACTACTATATATAAAATAGATGATCAACTAGAACCTATTGTATAGCACAGGGAACTCTACTCAGTATTTTGTAATAACCTGTAAGGGAAAAGAATCTGAAAAAAATAGATATATATGTATGTATAACTGAATCACTTTGCTGTATACCTGAAACTAATACAGCATGGTAAATCAACTACACTTCAATAAAAAAATTGATAAAATAAAAAAATAAAACAAGATGTATTCTTTGTTCTTCCCTCTTTGTGTCAGTTTGCTCAGGCACACAGGTACATACACATATCATGCCTATTTCTAAAAGGATTTTAAGTGGCTTAAATTTAAAAAGTGCAAGTAAAATTAAAGTAAAAACTACTAATGCAAGAAGAGTAAAAAGAAGAGATAAAATTAATGAAAGAGTGGGAGCAGAGGTGGGATGGGAAATCATTAATCAGAATAAAGAAAGCTACTGCAAATGAGCAGAGAGAGTCACAGGAATATCCCTAACATCTAATCAAAGAGAGATGCTTACGTGCTCAAATGGGTGTGCATGCACGCGCCCGTGTGTGTGTGTGTGTGTTTTCTGAAACTATAGTACTGGACTAGATAAGTCATAAAAAAGTCAACCAATCACTGCAGACATCTTAAAAATTTACTCAGGTTATTAAAAATGAGCAACCTGGGAGAGTACAAGTGTAGTATAGCAATGAAACATTTAAAAGGTACTAATTAAACATTTACCTATGATGTTTACTTGAAAAGCATTTCATTTTGATTTGACATGCTCACCTGTAAATTTAACCTGTCTGTTGTCAGTCAAACCACCTCACTTACTCACTGTTGTAGTAGAATCACTGAAGACCTCCCAAGGAGCCTAGAGAATTAGAAATTGCCTGTGTGTGTGGTGTTGGTGAGGGTCTGTGTGTGTACACACAGGGACTTACTCTGATGCATTAGTTGGCTATAGAAAGGATATAAAAATCATCAGATTATTTAAGAAATTATGAGAAGGACAAGAGAAAAATGACCATATTTTCATCCTAGTGATAATTTGTTATGTTTAAGTCATTTTTACATTACTGGTCCTATTCCACCTTTGATAGAAAGGTACAGTTTGCCAGATGGGGCATCCCAATTGCAACTCTGAACCAAACTTTGTGTTTCACTGATCCCATTTTAATACGAAATTATGAGTTTTGCAGCCTCAGCTTCTGCTCTTCTCCACTCTGTAATGTGTTTCTTTCACTCACAAGTGGAAGGGTTTTGAAAGAAAGGAACAGCAAGTTCTTGGTGAATACAGCTTGGGCTTAGACAACATACATGTGCCCACAGGGAAAGTCTTACTAAGAAGTTTTTTAACTGGGGCAAGCTCTCTTAATTTTTTATTGTGATATTGTCATTTTGTGGCTGAGAAAACTGGTTTAAGAAGAATGTATGCCTGATATGTCATGGAATTGGGTTATCAAAAAAGACAAGGGCACAGAAGCATGAATACATTTATCTTTCTTTGGATGACTAATAAAGTGAAAACACCATTCAAGAGTAGCTGGATTGTTCATTGTTAAAAGTTTTCAGTTGAGTCCTTAACATTTTTGCAAGAATAGCCAAGAGATTGTTACTTTTAGGAAAAGTTCATTTGGTGTTTTCATTTAAAAGACAGGGGTAGAGTGATATGAAGACCTTAGAATTTTAGACTTCTAGAACTTGTCATCTGAAGATTCTCACATGTTCTCAACATTTAACTTCATTGAATTTGTAAATTTGTTTAAGGACAAGTTTTATAACCAATTTCATCAGTGAACATTCTCAAGAAAGGGGAGTTAAAATATTTCATGTGATCTCTGGTGATTTTTTATCGGATATTCTATTATCTATTACCTAGTCAACTCTCTAAATTATAACTAATTTTTAAAGGCAAGGATTCTCCTCCCACATCCTCCCTAAAAAGGATTGTACATATGGTGGCCATATATTTGCAAATAGAAACTAAATAAGCTTTCAGACTCTGCTAGAGTACTTGAAATCTGAAGTATTTGAAACTGAAGTCTGTGTCTGGAATATTGCAAGTTCCTTCTTTAATGAATTTATGCCATAGGAGTAAATAGTACCATGTTGATTCCTGGAGCTGAAGTAGATCAATTCTATGAGCAATAACATTAGTTTTTGGTTTGAATAACTTTGCAAAGAAGTTTTTTTAACATCTTTATTGGAGTATAATTGCTTTACAATGTTGTATTAGTTTTTGCTGTATAACAAAGTGCATCAGCTATATGTATACATATGTCTCCATATCCCCTTCCTCTTGCGTCTCCCTCCCACCCTCCCTATCCCACCCCTCTAGGTGGTCACAAAGCACGGAGCTGATCTCCCCATGTGATGCAGCTGTTTCCCACTAGCTATCTATTTTACATTTGGTAGTGTATATATGTCAATGCTACTCTCTCACTTCATCCCAGCTTACCCTTCCCTCTCTCTGTGGCTTCAAGTCCATTCTCTACATCTGAGTCTTTACTCCTGTCCTGCCCCTAGGTTCATCAGAACCATTTTTTTTTTAGATTCCACATATATGTGTTAGTATACAATATTTGTTTTTCTCTTTCTGACTTACTTCACTCTGCATGACAGACTCTAGGCCCATCCACCTCACTACAAATAACTCAACTTCGTTTCTTTTTATGGCTGAGTAATATTCCATTGTATATATGTGCCACATCTTCTTTATCCATTCATCTGTCGATGGACACTTAGGTTGCTTCCATGTCCTGGCTATTGTAAATGGTGCTGCAATGAACATTGTGGTACATGACTCTTTTTGAATTATGGTTTTTTCAGGGTATATGTCCAGTAGAGGGATTGCTGGGTCATATGGTAATTCTAGTTTTTGCTTTTTAAGGAACCTCCATACTGTTCTCCATAGTGGCTGTATCAACTCACATTCCCACCAACAGTGCAAGAGGGTTCCCTTTTCTCCACACTCTCTCCAGCATTTATTGTTTGTTGATTTTTTGATGATGGCCATTCTGACCGGTGTGAGGAGATACTTCATTGTAGTTTTGATTTGCATTCTCTAATGATTAGTGATGCTGAGCATCCTTTCATGTGTTTGTTGGCAATCTGTATATCTTGCAAAGAGATTTTTTTTATCATGGTTATACAGTGATTGCTCCCTCTCAGCTTGCCTTCCATATTCTACACTGCTCCCTTCCTGTCTCTCTCTACCTCACCTCCCTTTTCCCTCCCCTACTCTGTATTTTCCCTCCCTCTTTCCTTTTCTTCTTTCTTTACCTCCTGATCCCCTATCCACCTCTCTCTCTTTTTTTCTCCATGGTTAATGGTAAGAAATTTGAAAGAAAACTCAGTCAAGTAAGTTGAGGAACAGAGCAGTTCATGTCCTGATAGACTCCTGTAACTCACATTCCCTGTGAAAACAAGATTTCATTTCATCTTAATGAAGCAATATGTTGAAGAGTCAGATTTTTCTCTCAATAGGAAATAATATTGTACATCTAAGGTTGCTTTTGTAAAATAAATAACAGGTGAGATGACTATCTTTTGAGTGACTTAAAATGTATAGTGGCAAAGGCTAATTTGATCATATTTATGAGCAGAACTTCCAAAACATTTGCTAATAGAGAAACTCACATTAGAACTCTAGACCCTATAGCCAAACTTGCAAGTAACAGGAAGCAAGTTATTAATAGTCAGTAGTGCATGCTAGTCCTACAAAATCTTATGAGAATGACCCGTATGGTTCATTAAAAAAGAATTTGCTATCTCCAGTCAAACAAACAGAAAGAGTATACAAAGGTGTTCTTTTCCATGAGATTTGGTTAGAAATTATGAAGTAGAGTTAGGTTTAAACCAGGTCATATAAATCTGTAAGCAGCCTAAAATAGCAGTGAATTTTTCCACTATAAGTTTGCCTTTCAGGAATGATAGCATTGCCCTCTCTTTCTACCATTGCTCAGTAAGCATAAAATGACATTCTTAAAAAACAAAACCTTCTTAATGAGCATAGAGAAGGCCCCACTTGGAGAGTCTCATAATGGTATTCAGTTTGGATTTCTGAATGCTTTTTTCTTTTTAAAGATTTTTTTGATGTGGACCATTTTTAAAGTCTTTATTGAATTTGTCACAACATTGCTTCTGTTTTATGTTTTGGTTTTTTGGCTGTGAGGCATGTGGGATCTTAACTTCCTGACCAGGGATTGAACCCATACTCCCTGCAGTGGAAGGTGAAGTCTTAACCACTGGACCTCCAGGAAAATCCCGACTGCTTTCTTTTTTATTTTAACAATTGGAATTCTCTACCTGCTTTGTTCTTTCTGGAAAAATCTATTGGGAAATGCTGCAATTAAAATCAATGTCATGATTATTTGTACTGTAGGGTTTTTGTTGCTGTTCAAGAAGCATCCCTGTTTCATGACTTGATGCACACACCTGCCAAATTATTGACATAAACATAAACAATGATGGGGTTGGGAAGTGGAAGGGTGGGGTCTTACCAACAGAGCTGGCTGGACTGGCTACAGGGCCTGAAATCCAGCGTGGGGTTGGTAACCACAGTTATGAAGTCACTATATAGATTCTGTTTTGAAAGATTTTAGAAAAATTATGTATATGGAAGATGAAGTGTTTATATAGTCATTAAAAACATTGTATCTGGGCTTCCCTGGTGGCGCAGTGGTTGAGAGTCCGCCTGCCAATGCAGGGGACACGGGTTCGTGCCCCGGTCCGGGAAGATCCCACATGCTGCGGAGCGGCTGGGCCTGTGAGCCATGGCCACTGAGCCTGCGCAGCAACGGGAGAGGCCACAACAGTGAGAGGCCCACGTACCGCAAAACAAAACCAAAAACAAACATTGTATCTTATTGAAATTAAAGTTATTCAGTGAATAATGGTTTGGTATTTGGAAAGATATTTGGAGGGGAGGTAACACTGCTGACAAATTAAAAGCCCTCGTTGACTCTGCAGAAAGTACTTCCAGAGACTAATAGGATGTCTTTGTTTGGTATATAAGGCAAATTTTCTTTTTACATTTTTAAATTAAAATTACATCGGCAGGAAACATTTTAAAAAATAAACCTTTTTTTTAGAACAGTGTTAAATTTACAGAAAAAAATGAGAATGTATCATATTCCCTGCACCTACTGTCCCTATTAGTGTATTAAATTAGTATGGTACATTTCTCACAATGAATGAACCAAGATTGATGCATTATTATTAACTCATCTATACTTTATTCAGATTTCCTTAGTTTTTATGCAACATCATTTTTCAGTTCTGGGATCCCATTCAGGAGACCACATTACATTTAGTCACTGTGTCTCCTTAGACATCTCTTGGCTGTGAGTTACTCAGACTTTCCTTGAGTTTGATGACTTTTGTAGTTTTGCTATACGTGGGCCTCTCACTGCTGTGGCCTCTCCCGTTGCGGAGCACAGGCTCCAGACGCGCAGGCTCAGCGGCCATGGCTCACGGGCCCAGCCGCTCCGCGGCACGTGGGATCTTCCCTGACCAGGGCACGAACCCGTGTCCCCTGCATCGGCAGGCGGACTCTCAACCACTGTGCCACCAGGGAAGCCCTGGTCAGGTATTTTGACTTAGTTGGGATTTGTCTGACATCATTCTCATGATTAGCCTGAAGCTATGGGGCTTTGGGGAGGGTCAGGTTGCTTCACTGTAAAGTCCCTCTTTGATTTTCCTTCTTTCCATACAGCCTTCTTTGGAAGGAAGTCACCAGTCGCTAGGCAAAGCCCACACCAGAGTGGGGAGTTATGCTTGCCTCCATGATGGCATAGTACCTAGAGAAATTATGTGAAATTCTTCTGTATGGGAGATTCACCTCTTCTCCCTCATTCATTTATTTATGCAACATTTATTTATATCTGTATGGACTTCTGGAATTTTGTTTTATGCTTTGGGTTATAGCCCAACACTAGGCAGTTGGTATTTTCAAAAATTTTTTCAATTATATAGTGTGATTTTTATTTGTAGTAATACAATGATATTTCAAAGGTACTTTGGGGGCTCAAAACAGTTTCCTAAGTCAATATGTGAATTTCACATCATAAAGTTGTTAATGGTGCAAAGTATTATTTATATACTAACTAGATTTTTCCACATCTGTATAATATAGTTTACTTATTGGTAGTATTGAGATTACACAAAATTTAGAGTGTCAAACATGAATTTAATATTTACTTTAAAAGCACATTTGTGGACATTAAAATATTTGGGGACAAGGGCATCGCATTTTAATTTGTAAAGATCTTTTATATCTCTACTATGACATTAAGAATGCTTTGTATGATGCCAAGCAATAGCTTAAGAAACTAAGTTTAATGAACACCAAATAAACATTCTGCATTAAACATAAAAAGAGAAAAAACCCTAAACTGTTATCATCTGGGGCTGTTGCACTAAACTCAAGATTATCGACAGTTCAAACAAAAAAACTCTCTTGCTTTTTAAAATAAGCATAATCTCATAATCTCATATTCTATGAGTATAAATAATTCTAATAATTAACTGCAAATCTCAGAAGAAAGTGAGCCATGCCAAGGAAGGACTGAGTATAAATCTTTGTCTTACTAAACCAGATAGATCGTCTCTCAAGAAGAATACTCAAGGCATTAACTGGTTACATGGATCCTCCTAAGATCCATAAGTGGTCCAGGAATTCCTTATCAAAACTGATTGGTCTAAGTTATTTGCCATACTAAGCTAGGAGCCATGGCGAGGGAAGAGCTTGGGTTTCTCTCTCTGGACCTATGAGGGATAGATCCTAATTTCTTTGACCTCTCAGTCTAGGTATTTATCCTCTTATCCTCCCTCAAAGGATCCACTTGCAATAGGATAAAAATTCCATGAAGGCAGGGATGGAGGGTACCACTTAGTGAGCTAAACACTCAGTAAAATTGTTTGATTAAAGGAATGGATTAATGAATGTATGGATGCAGTATGACCCAATACATGTTTTCTTATTAAATTTATAATGCCACCACCAACAATACACACACACACACACACACACACACATCTGTAACTTCTGTAACTTTCCTTTAGAAAATCAAAACTAACATAGGACAGTGAGAAAAATAAAAACCTTACAATTTCTCGGATTTTATCAAATAAGATAATGTAGTGTAGTTTGGTAATGCTGCTTCTCATAAAACTGTTCCACTTTTTATGTTGGTCTAGTCAACTAAAGTGTTGAGATCTGCAGGTAAACAGAAGAAAGTATTAGTAGCATCACAGGAAAAAAATGTCAACTTGCTTTAGCTCTGCAAGCAGAGGTTATGAACAGGAATAAATGCACTTTTATAACTCGACCAACTCTTCTAGGTCACAGTGAATATGCTTTTGTGATTCACAAGACTTGACAGCAGTTCTGAGTGGGAAAATTGTTCGAAGCAATTGTCAAGCACTGGTCCCTGTTACTTCTAAAGCAGAGGATATTTTTATCAAGTCACAAGTACTTTATACAAGTAAACCAGATGCCAGTGTAAAATTTTCCTGGGTTTAAGAATATCCAAGTCAACTGATGAAGACAACAGACACATTTTCATATTAAGCTTTCATAAATAGCTCAGATTCAGCCTGTCTGAAAACATACTATCTGTAGTAATTCCTGAAAAAGATTTTCCAAAGAGGTGAACTTGTTCACAAAATGATTAGAAACTTAGAAAAGAAGTTGTAGCAGTAGGGACCTGGTAGTGATTGTTAAAATCAGTTTCATATGTGTTTATGTATTTGTAGGGGTATAACAGTTTAAAATGTTGTTAAGGTGATTATTTTTAACTTATCATTAAGGAAAATTTCAAGTATATGTAAAAAAAGAGAAAATAGCATAATGAACTCCCATACATCCATCACTCAGCTTCAATAATTATCAACCCAAGTCCAGTATGTTTTTTTTTGTATTCCAACCCACTCTCCCCAGCACCAGATGATTTAGAAACAAATCCAAGACAATATACTTTTATTAATAAGTATTTCAATATGCATATCTAAAAAGATAAAGACTTCTAAGCCAAACATAAATGCAATAGCATAATCCCACCGAAAATGTAATTCCTTAACTTTATCTAAAATTCAAGCCATGTTCACATTTGAGAGGAATCTTTTATTTTTCATTTTACAATGAGATTATATAAACCCAAGTCAGAAGTACCAAACACATTAAAGTTATTTTATTTGAGACTGGATATTGAAAACGTATTGTTATATGTAATATATATATATAATATGTATACCAAGAGGAATTCACTCTCTAATTTTTTTTTGCAGAAGATAAATGAAAACAAAACATAACTTTATTACAAGGGTAGAATAAAAAAGAACTGTATGAAATCAAGAAGATTAATGCGGTCATAGGAAATAGCGAGCATTCCTGTCTGATGATTTTTCCTTCTATTTGTGAAATAAGAGAAGGGTTAATCTGCTAAGAATGAGTGGAGATGTGATAGAGGAGAGTAGAGGAGTTTCAAAATGGTCTTAAGTAGATATCTAGTGGAAAATGGGAAATGGGCTCTCATTACATTCTCTAATACAGATTTTCCTAATTTCTCTTAGAATATCCCTGATGGGAAAATTAAAAGAGCAACTTTTAAAAGTCTTAGACTATAGAAAGAAGTGACACGCATTAAAAAGAAGAAAAACTCTTGAAAACTTCATCTTATGGTGCAGTCTGGTTCCATGTCATGGAACAAATATAATATTCTTGATCTAAAACTTCAAATATATTAATAGATGAAGGAAAGTGAAAGTGTACTAAACTATTGATCTCACATAAAGAGAACCAAAAGTGAACATTTCATTTTGGTCTTTGATATTTAGATAAATGTAAGTTAAGGAGCACTTATGAAAAATTTAAAGGGAACTCTTCAAATTATTACTAGCATAGAGACCCTCAAAAACACTGTTTAATTTAAACAAAACAACTAGCAAGAAAAACAACAAAAAAATTCATATGTTAAAAGACAGAAAAAAAGATATCCATGAAGAATTAAAGGAAAAGAGGAAAGCTTAGCACTAAATGATGATAAAAACAAAAGTGAATTGATTAAATCCCCCAATTAAAAGTCAAATGCTCTCAGATCAAAGTATAGCAATTAAATGCTATTTACAAGAGACAACTTTATAACAAAGGCTAAAAAGTTAGGTGTGAAAAATGAGGAAAGTTGTATCAGGAAAATGTAATAGTAGAGTACTACAGTATTAATATTAGGAATGCAGTAAATATAATAAAAATCAATGGGGAATTTTCATTACACTAATTTTTCAAAAGTTTCTCTTATAATTTTAACGAATTCATTTTAAAATGAGTATATAAATACTTAGAAACTTTTTCACAAAAACATTACCGTGATAAAAATTTGTTCAAAATCAAGATGAAATGGATTGAAATACAATACCTACAAGAGATTTTATCATCGCAATCTCAGTTGTTGAAGTAAATAAAATAGAAATGAGTTTATATCGGGTTTGAATAATATACTTTATCAGATTGATTTATCAGATTGGTGTCATAAACATAGATACACATCACTTTTTTCAGCACTCACACAGTATTCACAAAATTTGATTATCTATTAAACCAAAAAACTTGATTATATATTAAACCTTTATTGTATATAATAACTTATAAATAGCTGAAATTGTATAAAATTTACTTTCTTATTAAAAAGGCCTTAGAAAAAGGTTTACAAGAACCATGACACAAGTATATCTAATGACGTATGGTCAAAAAACCTAAAATCTAAAGTCGAAGAAATAAAAAACTGTGATTTTTTGTTGTATTACTTACTATGTATCACAAATTACCCCCCAAACTTAGAGACTTAAAACAGTAAACGTTTATTATTTCACAGTTTCTGTGGGTCAGAATTCGGAAGCAGCTTACCTGGGTGGTTCTGACTGAAGGTGTCTCATGAGCAGTCAAGATGGGAACCAAGGTTGTTGTCATCTGAGGCTTGACTAGATGTGGAAGATCCACTTTCAAGATGGCACACTCACATGGCTGTTGGCAGGAGGCCTTAGTTCTTTGCCGCATGGGCTTCTCCACAGGGCTGCTTGCAACATGGCAGCTCAGGGGGAGTGAACTGAAAGAGAGAGGCAAGCTTTTACGACTTATCTCAGAAGTTACCCCCTGTCCTTTCCACCTTATTCTATTCATTCTAAGTGACTCACTGAGAACAGCCCACACCTAACAGGAGGCAAATGAGGCTCCACTTTTTGAAGAGAGTGTCCCATAGTGAACATATTTTAAAGCACCACACTAAACTGATTTAAATATAATGATTATAATCACATAACATCAATATTTGTGGAATGTAGCTGATGCTTTGTTATTTAATCAGAAAGAATGAAGGAAGAAAGAATGTTTTCAATTCAAGAGGCTAAGAAAAGCAGCTGTAACACATTCCTAGGGAGAAAAAAAACAGCATTGCTGTAGATCAAAGCAGAAATTAGTGAAGTGTATAAATAAACAAAAGACAAGAAATATGTGAACTATTTTAAGTTCCAGTGGTCTGAAAAATCCAATAAAATGGGATAATAACTGAGAGGTAAAATGAGTAACCATAGACACACTGCACTATAAATTTGAAAGGAGATATTACCAGAAATGTAAAGGTTCTTTTTTTAATTATGAAAGAATATTGTTTAAAATTTATGTTAATACATGTTTAAATTTCGGTTAAATAGGCAATTTATTGAAAATACAAATTTGTAAAATTCCTTCAAGAAGAATTTTTAAAATCTGAATTGACATGTAACTATGAAATACATTGAAACTCATTATAAAAAAGTATTCGGTTCTCCCCTCCTTCAATTTTTCTGGGTCCAGAAAGTTTTACTTTGAGTTCTTTCAGATAGTCAGTGAGTTGATTACTCTCATGCCATTTAAACTTTCCAACATAGGAAATCTGAGAAATTTTCAAATTAATTCTAAGAAATAAATAGGACTCAGGTATCCAAAATGACAAGATTGGAAGGAAGTTAATCAATCTCTAGATCAATTTTAATTATAAACACACATATGATATCCTGAGTGATACCAGAGGTATAGTGGTATAAAAGTGGTGGACAAACAATATAAATTCGTTGGACCTTTAAAATAAATTCAATAATTTACTACTTATTAAGAGGTATATCAAAAACAAAAAGACACTGGAAGATTAAAGTAAAAGACTGGACAAGTATAAACTAGGTGAATGTAAAAAATCTACACAAATAATAACATAAACAAAATAATTTAACCTAATAGCATTAAAGTTAGACAAGTATAGTTAATTATTAGAAAAATATTTAATAGAAAAATTGGGGAGTCATTTTCTATTGATCAAAGGAAAACACAATAAAAAAAGGATAGTCTTGAATATTTAGAACTGAATACATGGTTTCAGAATGTGTAGATTTAGGAGAAAATGATGGTACAATATTCATAACAGTTGGGGAAGCAATTCAGCGATAATATTTTGAGAATCTTTGAAATGTTCATCCATTCTTGTCTACTTATTCTACTTCTCAGAAAATCTATCTTAAGAAAAACAATCCTAAGTAAGAGGAGAAAAAAAATTATGTCTACACATAGTATAATGATCAAAAGCATGGACTCAGGGCCAGATTGCCTTGGTTAGAAACCTTGTTCTGCTATAGTATCTGGGTGAATGCTCTGCGCTTCAGTTTCTTCATCTGTAAAACGGGGATAAAAGCACCCATTTCACAAGGTCCCCTCCCTTGGACTGAATTAATATATAAAGCGCATCTCACATACTGATCAGTATGCAGTTGACCCTTGAACAATAAACTTAGGGGTGAGGGGTGATGACCCTCCATGCAGTTGAAAATTCACACATAACTTCACAGTTGGCCCTCTGTGGATTCAACCAACCGTGGATTGTATAGTACTATAGTACGTATTTAGTGAAAAAAATTTATGTATAGGTGGACCCATGCAGTTCTAACTCATGTTGCTCAAGGGTTAACTGTATATGTGTTTGCTATTATTAAATATCAGTAGTGCTAATACTAATGGGAAAACAACAAGGAAAGAAAAAATAACTACTCAATACGATATGAGGGAAATTAAGCACATCTATTAAAGGCATGCTGTGCAGTTATTAAAATTGTGGCTAGGAAGACAACATTAAAAATACTAATGATATAATGTTAAGTAAAAAGCGAAAACACAAATGATAATGTATGTTACACGACTAACATTATATATACTAGAATTTCTATGCATATGAAAAAATGGAAGTTTATACCAATGTTAATTGTTGAATATTGACATAGTTTATTTATTGACCCATTACTTTTATTCACTTTTCTATTTTCTAAATTTATCTTTCTTGAATTAAAAAAAACAGGCATTTCTTTTTTAAAATTAGATGTTCAGATTGAATGCTTCATAACCTTGCTCATTAAACTTAGAAGAGGACATTTTGTTAGACCTTTTATTTTTTAATTATTTCTCTCTGTGAGATGATCCGAGTGATTGGAAGAAAATTCAGATCAGGATTCAGGGTTAGTGAAATCATTATTTTATTTCTTTTTGGGTGATTAGACCGGCACTGGAACTACAACTGCAGAGTCAGCTCGGCATGACCATCATAATTTCTGGCAAATATGTGTTTACTTGCCCTATTTACTTTTTGTTACATTGTTATAATTGAATTCCTCATACTTACAGCTTTTAGCTGCCTCAGTTTTGAAATGCAAATACTTTTTGCCACTTTTATTCCCACATGTTTGCTTTACTCTGCTAAGGAAAGGGTTTTAATTGGCTACACTGGAAGCTGATGGCCTCGTTGTATACTTCCATCTTTCCTTATATCTATGTTCAACCCCACCCACTGCTCAGATACAAAAAGATCCACACTTTGGGTGTTTCTGAGACACAAGTTCTGTTCTGATCTGTGTTGGGAGTAATATTGGTTGAAATGCACATCTATTTAGCTTTGGTCATTTCCATGGAGGGCGGGCCTGTGCAGGGACAGATCGCTTTTCATGAGCATGTCACGTGCGTTCCTGGCAGCTCAGCTGAACGGTATTGGCCAAATTTGGATCCAGGGACTGTTCTGTGTCTTTTTTTCACTTCAGGTAGATTGTCACCTTCCCCTTTGTCAGCCAGTGCAAACAGAACTTTTTGTATTCGGCAGGCAGAACTCCAGCTGACCTCAGCATGTCTCCTTGAGATGAACCCTTGTAACCAGATGAAAATGGGTTCAGTGAGTAGTGGGCACACGACTTTGCATTAAATGGTGTTTCGTACGTTTCTCGAGGTGTGCTTCAATTTGGGCCCAGCAATTCCAGTGATGTGGCTCATCTCCCACTTTATTGATCACAGGCAATTCTGAGTATCTTATGACTCTTCTTTAAAAACCGGCTGTGAATTTAAACAGCCGCTGTGCATGCAGGAGGGTGACAGTCAACTTGGCTTCCCGGGAAGAGCGTTGCCATTGTTTCCTGGAGAGGGTTAGAGAAGCATGTCTAATCTAATTGTCTCCCAGTAATAGAGTCTCGTTAAGACAGTCTTTTCTAATGGAATTTGTTCCGGTTTTTTAAAATATTGCCTTCTGAATAATCTAGAAAGGCTGGCTGACTCCTAGGGCTGTGTGGTCTGAAAAGTGAGCTGGTCCACCAGTCCCCTTCCCAATACTAATTCCTACCTTTGCTTCCTCTCCTAGATCCTCTGGGGATGGGTCAGAACAGCGTATTATGCAGATCAAATCCTATGGCCATTTGTTACCCAAGGCTAAAATTTCACTCCTATTATATTTCTGATCCCAAAATATGTCTGGGCAACTGCAAGTCAACCTCTCTGAGATTGTCAAAGAGCTCGTGCAATAAGTATATTCCAATTTTAAAATGGCAGTATTAGATGCCTCAAAGGTCAAAATAAGTCCTCTTCTCTTGTTAATTTCCTATGGAAACCTTAAATCACCTTGGAAGTAGAGTGAAAAATAATAATAACAATAATAATAATTGAAGTCTAAAATGAGGATAAAAGGACATAGTCTTAGTTTTTAGCTTCTCCACGATGTTTATCAGCCTAAGCCAGTGACCAGCCAGGCTCCATGACCTGTGAACTTAAGCTGAATTGGGAGACCTTTCTCAGCAGGAGGTAAACCTAGATACTCTGCACTTACCTTATTTAGCAGGAAATTACACAACTGTACTGACAGGGCACATTAGAAATGTTGTTACCTTCTTGCAAAGCTCAGAAATTTGCAATGGCGGAAGCACCATTCACAAGGTTTAATTTGAATTTCTTTTCTTTATCAAAAGTCTCAATTTTTATTTCTCAGCTCTCAAAGACTAGATGGAGTGAAGGTTTGATCCAGTGGCCTAATGTCCATACATCCTTGTGAAGGCATATTATTTTGACAGGGGTGCTGTAACAAAGTACCACAAACTGAGTACTTAACAGAAATCTATTGCCTCACAGTTCTGGAGTCTACAAGTCCAAAATCAAAATGTTGGCTGGGTTGGTCCCTCCTGAGGGCTATGAAGGAAGGATCTGTTCCAGGCCTCTCTCCTCGGCTTCTAAATGGTCGTCTTCATGTTCACATGGTATTCTCTGCTTATGTATTTTTCTGTCTAAATTTCTTCTTTTTTTTTTTTTTGGCGGTATGCGGGCCTCTCACTGTTGTGGCCTCTCCCGTTGCGGAGCACAGGCTCCGGATGCGCAGGCTCAGCGGCCATGGCTCACGGGCCCAGCCGCTCCGCGGCATGTGGGATCTTCCCGGACCGGGGCACGAACCCGTGTCCCCTGCATCGGCAGGCGGACTCTCAACCACTGCGCCACCAGGGAAGCCCTAAATTTCTTCTTTTTATAAGGCCAGTCTTGGGGCCCTTCCTAATGACTTCATTTTAATTGATTACCTGTGTAAAGACCCTATCTCCAGGTAAGGTCACATTATGAGGTACTGGGGGTTAGAACTTCAGTATAAAAAATTTGGGGGAACACAGTATAGCCCATTAGTGAGCATCTTAAGTCCTAGTCTTCTCTTTCTATGACATAAGAGAGGCCTGTGAAACCTGCCTCCCAGGGAACGTTCCCCTCACCCTCATCTGTGTTTCAGCTAAGGATGGCTGTTTCCTGATTCCTGAGTTCAAACCGCTCTTAATACTTCCAAAATTCAGAGCCAAGTGGGCAGTGCTCCCCAAGTCTTGCTGCTGTTCTGTCTCCACACCTCTTGTGCAGAAGTGGGAGGTGTCTTGACTGATTTCCTGATGTTCATTCCCTACATCTTCAGAATGATCCAGATGAAACAGTAACAGTTTAACCTGCTGTTTGCATAGCCTTCTCCCTTCTTCAACACAGATGTTGTTTGCTGGAATGAATACCTTTTTTTCCTTACATGCTTCTTTTGGTTTGGAGTGTTTCCCAACTCCTGAACCTGTGGAGAAGGCACATGAATCTGAGATTGGTCTTGTCATAATTCCAACCTTGACTCTAAAAGCAGAATGGAATTTGGGATTCCTAGGCCTAGACTTAAAGGTTTGATCTTGATTCTCACTAATGCTTCAGAGATCATGAGTACGTGGTGGCCTTCCCTTTTGAAAATGGCATGTATTTTTCTGTTCATTAATATCTGAAAGGTTCGTATATGGAAAAATCCTCTTCCCTATAATGGATCTTTGTCTTAGCTATATTGCCTTAAGAAAAGCTTAAGAAAAGGCTTGCACATTTTTATAAGTCAGGCTATAGCCCTATTTCTTGCAAAGAAAAGCTTAAGAAAAGGCTTGCACATTTTTATAAGTCAGGCTATAGCCCTATTTCTTACAAAGTCCACCTTCCTTGTCAACATCTGGCTTGGTCCCTGGGACCTGAGCCTCTACTGAAGTGCTTGGATTTGCCCCAAACAGGTAAGGTCTTAAAGCCACCTGCTTTAGACTTAACATGCATAGCCCTTACTCTATCAAGACAGCTACTTTCCTGTGAACAGAATCACCATCCAACTGCAGTGATCTGCCAAGGTGAGAATTCCAAGTGACACACAACTAAACTTCAACTCTCTTTCAGGTCTCAAGAGTAAAAAGTCAATTGCAAACTCAGGTTACCTCCAACTTAATGGTCCAATATGAGTAGCTCAACCTGCAAAGTCAAAACATCCCATTCATGCATTACATACCGAAGTTCAAGGAACAAAGCCATGTGTCTCAAATTCATCTACATCTCTCTATGTGCTATTTTGACCCACAGATTCCATTCCTTCTTTCTGAAAGTTTCTGGCCCTCCACAAAATAGCTGGAGCTTGAGAGGGACCCAATGAATAGCACCCCTCTTCCTTATCCAAGTTCTGAACCAACTGGGAAATAAGGCAGATGGTTGACCAAAATGCTATCTTAGTTAACAATAATGCTGATTTTGGAGAATGTGGCATATGTCTGGGGGGAAATGAGCTTTGTTAAACTGAACCACAGAATTTCCGGATATACCCACCAGTTGCAGGAGGGCTGGACCATCATAGGTATCCCCATGCAATGGGACTGTCACTGTAACACAGCATGGTGGAACAGACCAGAACCCACACTTGCTGGGTACAGTGGCTCTGGAGAGCAAAGGGAAAGGAAGTAGGAGGGCTCTACATGTCCCGTTCCTCTCTGGACCTCATCAGTAAGAGCTTTCCTGTCCCGGGGAAGGAGGGAGGTGGGAATGTCACAGTAACAGAGCCTCCCTGCATGGAAGGACATGTCAGCCCTTGGGAAAAAGAGATCCTGGCGATTACCTGTCAACTGTAAAAAGATGCACAACGTAAAAGCTGAGAATTATGTTTTATTTGGCAGAATTTCTGAGGACCTCAAGCCCAGGAGGCTGCCTCTCAGATAGCTCTGAGGGTCTGCTCTGAAGAGGTAAGGGAGGATATATAGGAGTTTTGTAACAAAGACCAAATAGTTGGAGCATCAAAAGATTAGTGATAGTTAAAGAAAACCAGATAACTCAAGTTAATAAATTTAGCACTTTTCTAGGTCCAGGAAGATGCAAGAATCTGAGCTCATTGAAATCATTCTTTTGATATGCACTGCAGAGATCTAGGACCATATCCTGTGCTTTCCCATCCTGAGTTCCCTCAGGGTGCACCGTTGCAGGTGGCTGCAGGGGCTGAGGGCTTGGCAGCGGGCAGCCTGTTTGTCTCCATCCTGAGTTCCCTCAGGGCTCGCTGTTGGGGGCAGCAGCAGTGGCTGAAAGCTTGGTGACCACATCGCATCATCGTTTGTTTGCTGATATGGCAGGCAACATTTTTCATTCACACGCCCCACACTTACCCCTCACCAACGGCGAAACAAATAAACAACAACAAAAAATCTTTTTGCCCTGCACTTCATACTAGCTATTTTCATCTTCCATTTTTGTGCTTTTTGTTTTTTTCAGGATCTTGGGACTCTTGGGCTGTGTCTTACATACACAGAGCCCCCTGAGTGTGGCACCCCACAGATGTCAGTTATCCATGGATAGTGCTGCCATATTCCTTGATCCCTTATCAAAATGCACAAGTGAGGTGCCCCCTGTGCTTCTCACCTGGAGTGCTTCTGGTTGGTATGGTGGGTGTGAGATTGTTCCATAGATGCACAGTGAAAATGTGGCCCTTCTGTAGGGGCAATGATTTTTATTAGACTATCTGGGGAAAAAATAACAACAGCAAGAGCAAAACCACATTCTCTTGATGGTAATGAAATGCATTCCTATTTTGGAATATAGGGCAAAATTTACATGGATTATTAAGTAAACTACAAGGCTTTAAAGGAAATTGAAATTGAAGTTGGTTTCTTTAAGCTATTCTCCTAGTGTCTTTGGAGACTCACAGTCACTCTCTGTTGGTGTGAAATGGAGTGTGTCTGGTGGTGGGGGGATATATATCATGGTTCAACACTGGGAAAAACGCTAAAGTGGTAGGAAAAACAAGGAGTCTGGAGTCAGATAAATCTTGTGGACAAAGCCCATTTTCTAGCTGTGACATTCTGCAAGCGTCAACTGAAAAATATGCACAACCTAAAAGTTGAGAATTCTGTTTTACTTGGCGGACAAAACTGAGGACTTATGCCCAGGACACAGCATCTCAGATAGCTCTGGGGGACCGCTCTGAAGAGGCAAGGGGGAATCCAGGATATATATAGGAGTTTTTGCAACAAAGATCAGGTAGACAGAACATCAAAAGATTACTGTTAATTAAAGAAAACCAGGCATCTCAAGTTAAGTAATTTAGAGCTTTTCTATGTATGGGAAGATGCAAGAGTCTGGGTTCACTGAAATCATTCCTTTGATATGTACCCTAGCCACCCAGGGCCAGTATCCTGTGCTTTCCCATCCTGAGTTTCCTCAGGGTACACCGTCAGGGGTGGCTGCAATCTGATGATTCGATGGTGGGCATTATGCTTCCATCCTGAGTTCCCTCAGGGGTCACTGTGCCTGGAGGGAGGGAGGTAGCTGTAGTGGCTGATGGCTGCAACATCCTTTGTTTAGTGATATGACAGGTGGCATTTTTAGTTCACACAAGTAACTTAAATGAACTGGGCTCAGTTATTTGTAAATTGAGACACAGTTAAATTTTCCTCCTCCTAAGGTTGATGTGAGAAGCGATTGAGATAATATCCATGTCATTATTAATGCAGCGACAGACACCTAGTGTGGGCTGCTATTGAGAGGGGACCATCTCCATCCATTTGTTTATCTATTCATTGGTTTATCCATTCAGCGGATCATCGGTTCACTTGTTTACTCATTAACTCACATCCATAAATCTTTTAGCACCTATTCTGTACATAAATGCTTTGTCAGCATAATGAGCACTAACACAATTCATTATCAGCGTCAATAGTGTCCAAGTCCATAGCTGGACGACACTAAAAGCGTTTGGCGGTACAGGGGAAAAACGTAAAAGTCTTAAATATGTCGCTCTTATTGGTATTAGTTATAGAAATTAGTAGATAGGAGAGAATGAAAGATTTGAAGGTATTTTCAGAAATATCAATAAATATATGTTTTAGAAAATTATTTTTTGACAAATATATTTTATGTAATAAAAATAATTTCATATTTTAATTTTTATTATATTCAAATATGATTATTATTACATAGTTGCATTATACAAATATATTATTTATTACGTTTAACAATATATTACAATGTTTTAATATAGTAAAATTGATATATCATATTTTTTGAAGCACAAGCCCTTTAGTTTTAGTCTGAATTCTTCAGATTTCATGCAAATTAGATTCTTCAAATTCTAGAAGCATTATCATGAATTGGAAAAATTATAAATTAACTGTCACGAAGGGATGCCGTCTATTGAACCTCGGCACACAGCATGGTCCCAGCGATTGAAGACAGCAGAAGCCAAGGGAGGTGGGCCATCAATCCCAGAAGGCACTGGGGGTGGGTGGAGCAAGGTTTGCGCAACACAGCGTTGGGGGCGCTGTAGCAGTGAAAGCCGGTATGCCCTAAGCTCTCCGAAGCACTCATTTAATGCCTTTGCAAAAATGCATTAAACAGAGTAATTAAGTGAGGAAGACTCTGTGAACTGTAGATAACTCAGGCAGGAGGGGTGGAAGAGGGATTCGTAGGCGTTGGCAGGGATGACGTATGGCTCCAGAAGAGGAAGGCTGGCACATGATGTTCCTTCCTTGTGTGTCTACCAGGCTGTTACAGATCCAGCCGAGGTTGCATCATTTTATTCTGAGTAAATTATTCAATAGTTTACTTCTTCCTTTCACGTCCTGCACTTAAAACATAGACGAGGGCATTATGTGGCCTTAGGAAAATTGCCTCGTCTAGTTTTAACGATCCAGACTTGAAGGGACTGATCAGGTTTGGTCTGACCTACCTTTCATAGTGCTAGCAACTAGATGAGGGTTGGGAAATCCTATTGAGATCCTGCTCCCGGGACTTCCCTGATGGCGCAGTGGTTAAGGGACAACGCAGGGGACATGGGTTCGATCCCTGGTCCGGGAAGATCCTACATGCTGTGGAGCAACTAAACCCGTGCGCCACAACTACTGAGCCCACGTGCCACAACCACTGAAGCCTGCGTGCCTAGAGCCCGTGCTCCACAACAAGAGAAGTCACTGCAATGAGAAGCCAGCGCAAAGCAACGAAGAGTTGCCCCCGCTCGCCGCAACTAGAGAAAGCCCGCGTGCACCAATGAAGACCCAACACAACCAAAAAAAAAGGAAAAAAAGAAAGGAAAAAAAACATACTGGTCTCTACAAGAACTTGGTTTCTGTGACCTTTTCTGGCATGTTTCATAGTCAGATGGTCCTTATTTAAGCAGGACCATGTGAAGCGATAGGCAAAAGGGAAACAGACTCTCAGATAATAAACACTGAGGGGAGGAACCGCATGGGCTCTCCAGGGACAAGCTCCTTGTTGTAGCAGCTCTGAGGATTCATGGACAGGCTCTGAGGACTATGGTGGGCAGGCTTCTGGAGCATTCTTCCAGCAAGTACAATGACTCAAGTTTTGTGTGATGACTGACTGAGATGAGAAAAATAGACTCGGAGGCTTTAGGGAGGAGTAGCTTTATGCTGGCCCAGAGTGATTGCCAACAGTATCAGAAATAGGGGCAGGTGTGGTGGATTGTACTGAAGAGATAGGCTGTGCTGGAGTGCCAAATGGTCTTGTCCTGATAGTGGCATTTGCTGTGCACTTGCCCTGTACCTTCATGGACCATGCCTCCTGCACTTTAGCTCACTTAGATCTCACAACCACCCTTGGAGGTAGATAGTAGTCATATGGCATTTTCTTCAGGAAAGGAAAATGATACGTGGGTTCATGTAATGCAATGAATAAAAGGCAAAGCCAGAATTTCAATGCTGATCTAATGAATGCTGTAGAGCCCATCAAGCCATTTCTCTACGTTCCTGTGAATATTATAGGAATTTGTTTGTGGAACACGGGTGTAGAATAGCTGGAAAATTCTCACCCTTGTGCAATGAGGTAATGACTCCTGACCTTCTAGAAAGAGGTCAAAGTTTTGATAGCATTCAGGGAGGCAAACTTGTATGACAGAGAAGAACAAGAAGGAATCACAGCTCTGAAAATGACTAGCTGTCTGAGATCGTGCAGTTGTAAAGGAGATAATAAAATAATTTTCTTCATATGTTAAAGATTAATTTATATATTAAATGCTTAGATCCGTGTGTACTGAACTTTTCATATCACAACAGAATAAAGAGTGAAAATGAGAGTGGTTTAGAGTAAAAGCTATTTCTCTGTAATTATTAGTATTTATTCCATATGTATTAATTAATATTTACTTCTCATTTCAAGTGATAGAAGCTCAACACAAACTTGCTTAAGTAAAATTCGAAATGACCATGGGCTTCAGGTAAGGCCAGAATACAAAGGTCAAATAATGCCACTCATTTCTCTTTCTCCTACCCTTCTTTGGTTTTCTCTTGGTTGACTTTATTCTCAAGCAGACTTTTGACACACAGTCCCAGATTAAAATGAGCAGATCTTTCTCAGTTGACCTATGAAAGTCATAAGAAAGACCTAACTGGGTCATGGGCCTACCCTGTGATGAGAGCCTGACCATGGGACTTGGGGAGAAGGAAATTCCCCAAAGGAAAAGATTCCAGGCAAAGACTAATACACTAACATACTTGAGCCTTGTATTTGGCATTTATGCAGGATAAGAGCCTTATACCACCTAGTCTTTGCTATCTATAAATAAGTTTGGTATTGCACATGTGATAAATGGTGTAAATGAAGACGTTTCAGATATACCACGATTTGGGGAATGTTTGGGGCAAGATCATCTTCCTGCATGAGATACTTTATTTGCTTCATATCAGTCAATAGCCAACAAGTCTTTATCAAGCAATTCCCATAACTTAAGAATCCTGTCCATACCCAGTACAAATCAAATCATAGCACAGTCAGTACCACAATAATGGAAATCTCTCTAGACAAGTGAAGCCCAGGCCCCCGCTGCAAGCACACAGTCTCGAGTGATATTCAATAACACCGTTTCAGAGCTGTCCCGGAGCATGGGTTGTCTTTGTAACCAGCGGATGGCAGGTAATCTGCGTGGGGCAGATCTTAAGATGCTTTGTTTTTGTTTCTTTTTCCTTAGTGTCCTTCATTTGGGTGATTTCACTGTTTATTAGCACTCAGTGAGATTTTCAGTTGAGAAAGAACATTCTGGCAATAAATGAGGAATGCATTGGAGGAAAGCAAGAACTTTTACTCTATCCAGAGTCCATGCCAGGGGTCTGAAAGTAGAAAATATAAAGTGGCAGTGAGCATCCTGATGGTAGATAAAGTTCAGAGTTCATCGGTAGACCAGGAGAGCTGGGAAAAGTGTGGATGGAGGTCTAGATTGGAGAAGGGCTGTCATGACGGCATGCAGGATTTCATTATCAGTGGGCGGACTTGTCCTGCCATCACCTCCCCCTCCTTCTCCTGTGACCACAGTCCCTGGGTCTTAGCAGATCTGCCCCAGAAGTTGCACAAAGGTTGGGGCCACCGCTCAGAGTTTCAGTTCTCTTGATGTCCATGTTTGGAAGATGTGCTTGCATTCATTTTTGCTCATGCGTGTGTCTGGTCTGGGGATTTGCAATAGACAAGGCCATGATGCCACGCTGAGGTGGCTTTGAAGAGGAGGAAGGAGAAAGCCATGCATTCTGTGTTTTCATTGCAGGAGTCACCTGGCCATGCAGCACTAGTCCCAAACCTCCTTATTTTTTTTTTTAAACATCTTTATTGGAGTATAACTGCTTTACAATGTTGTGTTAGTTTCTGCTTTATAACAAAGTGAATCAGCTATATGTATACATATATTCCCATATCCCCTCCCTCTTGCATCTCCCTCCCACCCTCCCTATCCCACCCCTCTAGGTGGTCACAAAGCACCGAGCTGATCTCCCTGTGCCATGCAGCTGCTTCCCACTAGCTATTTATTTTACATTTGGTAGTGTATATATGTCATTGCTACTCTCTCACTTAGTCCCAGCTTACCCTTCCCCCTCCCTGTGTCCTCAAGTCCATTCTCTACCTCTGCATCTTTATTCCTGTCCTGGCCCTAGGTTCATCAGAACCATTTTTTTTTTTTTAGATTCCATATATACGTGTTAGCATATGGTATTTGTTTTCCTTCTTTAAAGCTCCCTATTTTAAAAACACATGTTTTTATACCATTCCTTTACTCTCTCTTTTTTTTTTTTTTTTGTGGTACACGGGCCTCTCACTGTTGCAGCCTCTCCCGTTGCGGAGCATAGGCTCTGGACGCGCAGGCCCAGCGGCCATGGCTCACGGGCCCAGCTGCTCCACGGCACGCGGGATCTTCCCGGACCGGGTCACGAACCCGTGTCCCCTGCATCAGCAGGCGGACTCTCAACCACTGCGCCACCAGGGAAGCCCCCTTTACTCTCTTGAATTAAAATAATAGATTGTGTAACCTACCTACACACAAACATAATTTCAAACATTAATGCCCTAACTCTACTTTGAAGTAGGCATAATTGGAAATTAACTCGCAGTATTATATATTTCAACATATAACTGCTTAAGAATGACTATACTTGATGATAAAAAGAAAAAAAAGCGAACAAACTATCACAGCTTTATAAAATGCTCCCTGGGGGTCGGTACTGCTTCCCAGCTGAGAGCCACTGGGCCAGTCCCAATGCTTCCTTTTAGAGATAAGACAACTGTACTGGGGTGTGTGTGTGTGTGTGGAGTCATTTCCCCAGGACACATCGGGAGGCAGAACCAGAGCTCAGGTATCCCAGCTCAGGGCCATGGCCCAGCATCAGCCCCACTTCCCCTGAAACCGACTCCTGGAGTAGAAACCCCAGAGACAAGCTTGGCCCACATTGAATGCTGTTTGTATCCATTGGGGTAGGAGAAGGGGCACAAAGAGGGAGGCAGAGAAGTCAGCAAGGCTGTAATCAGGCATATTCCAAAGACCTTGAGAGTTCACTTCCTTATGTGTTCATTCATTCATTCATTCATTCATTCGCTCACTCATTCATTCATTCATCCTGGACTTTCAGGACCATCTCTGCTCCTGTGGAGTTTGTATCCCAGTATAGTATATAATAAGTCAGGAGTTGATAAGTGCAATGAATAAAAGGGGTACTTGTGACAATTACAATTGGGATAATTAGGGAAGACCTTTCTGTACAGGGGACATTTAGCTGAATCTTAATAACGTGGTGGAACCAGTTAAGCTAACATCTGCATTCCAGGCAGGGAGACCAACAAGTTATAAAGGCACTGAGGTGGGACAGAACTTGTCACTGATAAGAGCTAGAGTAAAGGCGGTGGATACCATTGTCTGTTGGTTTTCCTACCAGCGTTCCAGAACCATCTCCTCTCCCTGCTCCTCCCCCAAGGTTGAGCATATAACCCAATTTTGGCCATTTACATCTTCTTCCTACAGACTTTGAAACTAAGACCTCTGGGCCACCCTGGGTAGCACCTGCTTTCCCAGAACTAGTTGTACAACTTTCTATTTAACTAAATGAGTACCTCGAGAGCATTCCAATAACTTATTTTTGTGTGTAAGTTAGCTTGTGCTGACTTCTGTTTTTTTTACAACAGAATTGCTAAAAACCTAATCGCCTGCTATACTTAGGTCACCTTTCATGGAGATGCCTGTAGATAACTGAGATTTAGCTTCATCCATCAGTAAATAGAAAAGAGTAGTTGCACACTAAATTATTAGGCAAATGGAAGGGGTTGGTTCAGCACAACAGATATTAGCAAAATCCTTACAATCATTACCAAATAACAATTTAAAGCTAACAATAACCAATTTTCTAGATTTGCTACCACTTTACCATAATGTGGGCACTTTGTTAGCATTGCTTCTGTCAGCTTACTCTACATGAAGTGGCAAGAATTTTTTTAGAACTGGGTCATCTCTGCACTAGACTTGTTTTCTGTGAAAATGCCAGCCAAATAATCAAAGGCAAATTGAATCAGTTAAGTGTATAATAGGCCAGATTTATCCTAGGAGGCCTGTCGTGCTCAAGAGATGATTTGTTTGCATTTTACTTAGCAAAAAATAAATGTTAAGACCATACAACAAAACGTCAGCTGGCTCTTCTTTGGAAGATAACCAGAGGCCCGGTGCCCACTGGAGATGCGTGTGGCAGCTATAGGTGTGTGGGCCAAGTCTCCCACGGTCTCTGGACGTGCTCGGAGTGCTTGCAAAGAGAATCACCAGATACGCGCTAAGAGCTTTTTAAAAAGCAAATTTCTAAATCATTATTTAAAGTAATATTTTAACCTACCACATATGCTTTGGGAAGCAGTCATTTGCATACCCATAATTACCGCTCCAATTTTGTCTTGTTTTATGCTTTCCCGACTTAACACCTTTCTCTTTTCTACTTCTGTATAGTCTTTTCAGAGCTAAGAACCTCTTTTTCTTTTATTTTTCTTAATTTCCTTCTTTGCTGGTTCCCTGGGTTTAAGGTTGCTCTGGGGTATTTTACTGTAAGTGATAGACCAAAGTCTGTTAACTTTGTGACACTTGATTTCCAGTTTCCTTTAATTTTTGAATCTCCAGTAACATGAATATTTCTCTTGCTAATTTTTAAAGTGGTTTAAATCTTTCTCTGAAAATAAATGTATATTTCCTGAAATAGGTTTTTACTTTATACTTAATTTTATGCCTCAATCAGCCAATTGTCTTCAGACTTCCTGCTGTTTCCCTTTCCCCTAAACTTTGCCCTGGTTTCTATCCATTTCTTATTCATCATCATTCTCTCTGTCTCTCTGTCTGTCTGTCTCTCTCCCTCTCCCTCCCTCTCTCTCTCTCTCTCTCTCTCTCTCTCTCTATATATATATATATATATATATATATATATATAATCCCCTTTTCTGACCAATAAGGCAAAAGGAGCCGGCTGTTCTCAAGTTTTTTCTCTTTACGACACATACAAAGTTGTTGTGGCAGCAGAGACAGATGTTTCATCACAGAAGTGTTTTGCTGTTGGCATCACCCAGGGCAATGCAGTTTACATCAATGAGTTTAGTTAATGTAGTTTGGACAAGTGTGGTGCTAAAAGCAATTCAAATCACTTTCTTTTATTTTAACGTATATAGTCTCCAGAAAAACCAATGAACTAGGTGTTTTTATATCTATTTCAGAGTGTTTAACTATAGCGCCTAAAAGGTCACTTTTGGTCAAGGTGTCTCAAGTGAATGATCAAGATTCTGGCCTAGAACTCAGGCCTCTCAAATCGTGTTTCTCAAATTGTATTTCAAGGCCCCCTGCTGGGGGCCTTGGACAACGTTCGACAGCTTTGTGGTTACATCGTGGCTTGACCACACATTTAGTTTTGTGTATTTGGGTAAGTTTAGTAACTTATTTTCTGCATCTTAATACTTTCCTGAGAAACTGTTGAATTAGACATGATGTCAATGGAATGCACATAGTATGTGCTTTAAAAATCATGGTTATTTTTCTTGTTAGTACCAATGTTAGCTTTAGGATAATGGTTCCCATCACTTGGGGTTAGCCAATGCTTTTGTTTAGCAATAGGAGTACAACATAAGTTAATTGTTTCCTTGCTCCTGAGGAAGTTTAAATATCGTTAAAGATATTTTGAACCACGACTTCTGGTTAGAAAGTTAGAGACAGAAAAAAAAAGAGTGGCCAGCATGGCTGGTACAAAGGGACTGAAAAAATAGAAGAGGCCAGAGAAGGGGCAGGGAGCTGGGCCATGTGGCCTGGTATGTTTTAGCAAAGGTATGGCTTTTACTCTGGATAAAATCAGAGCATCATACATTTTTGAGAAGAGGCACACCATGATAAAAGTCATGCTTTTGAAAGGATATCCTTGATCTCCCATCGCCTTTCCTGTGAAAAGGTAAAATACAGTAAGGCTCAATGTTATTCAGTGTCAGCTACTCAATATCTCTACTTGGATCTCTAAAGAGCATATGGAGCTCAACATGCCCTAAACTAAACTCCTGGTTTCTGCAACCCTCACACCTGCTCCACCCATGTCCTTCCTCACATGGTTGCTGGTACTTCCATCCTGCCAGTTGCCAAGGCGAAAAGCTTTGGAGTCATCCTTGAATTCTCTCTTTCTGTCATGCCTCATATAAAATCTATCAGCAAATCCTATGGGTTCTACCTTCTCACCTGGATTATTTCATAACCTCCCAACAGGTTTCTCTGCTTCTGTCCTTGGCCTCCCAAATCCAAGGGAAAGGCCTCTGCTATACTATCCTCGGGAAAGACCATGGGAGATCAAGGATATCCTTTCAAAAGCATGACTTTTATCATGGAGTGCCTCTTCTCAAAAAAGTACGATGCTCTGATTTTATCCAGAGTAAAAGCCATACCTTTGCTAAAACATACCAGGCCACGTGGCCCAGCTCCCTGCCCCTTCTCTGGCCTCTTCTATTTTTTCACTCCCTTTGTACCAGCCATGCTGGCCACTCCTTGTTTTTCTGCCTCTAACTTAGATCTTTGCTCTAGCAGTCCAGCCTGCCTAAAATGCACGCTTGTCATCTCAAATATCCACCTAGTTTGTTCTTTTATGTGAGTGTGTGTGTGCACGCATGTGTGCATATACACGTGTGTGCATAGATATATGTGCATATATGTATACACAAAGTAGCTTTATTGAGGTATGTAATTCACATACCACACAATTCACTCATCTACAGTGTACATTCCAATGGCCTTATATTCACAAAGTTGTGCAACCATCACAAAAAAAGACTTCTATAATCATTAGTAGTCAGTCCCTGTTCCCTTCCACCTCCAACCCTAGGGAACTACCTATCTGCTTTATATATTTGTGGATTTGCCTATTATGGGCATTTCATACAAGTAGAATCGTGTAATGTGTGGCTTTCTATGACTGGTTTCTTTCACTCAGCATAATGTTTGTCAGTACTTTCCGTTACTGAATAATATGACACCATACTTTATTCACCCACTCATCAGTTGTTGAACATTTGTGTTGTTTCCACTTATCGGCTATTATAGACAATGTGGCTATGAACTCTCACATACAAGTTGTTCGGTGGACCTATGTTTTCATTTATCCTGGGTTTTCACTTCTCTAAGAGCAAAATTGATGAGGCATGTGGTATCTATGTTTAACTTTTAAGGAACTGCCAAACTGTGTTCCAAAGCAGATGCACCGTTTTACATTTTCACCAGTAGTGAGTGAAGGTTCCAATCTCTCCCCATCGTCGCCAACACTTGTTATTTTCTGTCTTTTCATTATAGCCATCCTAGTAGGTATGAAGGAGTATCTTACCTGGTTTCGATTTACATTTCCCTGACGACTACTGATGTTGACCATCTTTTCATGAGCACTTGCTGACTCTTTGGAATCTTTGTTCTAATTACACCTTCTCAAGGAGGTCTATCATGAACACCCTGTTAAAAACTTCTACTAGGCGCCAATCCCTACATTTTCAGATACCTTGTTTACATAGCCTTTGTCATCATCGTAAATACCACATGATTTATCTATTATATATGTTTATTGTATGACTTCCTCACTTTACTCTGATCCAACTGTGAATACTCAGCAAGAGCAGGAAGCTTTGCTTTGATCATTGATTATATCCTAAGTGCCTAGAAAAGTGTCTGAGAAATAGAAGACACTCAGTAAATATTTGTAAAACTAATGAGTGAATGGAGAGAAAAATCAGGCCCAGAAGAGACAAGGCAATAATTATGGAGACTGGGTAGAATAACCATTGCTTTTGCCTCACTTTCATAGGCGATGTGAGGAGATTTGCCACTCTTTGGGCTTGTCCACATTTTAAATTGGTGTTTCTAGACTGCCTTATCAAAAGTATTTAAGGACATGTCTAGAACACATAAGCACCCTGATAATAATTTTAAAAAGATTTTCTGGAAGTTACTCTTTTGTATCTTTGATTCTTTGTACCTGTGACTTGGCTACAAGATGGTTTGTAACTGACAAGAATTTTTAATTTCCATTGAAACCATACCAAGACTGACAACCTTGAACCATCATTTTTACCTTAGATGTGAGGCATTTTATTGATACAGCTAAAATGTTCATTAGAGACTATGTTTTAGTAAGGGCAAAAATGGAGATGGAGTTGGGTAGCATGGCACTTATAAACTGGCTATGAATACTAGAACTTAGAATAAAATGCTGTTGTTCACTGACCAGTACCTCTATCTATATGGACTTACAGACATGAGCACATGTGCTCAGATGGTGTGGCCCTGATAGCAGCTACGGGTTTCAGTACATTCTTCTACTGCCTTTTGCTTTTTCAAATGAACCTACTCCAGTGAACATTGGTGTTTATATGGAAACACATGCATCCTAAAAATAGTGATGAGTACCATCTGAATAACCATCTTCTTAATAAAATTCTTAATGACTGTTTAATGCTATTAGGAACAAAACATTTCTTTGCCTCATAACAGAGAAAAGATTATGTATAATTAGTTTATTAGTGAGGATACCTTTCATCTTCTAGACACATTTATGGGGATATAATGTGGGTCTAGATGTAGAGGAACCATCTCACCTCAGTGGTGTAAGCCAGCTTTTATCCTTTGTGTCCAGTGGAAACACCAAGTTGGAAAACTTTGAATAATTAAGTAAGCACTACAGTTACAAAGGGCACATTGAGGCAAACTTCTCCTATCCTGGGAATTTTTTGCTTTGTCCACTGTAGTCATTTGCCATCTGGATAGCTTCCTTAAAGCTTTTAAGAGCACCGACTAGGAAGACATTATAAGCAATGTTTAATCTAAATATCTATGTGTTCACATACTTTGTGATTTGAGTGTTGCTATGACTGACGATCAGTTCCAGCACTTCCCCAATCCCTACCACTGAATAGTTTTGTCTTTATTCCATAGCATCTTGACCAGACCCATGCCTGATCAACCAAATTCTTTCTTCCAAGGACTTCATCCTGGTCTTACTTGGTTCTTGAAGTGTGACCTGCCTTTTGAATGGAGGATAAACTATTCTTTATCGTTACCAACAGCAGGAGAGAAAACAGAGACTTGCCTCACTCCAGTTCAACTTACATTTCCTTATCTCTTGCTGAAGGCAAAATACGTCTAGTCCTGTGGGGAGTAAGGTATCAAACATTATCCTGTAGTGGCCCTAGTATGTTATTTTACCTTTTTCTCTAAGGATGGAATTTCGTGGCAAGATATAGGGACTGTGATTCTCCAAAAATACTAAGCTTCATTTTAGTTTCTGTAGTCACTTGTCTTTTCTTCATAAGCTTGTGGCTTCACAGTTACTTTTCTCATATTTTCCTTCTTATTCAGTAGTTTAATTCAATGGTCTATGACATATTTCCAAAGAAGGTCTAATAATATCTCCATCTGACCTCCTCTTTGGTGATGTGAGCTTCCTGCTTTCACATTAATGAGTGGACTCTAAATCCTTTCCATTTGAAACTGGGCTGAACTCAGAGACACAATTCAAATTCTATTTACAGAAAAAATATCAACAAAATATATGAGATCTAAGATTACAATAAGCAATAGCATATGGTGGAAGTAAGACTGTATGATTCTTAAGACTAGGTCAGAAAAGTCTTAGTGCTTTCATTTGGGTCTTTTGAAATGTTTCCCCTCCTGATGTTTCTTCTTGAAACCTAGCTTTTCTGTTTCAAGAAGGCCCAGCTACATGGAGAGAACATGTATAGGTGTTCTGGTAAACAATCCCAACTGAGGCCAGGTTTCTGGTCACCCCTGCACAGTGTCAGACATCCAATTGAAGTAACCTTCAAATGATTCTTGTACCTGGCCGTACAAGAGTCATGCCTAGTCAATTGAATATTCTCAGCTGTGGCCCAAACATCATGAGAGGTGAAGAGCCATCCCTTCTGTGCCCTTCCTGAATTCATGACCACAGAAGCTGTGAGCATATCAAATGGTTGTCGCTTTACACCACAGTGTTTTATGAGTGCGTTTAATGCAGCAATAGATAATTGTAACAGAATTCACCCAAGAACAGAGTGTTCCTATAACAAAAACTTAAAACTTGTCGCTGTCTTTGAGATTAGGTTGCAAATGGAAAACGAAAGGGTTTTGAGTCTTCTGCTAAGAAAATTTGGAAGGATGTCAAAGAAGGTATTAATAAAAGCTGGAAGGTCAGTAAAATTATTATGGGAAATTAGAAAAAAGTTTGACAACACAGTTGGGTATTCAAATTATCATGTGGTGATATAGAAAATAAGCTTAATAAATTCGTGGGTTTCCTAATGAAATTTCCAAGCAGAATATTCAAACTACCAACTTGCTTCTCTTAGTCATGCATCATAAGATGTAGAAAAAGAGAGAGATAAGGTAAAAAAGGAAATATATAGTTTTCAAGCAAAATTTAGTAGAAAGATAAATAAAACCATGACTTTCTGGGTTGGAAAATTTAATTGATTTTAATTCCAAGCCTCTCCAGATGGCAAAAGATTTTCAAAGTAAGGAAAGAACTCATGGCAAAGATCAAATTCAGAGCACTATCAGGACAATAGTCTTGGAGTAAGGATGAAGCTAGTGGTGTGACTGCAAACCTTTTGTAAACTATACAAAGGATTTAAGATAGTGCCTCAGGGGTCCTTTCTGATGGCAAAGGCCCCCTAACCATCTAAAGGATATAACTTGCAGACACTCTCTGGTAAACAATCTAAGGGAATTATCCCACTTCAGCTTCACAAGGGGCCCTGGATGAAGAAAGTCTATCTCAAAGAAATTAGTGAATGTTAAGTTTTTTGAATGGCTTGAGCAACAAAAGATAATTCATAGAAACCCCACAATGTTTTAAAGAAATTATACTGGCAGAAACACCATTAACGCGGGCTAAAAGGGATAGAGACAGCACAAAATGAGAAGTTCTTGACATCTTTACTTCCACAGGCAGGAAATACTATAAAAATAACTATTCCGTCAAATACAGGCTATTATTTAAGGCAAAGGCAGGATGATCCACAGCCTGAAACCAAGATCCTAGACGACAGAGCCAAGAGACACAGGAATAGAGACAGAACAATGAGTGGTCTTGTTGGGGAAGTTTCCAGTTGATAGACCTGGCAGGCTCCCTTTTCAGTGGCTGTGAAGGACCTAGGACTGCAGAAGGAACATGTTTACTGGCCTAGAGGATTCACCATTTCAGAGTCTGGATCTTACTCCTTTCCAGAGGCTCACAAATTGGACTCTGTGGGCTTGCAGAGAATAGTTTCATTTTCCAGGGGCAGACATAACATTAGCCAAACACGTTCTATTGATTCGTAAAATCAGAATTCTGATTCATCAATTTATAGTGAGAAATCACTGTCACTGGAATTTGAATACTTAAAGACTACAACGGTCAGAAAATTCCCTCTCTATTGGCAAAGTCTTTCCCACAGTAATATAGGGCATAATTTGAAGTCTCCTCAGTATGCTGAAATCAGGAGAAAAAACTGTGTATGGTTGATTGGAATTAATTAGATGGGCTGAATACACAGTGACTTCAGGCTTCATCTCATTTTATAATCTCATGATAGAGGTGGTTTTACACTGTCCTCTGGGCTATAGCTCCTTGTCATTGTCTCAATATTGGCAATGCCTGCCAAAAGGACTTGAACATGGAAACTACAAGGTTAAATATTCCTTCTCTCTATGCTGTGCTTGAGTGGAAGCTGCTACTTTCATTTACTCTGTTTCCAAGGCTCATCATATTCCCCTAATGATTAAAACATTCTTCTTTTAGACATGTCAATAAAATCAGTCAGGCTACACTGAAGACTTTCATATCTGGGGACTATTCTGTATTCTTAAAGTATATTTGCACTTTTATTTTTCTTTCTGTTTTGTGTACTTCACTAATACTTCAAAAGCTTTCATTCTCTGCCTGTCCATAAAGTTATACTACACTAGGGAATGATCCATATATCTACGATCCATTGTGTCTATGAAGTATTCTGCACTTCTTAAACATTAATTCAGATGTGATGTCATAAAACTTTTTCCTAGCAGCCTGGCATTCTGTAATTTTTCTTACAAGACTATACCCCCAAATTACTACTTATTTCTTCCCTAATCAAGTCAGCCATTGGTACAGTTATGATACCGGCATGTCTTACTCTTTGAAATTGCCTCACTTCATTGTGATTTTGTAGTATCTACAGTGAAATTTTATTTTCCAAATCCCTTTGTTTACAAGCATTGGAGATCCACTTTCCAGTAGATATTAAAAAGAGGAGTTTATTGTTTTTGTAACAGAAGGCTTGATCCTGGGCCTCAGATTCTGTCATTGCAATGCTGGATAGTTCTGTTCTTTCATTTCATTGATCTCATTTGCTGATACTATAGATGACTTCGTTCATGTAGCTTTGGAAGATGATTCTAATGAGTCTCGCATTACATCATCTTTATGGCCTCATATTTTAGAGGAGGAACAAAGTTATCCCTCCCTCTATGCATACATAATCCAAGTTTTGTAACTTGCTTTTATCTTTGAGCTAATTTTTCTTTGACTAGCGGAATGGAATGCTTTAACTGGCCTGTGTAGGCTGCTCATGGATTATTGGAAGGCAAACTATGAGAGCCACACCAGAATCCATGTAATTTGAAGGAGTGGTTTCCCAAAGGCAGATTGGACTTTTACCAGATAAATAGTGAATGACACTCTGGGAATGATATTAACAGACAGCCACATATTTATATACATATGCTATGCCCTGTAATGATTACAAAGGCACTTATGATTTCAGCTTTTGCCCTATGTATGTGTAATATGTTAAAGTAATTGTGAAATTATCTGAAAACATAATATGTGACCAAAACAATGTTCTATTATAGGGATCGGCAAACTATAGCTCATGGGCCAAATCTTACCTCTGCCTGCTTTTGTAAGCAAGGTCATATTGGAGCACAGCCATGCCCTTCACTTTATTGTCTGTGGCTGCTTTCACTCTACAACAGATTGGGTAGTTGTGACAGAGACCACTTAGTCTGCAAAACTGAAAATATTTACTCTCTGGTCCTTTACAGAAAAAGTTTTCTGACTGCTCTTCTATTAGAAAGATTTCCTTGTTCAATTGAGTACAGTAAATCCCCTACATACGAAACTTCATGTTGAGAACTTTCAAAGATGCGAACGTGTGTTCTCATGTCCAATCATGTAAGTTAGTCCACGTGTCTGGTGTACAGTTTCACGTGCGTGCATCCTCTAGTGGTTGTGCTTTTGTGTACTTTGCTGTACAGTACTATTGCTGTGCAACACGAGGAGCTTACTAATGAAGACTTGATGGAATTGGAGGCCCAGAGAAAGGATGAAGAGAGACAAGAGAAAGCAGTAACTGAAGAACTGAAGAGATTCATGATACTGGAAATAGCAAGGGGATTTTCTTTATTTGAGGAGGCACTGTTAGTTTTTGAGGCACAGAACCCAAACGTAGAATATTGCATGAAGTTTGCAGCAGCTGTGCAGAATGTGATCCAGTGCTGCCGTGTCATCTATGAGGAGATAAAAAGAGCATCACTGGATCGTTTTTTTAAGGGAGGTAGATAGAATTGAATCCAGCCATCAGTGGAACCAGAACCTGTGCCATCAACGTCAGGCATGAGTGAAATTGCATCTTGCCCTCCGTCTCCTATGGCTGATGATCCTTCAGCTCTACCATCACCCACCTCCTCTCCCTCCTCCAGTCAGTAACTCTTCTTGCCTGTTTGTTCGATGCCAGCTCCTGTATGCCAGCTGTTGTAATGTTTACTTTTTGTGTTTGTTTGTTTTTTATGTATTATCTGTGTGAAAGGTATTATAAAGCTATTACAGTACAGTACTATATAGTCGATTGTGTTAGTTGGGTACCTAGGCTAACTTTGTTGGACTTACGAACAAATTGGACTCACCAACCCACGCTGGGAATGGAACTTGTTCATGTGTCAGGGACTTAACTGTAATCTCTAACTAGTAAATAAGACCAGGAAGAGGCAGTTGATTAGTTTAATCACCTGAGTCAACGGAGGTAATTGATACTGGAATGTATCTTACAGCGAATCTATCTTTAGATTCATCTGGGTAAACTGAGATTAATTCGTTGAGGTGAATATTTGTTCTTTCTCCCTCTCTCATCTTAGAAACGAAGTCTGTTCTGAGACATTTCCAGAAGTAGGGACCAATGGATGGGGAGTAGACATTTTCTGAATATTGCCACGTGCAGAGGATGTAGAGGTGCTTCCATTGGGTTTCAGATGATATATTCAATAAAATCATCTGGGGATGAATCAGAATGGAAATGGCATCTGGAATTTGTCAATTCATTAAATTCCACTTCACCAGTTAATTTCATATCTTAGTCAGCTTGGGCTGCCATAACAGAATACCATCGGATGGTTAGTTTAAACAACAAAAAATTATTGTTATGGTTCTGGAGGCCAAAAGTCCAAGATCAAGGTGCCAGAAAGATAGGTTTCACTTTGAGGCCTCTTCCCTTTGCCTGTAAGTAGCCGTCATCATGTTTCTGTGCTCACATGACCTCTTCTTTATGTGTGGGCAGAAAGAGAGGAAACAAGCACTCTGGTGTCTCTTATATAAGGGCGCTAATCCGATTATGAGGGCCCCATTCTCATGAATTCATATAACCCTTATTATCTCCTAAAATCTCCATCCCCAAATACCATCACATGGGGGCTTAAATCTCCAACATATGAATTGTTGTGTTGGGGGAACACAAGCATTCAGTCCATAACATTTCCAGTGTCAAAATTTTGTATGTGCATGTATGTAACTGGTGATGACCTATGGTCAGAAAAATGGAAAGAAAGTTACTTTAATCATTCAATAAATATTTATCAAACTCATTTGACTTTTTAGTTTTTATCCTTCACTAATATACCTTTCTTGACCTCAAAGGTCCACAGTGAAACTCAGAATTTTTTCAACCCAACTTGGTGCACATAGAGAATGATATATTCATTCCATAATAAAAACTAGAAACTTAGAAGTCAACCTTAATACCTCCTTCTCACATCTGCCAAGACTTGTCAATTTTACATCCAAAGTGTATCTCAAATCCATCCATGTTTTCCTATCTCCATCACCAGCACCCGAGTCAAGGAAACCAGGAAACCATCTCTTGTCTTTGCTATTTGAAATAGTCTCCAGACTACTCTCCCTTTTCTCATTATTATGATTTCCATTTGTTTATCTGTTGGGCAGTCAGAGTAAGTTTTCAAAGCATGTCAAAAATATCTGATTACATTACCTAACTACTGCAAACACTACTTTGGTTGTTCATTGTTCTTCAGGGCTGAGCATGGCCTTCTAGGCCCTGCTTTGTCTGCCTCTACCTGCCCTTGAATCCTCTTCTCATTCTCACTCTCCAGGCACACTGTCTAACTTATTATTCCTTATCTCCCTCCACTTTCTTCCTTTCCCTACTGTCTTAGTCCATTCAGGCTGCTATAACAAAATGCCACAAACTAGGTGGTTTATAAGCTATGCACATTTATTTCTCATAGTTCTGGAAGTTGGGAAATCCAAGACCAAGTTGCTGGCAGGTTCAGTGCCTGGTCAGGCCGAGCTTCATCACTGACAGTGTCTTTTCACTGTAACCTTAAATAGTGGAAGATGCGAGGGAACTCTCTGATACCTCTTTTATAAGGACACAATCCCATTCATGACCTGTTTACCTCCCAAAGGCCCCACCTCAAAGTGACATCACACTGGGGATTGTTTTCAACACATGAATTGTGGGAGGACACAAACATTCAATCTGTATCACCAAACCACTTCTACCTACATTGGAAATCATTTTCCAAGCTCATTCTCAACTCAAGGTCTTTGCCCTTGCAGTTCATTCTGCCTGGAATACTCATATCTTCACATGGTGGACTTGTTCTTGATATTCCAATCTTGAATCAAATGTCATTATCTTAAAGGTGTCTTCCTCAACTAAACAATCACTCTGTATAATTCTGGTTCATTTTCCTGGTAGCATATATCTCTTCTTTGTTTTCTTGCTTATTTGTTTTTTTTATTTCTTGTCTGTCTCCCTCACTAGAGATAACATGATTGTGTATCCTCAGTGGCTGGCATAATGCAAAACCGAGTAAATGAATGAAAACATTAAAATGAAAACATGATATAGCATTGTCTCCCTCACCTGGTTTTAAAGAAAAAAAAAATCACACTTTATGGGAAGTCAGTATAATTGAGTAATTTATATTCTGAAACAAGTAGCTTGAGTTGAAATCCCAGCTCTGCCATTTACTAGTTACACCATCTTAGATTCAACCTTGAACCTTTATTTCCTCATATTTTTAAAAAATGGATATAATATCTACCTTGTAGTGTTGTTATGAGAATCACATGAGTTATCATAAGTAATGAACTGAGAATACTGCCTGGTACATGGCCAACTCTCAGTATTTATCATTAGTCAGAGAGTATATTAAATTAACATTCATTAATTAATAATATTTTATTACTGAATGTATATTAAAATGAATCTAACAAAAGTTTACTGGCAGAAAGTCTGAGCATTGTTTGTAATTTTATACTTAAGCAAACTGGAAAAAAAACAGAAAGGATCTGTTTTGGAAGTTCATTGCCTTGCCTGAGGTCCCTACCTCTTGACCCATAGAGTCAAACCTTGAACATAGGTCTCTGGACTGCATATTTAGAACTTTTACAACACGCTGAGTCTCACACCATTTGTTGTAATATCCATTATGCAGCCTATGCGTATGTTTGGGGCAGCAGCAAAGCAGGAATCCCCCATAAATGAGAAAAATATTTGGAAATAGATAATTTTAAAGTGTTTCAGCTTTGTATTTTGTTAAAGTTCCTGTACTTTCATGGTTTTATCTGTTTTCATTTCAATTGGTATGTGTCCGCATGACACAGTAAAATTTTTCAGTCCTTAGGCTCTCAAAAGATCCAGAGATACAATCACCTGACCTTTCATGTACCAACACGCTGGCTTGGCAGAAGTTCTTGGGACTTACATATCCGTGATAACTGTTGACACTAGTTCTCTTGGCCTTGAAGATATCTCTGAAAGATAGGACCACACATGGAACAAAAATAATGATTTAGTCTTTATATCAACCCATTTCTTGGCTTTGGTGCTGTTGAGGGCAGTGGGAGGTGGATGGGAGGGGATGAGTGATGAAGGGTTGAAACTAATGACATTTGACTCACATGGCCCTGCACCCCTGCATGGAGACTGATCAATTCCCCTAATCTCTCTCATCCTAGCAGGCAGACGCCATCTGATAATAACTCAGAATTCTTTCTCGTTGGAGCCAATTCTGAACTGGTGGTCTGGAGAGAAACTCTGTATTGAATTACCAAGTAGTTCCAATGGAATCATTTCCAACAGTAATTAGGGCTGATGGAATGTCCATTTTTAAAAAACAGTACCAAATTCCAGATTTTCCCAAAAAGAAAAATTAGAGCTCAGCTCGCTCGCTTGCATTCCTCTTTTTGAGAGTGTGGGAAGACCTTTTTGCAAGACCTTTTGCATCATCAGGATGCGTCCATATTCTCTTCATTTCTGTTACCACGAACCTCCCACAGTATTCAGGTTGTAATGGGGAAAACCGAGACATTGAGAGGTTGACAGAGGGTCTCTCTATCTTGATATATAAAATGGCATCTTGGCTGTGTGGTTCAATGGTGGCTGCATATATCAAAATTTTGTGAGCTTGAATCAAACTCTTTTTAATGGAGAATTATCTCAATTGATAGAGTGAAAAGACTAAGTTATCTGTTGGATAACTCGTTCTCATCAAAGGAAGAGATGACATTCTATTCAGGACAAGGATGAGGTAATGACAGTCGTTTGCAATGAGAAGACCCATTCTTAACTGCTAGTGTATGGCTGGGAAATGTTCTGAGGCATTGGCTTGGTTTGATAATGGTTTAATAATCCTTGATGGAAGCCTAGAAAGTTATATCAAAAGGAGAGGTAATGTGTCATTTTAAAAAAATGACCAGGATCCTTTCTTCTTGGGTTTATCATCTTTTCACTTTTTGTAACTCTAGGATGCTTAACAGTAGCCACTGGATATACCTTATCCAATAAAGACCAGCTGGGGCTGGTAAAGCAAGCTGAAAACACATGTATTTGAGAAGCTGATACTAAGATTATAAACCATTTCTGTTGGCTTGAAAAGAGAGAACCACAATTATCATGTTTTTGAGCCAATTCTCGCATTAAGAAATTTCTTGAAGAAACTGGATCCTTGCTATTTTACTGGGTAAGTTCCAAGTGAACATCCCGTCCCAGATCCTTAAGTGCTGTTATCATATAGCTCATTTAAATAAGTCTCTCTAAGGTTCAAATTTTCTCATTCCAGGAGTAAAAGAGCTACTTGAGTTAATACTTTCTGTCACTCAACACTGGCATTTTCCTTTCTTTTTCCATGCTCTATTGGTGCTGGGTAAGACAGAAGTGCCGAGGATTAATTGCAATTATCATATTCAAGGCAGAAATGCCACATTGTGAAGAACTAATGAGTGTTTATAAGCTGCATTGCACATGCATGTGCAAGCATTATATCATGTGAGAGGGAATGAAAACTTGAAATCTTGCTAGATTATACAAATCAAAAGTTTATCCATAACTCTTCTGAGCCCACGGTGCATCTGTACACTGATTTGTACTTTGTGCAGCTCTGAAAGGTGATACGTCCTGACTTGCATTGAAGGGGGAGGGGTTGCCAATGCACCCAAATCATGAAAGATTTTTTTTAATGTCTTTATTGGAGTATAATTGCTTTACAGTGGTGTGTTAGTTTCTGCTTTATAGCAAAGTGAATCAGCTATACATATACATATATCCCCATATCTCTTCCCTCTTCAAATCATGAAAGATTAATGAAGAGCACACAAGACCAGTCAGGAGGTGATTTGGCAACACAGGCTTTGGTGTTGCATACTTGGACTTGATTCCAGGCTCCATCTCTTCACAGCTGTGTGACTTCAACAACTTCCTTAACTTCTCTGATCCTCGCTTTACTTGCATTAGAGACAGAATAATAGAGGACTCATGATCGCTGGAGCTAGAACCCACAGCTCTGCCATGTACTGTGGCCAACTGTGGCACCACAGGCGGATTGTTTCATCGAGATTCCCTGACCCTAAGTTTCCTCATCTGTAATGTTCAGATAAAAATAGCGCTTATCTTATAGGGTCTTTGTGAGGACTATGTTTATTAATCAATACTCTTTATAAATGCTTAACACAGTGCCTGAGACTTAGTAAATGAGCCATGCCTGGAAGCTGATCCAGATATTCAACCTACTAGCCTCTATTTTAGCAAGAAAGAGAATAAGGTGACAGTCTGTTCATGTTGGCAGAACCTTTCTTCTTTTAAATGACCATAATATATGAGGTTTTAGGCACCCTGGAGGGCAGATTTTATCAAACTGTCTTTCCAGTGAGCTGGTCTGGAAGGTCTGAGTAACAGTTTTGAATGGCAACTGACCTGAGGATTTCATACTCTATTTTCTCATGAAAACTGTAAGGTTCTGGAAGGGAAAGTGGCAACTCCCATAAATACTTGAGTGGTGATCTCATTGTGAAACAGATTAATTGGGCCATTCATTAATAATATATTGGTAATTGACATGAACTGAGTAAAGATGTTTTTGATTCCAGGCTGAATCGCTTTCCCTCTGTCACTTAATCTTCAAACATCCCTTGGAAATTGCATCCCTCTGTTTTTGGGGATGAAGGATAAATTCCACAACTCAGTCTACACAGCCTGTGTGGTTTGATTTCTGCAGGGTTCAGTGAAGTTACTCTCTCCTTTTCCACACACTCTTTTCTTTCTTTCATTCATTCATCCATTAGCCTTTCATTCATTCATTCTGCACATATGTACCAAGCACACAGGTGATGCTCCAGCAGTGAATATATTAAGTCCATGTTCCACTGGTCCTTATGTTCTAGTGGAGGAAACAGGCAACCAAAATAAATGTATAATGTTATAGAGAAAACGAATTCAGAATTCAGGAAACAGAAAGATTTGGGCATAAACTGAAGAAAATATGGGGGTGAAGCATGAGGCTCTCTAGGTGATGAGCATTCTATGCTGTAGGGAAAAAAAGCACAACAGCCCTGAGACAGGGGTGGTTGGCATGTTCAGGAGTGGGTGACAGTGGAGGAGGTCCCTGGTACCAGTGTCACCCTCACTTTAAAGTCTAGAAAACCAGTCATTAGAGAGGCTGTCCAAGTCAGCCAAGGTCACACAGCTAGAAAATAGAGCTGCACACCTCTGGGGTCTGTGCTCCTAGCTTCTGTGACGTTTTGCTGCTTAAAGTGTTCCACTTCTTTGACATTTAGGACGCTCCATGCTGCAGGACAGGGCAGTCGTTCCTTTCCCCCTCAATTCTTCAACCAATTAACAAAGGCATCTAATTTATTTAAATGCTTCTCAACCTCTTCTTTTAGGTTGCTTTATATGATTTCTCCTCTATATTCTTCTTCAACTTTATGACTGTAAACAGGCATTCCAAATCAATTTGTGGCTGAGGATGGAAGTTACGTGCAGATGCATTGTTGTGGCTTTTTCTCCTTTTTTGCCTATGCAAGAGTGATTTGTTCACTAAAAAAATAGTTCTGCCCTCCATAACCTCATTTGATGGCAACAGTAGTTCCTGTGATAATGCAGAGCTGCTTCTCATGTCTCTTCCATGGATAGATATGAAATATATGATTTTTTTGTGCTATGATACAGTAAACAAAAGACAGTTTTTTCTTCCGCCTTGTTGCTCCCCCTCCTACAGTTATATCGCTTGATCTATCCATGACTATTGTCAGGTTAAAAATGTCAGATGAAATCAACCCAACCTACACATCGGGATACATACATATTTTCCAAAAACTTGCAGCCTACACTTCGGCTATAGGTAAGTCAAGCAGGGTGTTTCTCTCTTTGCAGAACCACTGATTGAGTGTGCGGGCACCTTGAGCCTCTTCCTTAAGTTATGAGAAAATAAATCCAGTAGGTAAAAGGGAACAGAGGCTATTTAAAAAGGGAGAGCTTTATTAAGATAAGAGTATACTTACTTCATTTAAAAAGTTTAAAACAGATAAAACAGTTGTGCAAATGACTAGAACACAAAGTGGCGTATCGATATTCTTTAATGTCTGGGACTGAGATTTTTCTTACAGTTTTCTTATTAATGGCCCCCTAATGAGTCAGCTAAGCAGATCAATAAATATATCCGCTAACTGTTCCTTCTGTAGCCCCCGAAAGAGCAATTGAAGATACAAAAATATTACTCATTTTGACTGAAATATGGGCATTACTGATACTACAGAATAGACTATATCTGCTGTGCTGAGGCCCCGCAGTCCCACTGGTGTAAGATTTCAGTTGCAATAGTCTTTCTCTTGTCAACAATCTTGTTTTATTTATTCAGCGCCGCCTGGCATAAGCCATGTGTCCAACTACCGTACTAGCATGAAAAGCTCTGCTATATTCTTATGCCATAAAATATCGCTGCTCCCAAATCCCAGCAGATCTGTGGTCTGTAACATTCTTTGCAAAGGCTGTGAAAGGTTCATATTTTAAAATTGTTCTTTATGTGAGATTCTATTGAAAATCCAAAGATCCTTGCCAAAGAAGTAGTAGTAGGAGATGTAGCAGACACACACATAATGAGCAAAGCATTTCAATCCTGTTCTAAGAGTATTTACACATTCCAGAGGTAATTAAAAGATATAGGAGTATAAAGTCCTTAGCAATAGATATTGATTTTTCAGGAACAGATCCTTAAAGTAATGGAGAAGATGATGGTTTATTTTCTTGCAGACCACTTAGAGTCACTTTGATGCAGGAAGGTGGAAATGATGTGTTTGCTATTTTGCTGATTTGACTAGATCTAATCAGATATTGATTCTGAACTCTGTGTAGAGAATAGACAGTGAGAGAAGCTGGAGGAAGATAATGGGTGAGGGTCTAAGCTTCCTTCAGCTTTCCCACAATGAGCCCTTGAGTTACAAAGAGAAAGTAGCTACTTCTTAAAGGAAAATGAATAGCCACTTCTTAAAGGAAAATGTCAATTAATACAATATAAGCTCACGAACTTATAGTCAGTTGAAATTCAAAAGACATTCCCAGTTATTTGCTTCTAGATATAGCCACTAAGTCAAATACAGACTACCATAGTTCTAAGGCAGTATATTTTGAATAGATTGACTTATTAATAGAGTATCAATTATTTATTCATGAAGCATTTGAAAGCAATGTGTTTTCCTACAGATTTTAAATGTTATTTCCACATATGGTTGCATCATAACGTTATTTATTAAAATGATTCCTGGGCTTCCCTGGTGGCACAGTGGTTGAGAGTCCGCCTGCCGATGCAGGGGACACGGGTTCATGCCCCGGTCCGGGAAGATCCCACGTGCCGCAGAACAGCTGGACCCGTGAGCCATGGCCGCTGAGCCTGCGCGTCCGGAGCCTGTGCTCCGCAACGGGAGAGGCCACAACAGTGAGAGGCCCATGTACTGCAAAAAAAAAAAAAAAAAAAAAAAAGATTCCTGATCCATAGGGAATGAGAAACATCAGGATAAGTACTGTCTATTCGTCAAATTCTCTATTTATAGGCCAAATAAGTGAGGTTTTACTATATTGAAAATGATATTAAGCCATTATTCTATTTTCTCTAAGACTATGTAATTGCTCCTCTTTGTAACTGAAGAAGATATCATCCTCATGGTAAAAATAGAAGAGAAAAAATATATCCATCACTCTAGATTCTGTCTGTGTGGCTACCAACAAAGTCATTTAAAACTACTTATGTAAAGATATGGTACAGAGTGGGATGAAAAGATGTGACAACGTTTTCCTAGCCCTGTTATAAATCTGCATCTTATTTGAAGAAGGAATAAAACCCAAGGAGTGCTCAAATTTTGCTCCAAAAATATGCGGCCTCTTCACAAGTGTATCTCTGAAGAATGTCTTGTTTCAAAAAAAAAAAAAAAAAAACAATATTGGAGAGATAGTTCCCATACATTAAGCTATATTTTAAATGACACCCTGGATTCTTCATCAGGGAATAGGCCTCAGATACTGAGCTTCAGATTCTTCCTGAATAAAGTGGGAAAAGTAAAGTCTTTACAGTGCCTGCTTACAGAGAAATTCTGAAGGGAAATAAGATGGTCTGTAGATGTGTTTTTAATTTCCTGGAAGAAAAGCATGCTCATCTAAAATTGATTTTATGGATGCTTTTTAAAAGCTAGTGGGTCCAGTAAATTCTATTTGACCTGCAAAATTGGCATTGGGCCTCCACACACTTACCTGGGCCATCCTTCTTTTTTGACTTTCAACCACACTCGGCTGAGCATGAACATCAGCTTACAGAAAACTCACCTAGATTCCAGGGAAACCAAACAAAACGGGAAGACTAGAATCAATGTCTTCACATTTTCCTCTAGATTTCCATTGAGTTCATCTAACTTATTTCAAGACAATAGCAACACAGAGTGTTAGTATTTGATCATCTAGAATTGTAGTAAGTTCTGCTAGCCACAGAAAAATTGGTGTGTAAAATATAAGCTGGGAGAAAGTTCTAGTTTCTGCCACATAGTGAATGGGTTAACAGGAACCTATCTCCCACTACATACATATAGAAAAGCTAGATAAATTATAACAAAAAATATATGCAAATATCATCTCAAGGAAAGAAATGGCCAGGCAGATATTCCACAGGTTAGGAGAGAAAGCAAAGCCAGAGTGACAGAGAGGCAGTATGTCTGATGGTTAGGGACACAGACTCTGAGCCAGAAAACTTGGGTGCAAATCCTGATTGCCGCTTACTGGTTCACTCTGATAATAACAGCAAGAACAAATCAAACTCTCAATGATTTACTGGTCAAAGTAGAAATCATAATGGAAGTTGGAACATACTATATTTAGAAATGAATACAAATGTAAACACCACATATCAAATAGAGCAGGATGAAACTGAAGTGATATGCAGGCAGAAATTTCTAATCTGTCCATTAGAAACAAAGATTAACAGTTAATAATTTAAGGATCTAAGTCAAAAAATAACAGCAAAACTCTGGAGAAAAGAAAAAAAATAATAATAAAAATAAGAACAAAAATTAATGAAATAGAAGCAAAGAAACAAGAGAAGATCAACAAAGCTCAAAGTGAGTGCATTAAAATATGGATAAAATATACACATGTATGACAAGACTGAGCTGTAAAGAAGAAAATAAGAATATTAGGAATATAATGAACATTACAAGGGGTAATGGGGAAATGTTTTACTATTATGAGTATATACTAAAACATTCTATGCCAACACATTTGGAATTTGGAAGAAATCAATATTTTTCTTAAAAAATATTAAAACATATATTACCACACGTGATTCAGGATAATATAGAAAATCTAATGGTCTCATAACCCTTTAAAAAATCAAACTAGTATTCAAAGTAGCACCTATTCCTCCTCCTGCAAAATGTATGCACAAAAGTACACACATTAACTACCACAGCAAGCAAAAGAAACACCAGCCCCAGACAGTAAGCCAAGTTACAGCAGATGTTCAAGGAATAAGAATTCAAGTTTGATACAAACTCTTCAAAAAAATAAAGCAAGTGAGAGAGTTTTTTCCATCTCCTTTTATGGCGCTATTATGTCTTTGGAATATTGACAGTATAAAAAGAGAAATTATAGAGCAATCTTACTATGGAATAAGATTCAAATGCCTAAATAAATTTTGACCAACCTTAATTTTGGATGATATAAAGTAAATAAAACACATCAAGATCAGATAGGGTGTGTTCTGAGATGCAAGAATGGTTTAACATTAGGAAACCTACAAAAGTAAATCAACACATGTCGACATGCCTTTGGCTTCAAGTAAGAAAGAAGCCTACAAAAAAGTAGCAAGTATTATTCCACAAAACAAGAGGCCCAGAGGTTGGGCAGTTTCAGGATTAATTCTGGAGCACCATTGTGTTATCAAGAAACCAGGTTCCACTCATCTTTTCTCTCTGCAGTGTTCAATGTATAGATGATTCTCTGCATAGTTGCAAGATGGTAGTGGAAATACTAAAAATATTCACAAAAAGGATGAGTCCCTGCCATACCCTTTTGCCAGTTCCCCAAGCAGAATACACTTTATGTGTCATTGGCTACAGTCACGTCACTCCATCATGTTTAAACCAACCACCGGGAGAGATAATAGAATTACTATAGCTTGTTTAGACTAATCAAAATTCACTGTAGGAGCTGGGGAGCCATCCAGACCATGAACTACATAAGCCCCCTATACCTGAACAAAATCAATTTTCTTTTAGTAAGGTAGACCTGGAATAATAGCTTGGGTATAGCCTGCAGTGTTGACACATAAAGAGGAAAATATGAAATCAAATTAGTAGTTATAGCAAAAATGGTGAATGAAATTCAACACTAAGTCCTGAGTAAAAGGAACAACAGTGAAAAACACTTTTAAAAATGGAAAGGGGGTGCTTCCCTGGTGGCGCAGTGGTTGAGAGTCCGCCTGCCGATGCAGGGGACACGGGTTCGTGCACCGGTCCGGGAAGACCCCACATGCCGCGGAGCGGCTGGGCCCGTGAGCCATGGCTGCTGAGCCTGCGCCTCCGGAGCATGTGCTCTGCAACGGGAGAGGCCACAACAATGAGAGGCCCGCGTACCGCAAAAAAATAAAAAATAAAAGAATGGCAGGTCCCTAGGGGATGATGGTGCCTCAGAATAGAAAGAGCCAATCACTGAATCACAAGTGAAAAAAAAAATCTTCCCTCTTATAAGGAATACTGCTTTGGTCTGTTTCATGTGTGACATAAAATTTATTGTGTTTAGCTCTTAGATACTTTTGGCATAGATACTCTTGGCTTTACAGGCTGCAGTCCAGTATGTCCTGAGTAAAATAAATATATAGTATGTTTGAAATTATTAGTTACAAAGAGGAAAATAAATAAGCCAACCAACTGAAGAACAGAGCAAGCTCAATGGGCATGGGATGCCAAAGTGTACGGTTGTTGCAGTTTTAATGAGTGGTTAGGCTAGTCTTCGTTGAGGAGGTGATATTTCAGTTTTGAAAGAAGTGAGGGAATTATTCAGGTAGACATCTTGAAGAAGAACATTCCACTAATTGCAGCATAATGGCTTTAAGCAGGAGTATACTGGGAATGTTCAAGTCACACCTGGGACTCATTTTGACTGAAATGGTGGTGAAACTGGAGGTAGAGTTTTTATTCTAAGTAAAATCAAAGCCAATGTAGGGCTACGAGCAGAGGAGTGAGATTGATTTGAAAGGATCATTCTGGCTGTTTTGATGAGAACAGCTGTAAGGATATACATAGGGAGACTAGTTGTGAGGCTATCACAATAAGCTAGATGAGAGTTGATAAGGATTCAGTCTGTTTTGGTTTTTTTGGCCATGCTGCGCGGCTTGAGGGATCTTAGCTTCCCGAACCAGGGATTGAACCTGTGCCCTTGGCAGTAAAAGTGAAGAGTCTTAACCACTGGACCACCAGGGAATTCCCTATAAGGACTCAGTCCGGACTAATGCTGCAGATAATGATAAATGACAAGGTTTTGCATACATTTTGAGAGCAGGACCAATGGTATTTGCTTACAAATTAAAGTCAGGGTATAGACAAAGAGAAGAGGTGAGGAAACTTGGAGGGTTTTGGCCTGATTGACCAAAGGTGTGAATGCACCATCAAACTGAGGTGGGGGATTCATTCAAAGATGATGGGGAGGAATTCTTTTGTGAAATTGTTAACATTGAGGGGCCTATTAGTTTTATATTAGCGTTGAACCATATGTACTTGCTGATATTCAACTTGTATAACTGTAAAAATGGCAATTTTGTATCATTTGACCTGACACAAGTCGGGAGTTTGGAAGAAAGGTCTGGAAATCATCTGTATAAAGGTAGTATTTCAAGCTATGTGACTAGATTAGATCGCTGTATAGGCCAGGGTTCAATCGGGAACCAGAAATCACATCAATGATCTTAACTAGAGGATGTAACATAAAGACGATGGTAGCCAGGCATTAGAAAACTGAAAAGGCAGCAAGAAGACACAACTTCAGGAAGCAGTCACCATTCCTTTGCTGGGGAAGCAAAGGGAAGAGGTTGGGATTAATGAAAGGTAAAGTCTTGGAAGAGGGGCCCATGGGACTCAGACCTCTGAGGAGGTGGCATCATTTGCTTAGTGCTTCAGAGAGGACTGATCCCGGCAATATGTTGGGGGGAACCCTACAAACTGGGACAAATCTCTGCTACTGGAATCAGTTGTCTCTTCCAGGGTCTGTCTGTCTCTCTTCCACTACCATTTAAGTTTCTTCTCCCTCTTCTCATCTTCCAATTTATCTCTTGTCCCCATTGGCAGAACCTAAATGGGACCAGCTGGCAAAGGAGAATGTGGTTTGTAGAATCGCAAGCTCAGTATTACAATGCCCAGTATAAAAGAATAGCCTGAAGGTGAGACTCAGGAACTAAATAACAAGCACAGTCACCAAAGAGTGAGTGTAGAGAGCACCCCATGCCCTGGGACACTCCATGTGAGAGGTTAGGGAGGATGGGGACAAAGGAATCATAGAAGGATCAATCAATGGGGTAGGAGGAAAACTAAATGTATGTGCATTCTTGATATCCCAGTAAATAAAGTGCTTTCAAGAAGAGCTGTTTATCAACTGTGTAAAATGTAAAAGATCAAGTAGGCTGTGAACTAAGAATTGGTTGAATTTGTGATATGTCATTGGTGACCTTGGCCAAAGGTGTTTTAATGGAGTTATGAGGACAATAAAGAGGGAATGGGAATAGCAAAGTTAGATATTTAAGTATATACAACATTTTGGGGTGACTGCAAATGGGAGCAGAGAAATGGGGTGATATTTAGGAAGAGAAGTCCAGTGGAAGGATTTCTTTTTTAATAATGAAAAAACCAGTAGCATGTTTGTATACTAATGGAATGATCCAGTAGAGAAGTAAACATAAATACCATAGAAAAGTAAGGGAATTACTTCTGAAACAACATGCTTGGGATGGAAAGAAGGGATGGAATCAAGTGCATGAATGGGGGGATTTGCTTTAAGTAGGCATACAGGTAGTTCATCTCTAACAACAGAAGGGATGGTGAGTTCATGAGGACAGATGCTGAAAAGCCTGCAGATATAGTGGTGGAATCTGTCGACATTCTTTCCTACTTGCTTAAATGATTGATTAAATTTTTGATGTTATCAACCAAGAGTGAAGATGGCAGAGAGCATGTGTAATACTGAAGAGCAACAGAGTCCTTGAATGAGGACAGGGCTTTAGACGCTAATTCCTAGAGCCTCAGTTTCTTCATCTGAAAAATGCAGTTAAACAATAATGCCTGTGTAAAATAAGAGCTATTAAATCCCCTTGCAAAATTAAAACTACAATACAGATATCAAATATTATTAATGAAGAAATCTATACAAAATATAATCGAAATACTTTCTTAGTAAAAAATAGCCATGGATATGTATAGCTTGGAATTTTCCAGAAAACACAATAACAAGAAAAATTATTTATCACTTTCCAATAACACACATTTTAAATCAATCTATTATACACACACTCTCTAGGAATATTTTCTAACAATGTTTGGGTTAAAACTTAAATCATTAAATTGAAAAGCCCTTGAAGTCAGAGCTATCTTGTTAAGTTTTCAGTATTAAATGACAGCACCTCACATATAGGAGGAGTGCAGTAAATATTTTGGAGTAATTAATATAGCAATGCTGGTCTGTCAAATACTATTTATGAGAGAGAGGGAGGGAGAAAATTAGAGGAGGAGCAAGAGGTAGATAGAGATAGAGATGGAGAGAGAGAGAGAGAGAGATGGAGAGAGATAGCAATAGAGGTAGAGAGAGAGAGATGGAGATAGAGATAGAGATGGAGATAGAGGTAGAGACAGAGATGGAGAGAGAGGTATAGACAGAGATAGAGAGAGAGAAATGGGGATAGAGATAGAGATAGAGTTAGAGTGAGAGAGAGAGAGAGGAAGAGAGAGAGAATTTATGAGATAAAGCCACATCCTAGGTAGTATTAACACTTCTTTTCTGATGTGATGAAATGTATCCTTATGTCCCTGAAATTATTTCTAACTCTAGTAACAAAATGCCTGACAACTAAATATATATGAACGTTCTCTCTTCTTTGAGCCATCACTGGATTTAAATTAGATTTAAATTATGGGCACCCAGGCGATCCTGAATAATTACTAATGGGATGAACTAATACTTCAGGTTTAATTTTTCCACTTAAAACGTCCTCATGGAAAGGGCAGATTCTTTGTACAGGTGGGTCTTAAATGAGATGCTGAAGGAGATGGCAGCTGAGATGAATGAACAAACAATAGTCACTGTTCAAGAACTAATCTGGGAGGACAGCATGACCATTTTTATGTTTGGACCATGTTAAGCTCTCTTTTCTGCTAATTGAGCTGTCTGTAAATTACATGCTCAATTTTGAGGCAAAGGGGCTTTTCACATTTAGCTCATAATTCTTGCTCTTTTTCCTGTTTGATGTTCCAGGCCATGACTATATCAGATCATCCTTTGGAATGAATAAATTTTTCTTCTGGTGATTTTGAGGATTGAATGAAGGAATTGAAAAAAATTATTTGTAAGTCTTCTGACTTATTGCATGGCGTTGAAGAAAAATAATGTCAAATATCTTTTATTCTTAACAACTTCATTAAAGTATAATCTATATACCATAAAACCCACCCACTTTAAGTGTAGAAGTCAAAGAATTTTAGTAATTTTATAGAGCTGTGCAACCATCATTACAATCAATTTTCACAAATACTTGTTATCCCAGAAAGACCACAGTTCCATTTGCAGTCAATCCCTATTCCCAGCCCCAACCCCAGGTAACCACTAAATCTACTCTCTTTCTCTATATATTTGCCTTTTCTAGACATTTCATATAAATGAATGATATACTATGCAGGCTATTGTGTCAGGCTTCTTTCACTTAGCATAATGTTTTTGAGATTCGTCCATTCTTTAGAGGTCTTTCCACATATACTTGAGATTCTTTGCAGGTCTCTTCATAAAGACTTAATAGCACTTATTGACCAGTCCCTCCCATCAAGAAACTTGCACAAGTCTCTTAGATAGCCTCATCCACCAGAGGGCAGACAGCAGAAGCAAGAAGAGCTACAATCCTGCAGCCTGTGTAACAAAAACCACATTCACAGAAAGACAGACAAGATAAAACAGCAGAGGGCTGTGTATCAGATGAAGGAACAAGATAAAACCCCAGAAAAACAACTAAATGAAATGGAGATAGGCAATCTTCCAGAAAAAGGATTCAGAAAAACGATAGTGAAAATGATCCAGGACCTCGGAAAAAGAATGGAGGCAAAGATCGAGAAGATGCAAGAAATGTTTCACAAAGATCTAGAAGAATTAAAAAACAAACAAACAGAGATGAACAATACAATAACTGAAATGAAAAATACACTAGAAGGAATCAATAGCAGAATAACCAAGGCAGAAGAGTGGATAAGTGACCTGGAAGACAGAACGGTAGAATTCACTGCTGTGGAATAGAAGAAAGAAAAAGGAATGAAAAGAAATGAAGACAGCCTAAGAGACCTCTGGGACCACATTAAACACAACAACATTCGCATTATAGGGGTCCCAGAAGGAGAAGAGAGAGAGAAAGGACCCGAGAAAATATTTGAAGAGATTATAGTCGAAAACTTCCCTAACATGGGAAAGGAAATAGCCACCCAAGTCCAGGAAATGGAGAGAGTCTCATACAGGAAAAACCCAAGGAGAAACACATCAAGACACATAGTAATCAAATTGGCAAAAATTAAAGACAAAGAAAAATTATTGAAAGCAGCAAGGGAAAAATGACAAATAACATACAAGGGAACTCTCATAAGGTTAACAGCTGATTTCTCAGCAGAAACTCTACAAGCCAGAAGGGAGTGGCATGATATACTTAAAGTGATGAAAGGGAAGAACCTACAACCAAGATTACTCTACCTGGCAAGGATCTCATTCAGATTCGATGGAGAAATCAAAAGCTTTACAGACAAGCAAAAGCTAAAAGAATTCAGCACCACCAAACTAACTCTAAAACAAATGCTAAAGGAACTTCTCTAAGTAGAAAACACACGAGAAGAAAAGGACCTACAAAAACAACCCCAAAACAATTAAGAAAATGGTAATAGGAACATACATATTGATAATTACCTTAAACATGAATGGATTAAATGCTCCAACCAAAAGACACAGGCTTGCTGAATGGATATAAAAACAAGACCCATATACATGCTGTCTATAAGAGACCCACTTCAGACCTAGGGACACATACAGACTGAAAGTGAGGGGATGGAAAAAGATATTCCATGCAAATGGAAATGAAAAGAAAGCTGGAGTAGCAATATTCATATCAGATAAAATAGACTTTCAAATAAAGAATGTTACAAGAGACAAGGAAGGACACTACATAATGATCAAGGGATCAATCCAAGAAGAAGATATAACAATTATAAATATATATGCACCCAACATAGGAGCACCTCAATACATAAGGCAACTGCTAACAGCTCTAAAAGAGGAAATCCACAGTAACACAGTAATAGTGGGGGACTTTAACACCTCACTTACACCACTGGACAGATCATCCAAACAGAAAATTAATAAGGAAACACAAGCTTTAAATGACACAATAGACCAGATAGATTTAATTGATATTTATAGGACATTCCATCCAAAAACAGCAGATTACACTTTCTTCTCAAGTGCACACAGGACATTCCCCAGGATAGATCATATCTTGGGTCACAAATCAAGCTTCAGTAAATTCAAGAAAATTGAAATCATATCAAGCATCTTTTCCGACCACAATGCTCTGAGATTAGAAATCAATTACAGGGAAAAAACCGTAAAAAACACAAACACATGGAGGCTAAACTATACGTTACTAAATAACCAGGAGATCACAGAAGAGGAAATCAAAGGGGAAATAAAAAAAATACCTAGAGACAAAGGACAATGAAAACACGATGATCCAAAACCTATGGGATGCAGCAAAAGCAGTTCTAAGAGGGAAGTTTATAGTTATACAAGCCTACCTCAAGAAACAAGAAAAATCTCAAATAAACAATCTAACTTTAAACCTAAAGGAACTAGAGAAAGAAGAACAAACAAAACCCAAAGTTAGCAGAAGGAAAGAAATCATAAAGATCAGAGCAAAAATAAATGAAATAGAAACAAAGAAAACAATAGCAAAGATCAATAAAATTAAAAGCTGGTTCTTTGAGAAGATAAACAGAATTGATAAACCATTAGCCAGACTCATCAAGAAAAAGCGAGAGAGGACTCAAATCAATAAAATTAGAAATGAAAAAGGAGAAGTTGCAACAGAAACCGCAGAAATACAAAGCATACTAAGAGACTACTTCAAGCAACTCTATGGAATATAATGGACAACCTGGAAGAAATGGACAAATTCTTAGAAAGGTATAACCTTCCAAGACTGAACCAGGAAGAAGTAGAAAATATGAACAGACCAATCACAAGTAAGGAAATTGAAACTGTGATTAAAAGTCTTCCAACAAACAAAAGTCCAGGACCAGATGGCTTCACAGGTGAATTCTATCAAATATTTAGAGAAGACCTAACAGCCATCCATCTCAAACTCTTCCAAAAAATTCCAAAGGAAGGAAAACTCCCAAACTCATTATATGAGGCCACCATCACTCTGATACCAAAACCAGACAAAGATACTACAAAAAAAGAAAATTACAGACCAATATCACTGATGAATATAGATGCAAAAATCCTCAACAAAATACTAGCAAACAGAATCCAACAGCACATTAAAAGGATCATACACCATGATGAAGTGGGATTTATCCCAAAGATGCAAGGATTCTTCAATATACACAAATAAATCAATGTGATACATTTGATACATTTCTTATTTTAACAAACTGAAGAATAAAAACCATATGATCATCTCAATAGATCCAGAAAAAGCTTTTGACAAAATTCAACACCCATTTATGATAAAAACTCTCCAGAAAGTGGGCACAGAGGGAACCTATTTCAACATAATAAAGGCCATATATGACAAACCCACAGCAAATATCATTCTCAATGGTGAAAAACTGAAAGCATTTCCTCTAAGATCAGGAAAAAGACTAAGATGTCCACTCTCGCCACTATTATTCAACATAGTTTTAGAAGTCCTAGCCACAGCAATCAGAGAAGAAAAATAAATTAAAGGAATACAAATTGGAAAAGAAGAAGTAAAACTGTCACTGTTTGCAGATGACATGATAGTATACATAGAGAATCCTAAAGAGGCCATCAGAAAACTACTAGAGCTAATCAATGAGTTAGGTAAAGTTGCAGGATACAAAATTAATGCATAGAAATCTCTTGCATTCCTATACAATAATGATGAAAAACCTGAAAGAGAAATTAAGGAAACACTTCCATTTACCACTGCAACAAAAAGAATAAAATACCTAGGAATAAACCTACATAAAGAGATAAAAGACCTGTATGCAGAAAACTATAAGACACTGATGAAACAAATTAAAGATGATACCAACAGATGGAGAGATATATCATGTTCTTGGATTGGAAGAATCAATATTGTGAAAATGACTATACTACCCAAAGCAATCTACAGATTCAATGAAATCCCTACCAAATTACCAATGGCATTTTTTACAGAGCTAGAACAAAAAATCTTAAAATTTGAATGGAGACACAAAAGAGCCCGAATAGCCAAAGCAGTCTTGAGGGAAATAAACGGAGCTGGAGGAATCAGACTCCCTGACTTCAGACTATACTACAAAGCTACAGTAATCAAGACAATATGGTACTGGCACAAAAAGAGAAATATAGATCAATGGAACAGGATAGAAAGCCCAGAGATAAACCCATGCACATATGGTCAACTAATCTATGACAAAGGAGGCAAGGATATACAATGGAGAAAAGACAGTCTCTTCAATAAGTGGTGGTGGGAAAAATGGACAGCTACATGTAAAAGAATGAAATTAGAACACTCCCTAACACCATACACAAAAATAAACTCAAAATGGATTCACGACCTAAATGTAAGACCAGGCACTATAAAACTCTTAGATGAAAACATAGGAAGAACACTCTTTGACATAAATCACAGCAAGATATTTTTTGATCCATCTCCTAGAGTAATGGAAATAAAAACAAAAATAAACAAATGGGACCTAATGAAACTAAAAGCTTTTGCACAGCAAAGGAAACCATAAACAAGACGAGAAGACAGCTCTCAGAATGGGAGAAAATATTTGCAAATGAAGCAGCTGACAAAGGATTAATCTCCAAAATATATAAACAGCTCATGCAGCTCAATATTAAAAAAACAAACAACCCAATCCAAAAATGGGCAGAAGATCTAAATAGACATTTCTCCAAAGAAGACATACAGATGGCCAAGAAGCACATGAAAAGCTGCTCAACATCACTAATTATTAGAGAAATTCAAATCAAAACTACAGTGAGTTATCACCTCACACCAGTTAGAATGGGCATCATCAGAAAATCTGCAAACAACAAGTGCTGGAGAGGGTGTGGAGAAAAGGGAACCCTCTTGCACTGTTAGTGGGAATGTAAATTGATACAGCCACTATGAAGAACAGTACGGAGGTTCCTTAAAGAACTAAAAATAAAATTACCATATGACCCAGCAATCCAACTACTGGGCATATACCCAGAGAAAAGCATAATTCAAAAAGACACATGCACCCCAATGTTCATTGCAGCACTGTTTAAAATAGCCAGGTCATGGAAGCAACCTAAATGCCCATCGACAGATGAATGGATAAAGAAGAAGTGGTGCATATATACAATGGAATACTACTCAGCCACAAAAAGGAACAAAATTGGGTCATTTGTAGAGACGTGGATGCATCTAGAGACTGTCATACAGAGTGAAGTGAGTCAGGAAGAGAAAAACAAGTATAGTGTAACATATACATGTGGAACCTAGAAACTGGTACAGATGAACCGGTTTGCAGAGCAGAAATTGAGACACAGAAGTACAGAAAAAACGTATGGGCACCAAAGGGGGAAAGCAGTGGGGGGCGGGGGTGGTGGTGGATGAATTGGGAGACTGGGATTGACGTGTATAAACTGATGTGTATAAAATGGATGACTAATAAGAAAAGTAAATATAAACATTAAAAAAAAAGATTTCATAGCACTTATTTTATTGTGATTCAGTTTCCATTGCAATTCAGTCATCCTCATTGGATTGTGAAGTCGCTGGGGCAGGGACTTTATTTCATTCCTTGCAAACAATCGCGATCTAATTTGCTATATAACTGGCACTCAGCTAGCGCTTGTTGAGCTACTGAATGAATGATGGAAAAGTTGATTTTTCACTTCGGCCATTTGCTCCTTGTTGCAGATCATTTGCTTGGGAAGCGCGTGAGGAGACGGAATTTATTGTGCAGGTGTTTATTGGGGAGTATCCTTGGAAGGGAGGAGGAGGAAGTGGGATTAGGCCCAGGGAGAGTTGAGTTGTGATATATACTCCATGATAACTTTAGCCAAACCTGCAGGGAGTTCTGAAGCTGAAATGGCCTGTGTCAGGGTTGTCCCATGTTAGGTTGAAATGGCCCAGCCTTTATAATTCCTTTGCATTAGTCAGTCACGGGACCTGGGCCAGCATGTGAAGGGTATGGCCTGGGCCCAGTGGCTTTCTGCTGGAGCTGACAGGACATCCTTCACTGTAGGGGACCTGAGCTGTGCAACTCTGTGTTTATTGAGTTTCTACAATTTTTTCTTACCCAAATCTTAGTTAAGGCAATGTCATAATCATATTCTTCTAAGTGGTCCAGATTTTCTATTTTCGTTATAAAAGATCACTGTAATATATGTTAAATTCTGCTGTGCTGCTAAAATAGTATTTTTGTGTATAACAAATATTTTTTAAAGCTACATTAAGTCCTTGTCAGAAATGTTCAATAATTTTAGTTTAAAATTAAGAACGAGGCTTAAAAGACAAACGGATTTCCTAATCATTTTAGAAATAACCTAAAATTATTCTGTTTCATCTGTTTTGCTAGATAGTTCTTCCCCTGTCAACATATGTGGGAGAAGTTGTTTTAGATTATTGAAACTCTTGGATGAATAAGTTATCAAATTGTCAGCAGCTGTTTTTTCTAACAATAGATTTTAATGCATCAGTCATCTTTCTTAAACTTAAAAAACTTTTAAAAATTTGCCGAAAACATATTCATGGGCCTTTTCCACAACTTATCCTGCAATATCAAATTTGGCAGTGGTCTTTTTAGTCTCCCTAAGTACAGTATCAGCACTAAAAGAATTTTTGTCAATATTTAATATTTTATTTTCAAAAAATAAAATTTGCATTTGCTGGCAGCCTACTGACCCTTTGGCTCCCTTTTCAGCATTCACCACTATTAGCTGTAAAGTACTTGTAAGCCAAGAAGGGTTGGGCCCCTTTGTTTGGGTTCACATTGTGTGTCATCTGGGGATTACTGGAGGATCTCTTGTTGCTGCTGCTGTTCTCATTCAAAGGACTAATAGTAACGATAGAGTGCTTTCCACATCCTGGTCCTTTACTAGGTATTTTCCAGGAGGTGTAGTTAACCAAGAAAGAGAAATTTTCTTCTCCTTGGTGCCATCTCAATGGCGATGCTGACCATTTCCTATTTATTCCAAAAGCTCCATAAATTCTACCAACTTGAGGGACTTGTATATATAGGAAGTTTCATGTGCATTATCTTATATTAATCCTCAAGTCAGCTTTATAAAGACAAGTACTTCAGTTACTCTTTCGATAAGAAAAACACGAGGTTCACAGAAAGGTCAAGTGATTTATTGAGGGTCCTATAATAAAGAAATAGCAGTCCTCATACACTAAATCTGAGGCCAACTCTCTAGTTATCATGTTAACAAAATTTGAGTTGAGGCAGTCGAGTTCCATTTAAGAAAGGTATAAGTAGTGTACTTGTCACAAGCAGAGTGTACACGGAAGAACTAGCACTGGCTAATCCATTGACTGACTTTGAATTGTAATTTAGAGGGTTGTAACGATTATAAAAATAAATAAGCGCATTTTATTACTTAACTCAGTCCTCAATTCCCATAAGATCAATTCTCTTGTAAAACGCTATGATAGGGAGTTATACTTAAATAGGACGGATTGAATGCATACCATTTTTCTCCCCCCTGAAAAGTCCACTACAAAGAGAGTAAAGAAGCTACAGGTATTAACTGCACTGGCCAAAAAGACTGGGATGGCATCCAGATCTGCTGTATCCATTACAAGTTCTATTACATCTGCTGGGTCATACAGTGCAAATGGCTGGGCAGCTTGCACAATAGTGCGGACCTGTCATAAAACTTACCTTACTCTGGGCCCCACTGAAACATTCTAAACTAGCCACCTTACAGAGTACTTGGTAAATGATTTGCTTCTTATTCAATATATATGAGTGTATGTTGCTTCCAGAATTCAAACAGTCCTTTAGACGTTGTGCCTCCTTCTTAGTGGAAGAAGATACTAGATGCAATAACTTGGCATCTAGTACCCAACTTTGGAGGATGTATCTCAACTTGCCTCAGACCTCTCAAGCCCCAGAAGTTTCACTGAGTTGGCGGACTGCTTAAATGTTGTTGGATTTATTTCCTACTCTCTGGTTTGCGTGTATTTTGCCAGGATATTTGTACTTCTTCCTCGGCACATTCAATCAGCATGCTATCATCAATATGATGAATTAGCATCATCTCTTGTGCAATGTAAGATGAAAAAGTGTCTCTGGACTGGATTATAACATAGAGCTATAGGTTTGATGTATCCCCGGAGTAGTGCAGTGAAAGGGTATTACTGTCTTGCAAACTACTTGTTGTAGTATATATTAATATAGAGGAGAAAAGCACTCATTAGACCAATAGCTGCATACTTGGGAATAGAGACTGGGTTGATTTGCTCCAGCAAAGAAACTACATCCGGAATATCATATTCAGTTTAAGTTTGCCATCTGATTAATTTTTTTTTTAATTGGTTGGGTCTTTGGCTACTCTTCGTTGTGGTGCGCATGTTTCTCATTGCGGTGGCTTCTCTTGTTGTGAAGCATGGGCTTTAGGTGCACATGCTTCAGTAGTTGTGGCATGTGGGCTCAGTAGTTGTGGCTCGCAGGCTCTAGAGCGCAGGCTCAGTAGTTGTGGCGCATGGGCTTAGATGCTCCGCGGCATGTGGGATCTTCCGGGACCAGGGATTGAACCCGTGTCCCCTGCATTGGCAGGCAGATTCTTAACCACTGCACTACCAGGGAAGTCCTGATTAAATTTTCAATAATCCACTTCATTCCTCTTACATATAGGCTAACTAGGATAATTGAATGGGGATGTGGTTGGGATCTCTGCATTCTTCCAGAAAGGCAGTTTTGATTTTGATTTACTATTTTGACAGGCAGAGGCAGTTCTAGAGGCTTCCACTTGGCTTTTCCGACTACAATAGCCCTCACTTTTTTTGTCAGGAAAACAATATGGGGAATCTGCCAGTTGATGAGTATGTCTTTCGCAATAATGCTTTCCAGGACTAGAAAAATAACCATGCAGTGGGCTTAGCAACCCAAGAGACCTATTGTGAGCTGCATCAAAGGCAAACTCCATCATCACCTGGATTTCATTGGCCCCTACTCTGGACTTTAATGGACCTTAATCTTATTTGACCTTAATCTTATTTGAGTCCCTGGAATTAGCAACAGTTAAGCCTCACAATTAAGCATAGTCTAGTCAGTTAAGTCAGTGTCTAGTAATCTACCCCCACTCCACAATTTTATGAGTATTTTCCTTTATTCAGTTTACTGCCCTGTTAAGTTTTTCTGGGTCCCATTGGAGAAGACTAAGAAGAAAATATATGCAAAGTTTTGGCATTGTATCAGGAGATTTCTTTAAGGGAAACCAGGCTTCCATTCAGAGGACTCTGAGTTAGTGAACTGGGTCATGTCTAGAAACTGGCTAAGGCATCTTGATTCTTTTGTGGTGATTCAAGTCAGATTTCTGTTCACAAGGCTAAGAGTTCATCACTTGTAGAAGTCAAGTAAGACTTCCATAGACTGCCCATATATTTCTGTCCCAGGGACATCACCAATAACTTTGCAAGTCAAACCATTCTGATTACAGCTTCAGTCCTGGTACCCATTACAGGAACCATGCCCACTTTGTCTCTATAGGTTAAGCCCCATCCCCTGGCTCCTGCCATTCTGGAATCCCATCAATCCCATGGAATTCACCAACCTCATTTTTACAGCAACATCTCACTCTTGTTCCTAGCTTAAAGATATCATTCACTAGAAAGCTTTTCATGGATTCTGGTGTTCCCCTCACAAATGTATTTCTTAAAACTCTGTGAAGCGGGGTAACTTCTGGAATATCCTGGGACCATGGTTAAAGTTTAAATAAGTAGGTGATGATAATAATATTACTCCAACATTTTTATTTCCCTAAGCTTTTAGATAGCTTCCTAAATCCTTAGATCCTTTCTTCTTGAGTATACCAAGGAATTTTTGGTATTGCAACTTCATTTAACATAGGCCACTATTGTCTTCAAGAAAACTATTAGAGCCACACCCTGCCAAACTATCTCATTGAATCTAGACTATCTGGATTGTGTACCAAATCAATACATTCAACCCAATCCAATATTTTCAATTCTCCATCATAGTCTATCTTTAGGATCCATTCTCATATACATTATTCAGGTTTCTTCCAACATAAATTGTAAAAAGCTTAAATTGTTTTCATGTTTATGCGACCTCCAGCTAGCTCATACATTATTCCTGTTGTATTGGAGCTTGCTGGGATATGAATCTGGTTTAAGTCTTGAAACGAGTGGTGGTGAGGGTGAGTCTTAAGGATTATTCCTCTCCCTGCAAGTCAGCTGCATTAAGACAGTTTAATATGAGTTTTTAAGACAAGAGGGGCTAATGTCCTCAGATAAGAAAGGAAGGGCTGCGCCTCCCATCAAGGGTGGCCTGGTGGATTTGAGTGTTCAAGGTATATCTTCATATAAGCTCATTGTAATTTTCATATATCTCATTGTAATTTTCAGAATCTCATCCCTTTCTGATCAAAGCCCTAACCCCAACACAAAAGGCTCCACAAAATTCTGAATTTAATTTGTCCACCAGTAGGATCATATTTTGATTTTGTTTATCAGAAATTGTGGCCCTATAGCTACAGAAGATAAGGAATTTGTTCAGGCAAGTTATATGATCACGCTGGTTCTTTATCTGAACCATGGCCTGGACATTTTCAGTACTGAGCTCATCTTTTTTTCTTATGCTCCATTTACCGGCTCACTCAGAAGCGATCAACCAACCTCACAGTTTTACACTCTAATTACTACTATAGTATTCTATTAAGTTAGCAATTTCATCTTTTAAGGATGAAAGCCTTCTAGTTGGCTTTTCATTCCTGGTGACTAGAGGTGATAGTTTAACAGTCATTTTGCCTCTGCAGATCATATGACTTTCCATTTGCTACAAGACATAGGTCATTGTTACTTTTATTTTAGAATCTAGTCCCATCAGAGAACCACATCCAGATTCTCATCCTTTAGGCTCTATTTCCCTGGAATCAACTCCATTACCAACAACCATATCAGTCAGTGTTCAGGCAAGAAAACAGAAATCTCTCTCTGAATTCTGGATGTAGAATGTTTGTATAGAATCAGGACTTTGTGGTACTGAAGGAAGAGCTGGAGCAGGTGGGAGAGAGCGATCATCAGTAAAACTGCTACAAAAAGTCAGGGGGCAGGGCTTCCCTGGTGGCGCAGTGGTTGGGAGTCCGCCTGCCGATGCAGGGGACGCGGGTTCCTGCGCCGGTCCGGGAAGATCCCACATGCCGCGGAGCGGCTGGGCCCGTGAGCCATGGCGGCTGAGCCTGCGCGTCCGGAGCCTGTGCTCTGCAACGGGAGAGGCCACAACAGTGAGAGACCCGTGTACCGAAAAAAAAAAAAAAAAAAAATTCAGGGGGCAGCTGCAGAGAGTGGGAATGTGGCAGTTAAGATATGCCTGAAGCAGTTGAGTGACACCTGACACTTTTTATACACATGGCAGGAACCAGTGTAAAGCTCGTGTCTGTACACACATCTGACCATTCCACCTTCCCAGAATAATCAATTCTGGTACATTTCTTTTTTCTATTTTTCTAAATTTATTCTAAAAATAAATTTCTATTTATTTTTTAAATCTAAGTATAATTAATTTACAATGTTGTGTTCGTTTCAGGTGTACAGCAAAGTGATTCAATTATACATATACACATATTCATTCTTTATCAGATTCTTTTCCCTTATAGGTTATTACAATATATTGAGCATAGTTCCCTGTGCTATACAGTAGGTCCTTGTTGGTTATCTATTTTATGTATAGTAGTGTTCATATGTTAATCTCAAGCTCCTAATTTATGCCCCCACCCCCCTTTCCTCTTTGGTAACCATAAGTTTGTTTTCTATGTCTGTGGGTCCTGTGATGGCAAGCTCTAACCTGGACCACACAGGATATGTGACTTTGGAGAACATAGCTCTTGACCTTAAATGAGAATGGTAGTGGTGGTATGAGCTGACAGCAGGAAATCCTGTATAATGTCTAAAGACAAACAAACAAAAAATAGCTGGGATATGAAAATGTTATTTGAAAGAGACAGCAGGATGCTGTGTATGATTTCCTTAATAGAGTGCAAAATGGAGGTAGAATGGAATCTGATAAGGTACTGCTGTTCCTCTTATAAGCCTATTAATACCATTTGGTTTTTTAAAGAATGTGCAAATATTACTTTAATTTAAAAAGAAATCTAGGGCAATAGTGTTAAAGGAATATCATTTTTCAGGTAAATTAGAAAATTTTACTGTGCAGATTAAAACATTCCTATGTAGATTTAAAATAATTTTATAACTTTCAAAAGAAATGGAACATTCTGGTTGGTTGCACTACTATATTTGGACAAACTTGTCATTCTCAGACCTGGAAGAAACATAATGTCCTCTGATGGCCCACATACTAACTTGGTACATATTGCATATCAAGGATGTTCGTTTCTTTTGGTGAAGCCGTGGCCAGAGTAAGCAGCTCTTTGGGGTAAAAGTCAGGTGTCAGTTTTACCTCGAACATGATCTTGGCTGGCTGTTCATAGGGCTGGGTAGAGAAGGGTGATTTCTTCTGTCCATGGCAAATTCTGGATCTGCCAGGGCCAACAGTATTTAGATGGAGATTAAGTGATAAATGCAGCTGTCAGCTGGAGGTTTTGTTGGAAATCACAGCAAGGAGAGCTTGGCTTTGTATGTAAAGGATATAGAAAGAACTGTATGCGAACTTATTTAGATCCCTAAATGATAACTGTCAAAGACTGGAAAATCTTTTTCTTAAACATTCTTTTGGAAGAAGTGATGTTTGGAATGGAATTTATTGAGTTTTATTGTTGTTGAAGGTTTGTTCCTACATATTAACCAAAAGCAGTCCATCCTAGAAATTAGAAGTCTTCCAGAGAAGCAGAATTACATAATGCATTAAACATGCACGCTTTGGAAGCAGATTCTTCTGGTTCAGGTCCCTTGTTCTGCCTTTTGCTAGCTAAATTTCTCCTGAATCGTTCCATTGGTTTCTCTTTTTTAAAATGAAGTTGATACTCCCTACCTCACCACTTAGGAGGATTCAAAGAACTGATAATGCATATAAATTGCTTAACAAACCTTCCAGTACATAAAATATTAGCTATCATTTTCATGAATAGGTATAGGTGATTTTTTCAAAATACACCACACAAAAGCATGTTTCTACAATGTGAGGGAGTATGTATGTGTGTACAGTTGAGAACATAGGAAATTTCGAATCATGGCATGACAATATTCAGACTTTTAACTCTTGGTGTTCTTTGAAGGATAGATGATTAGAAACACTGTACAGCTGTTGAAAGGCAAACATAAACTTATGTAAATAAAGTCTCTTTATTTCTGCAGAGACACTAACAACGTAAACAGATGTTGTAGAGTTGCAGCCTAAGAGAGCTGTAAGGGGCAATGGTTTCAGCATCCTTGTGTCCCAAGGCACTGAGAGAAGAATGCTATGCTCATAGAATGCTTCAAACAAATGTTACTCTTATTATTATCATTAGCATCATTATAGGACAAAACAAAACAAGAGCAAGAATAAATATGAGTTCTCTTAGCCCAAGTTTTTAATTTTACTGATAAGTATATCAGACTTACCCAAGGTCACAAAAGGGGTATTCCCTGAGTCTGTAATGGAAAGGACTCTCTATTTCCAGTTTTTCCCTCTACTCCGTGTTGATGATAACCTACTGTATTAGTTTGTTAGGGATGCCATAATAGAATACCATAGAGTGGGGGGCATAAACAACAGAAATTTATTTTCTCACGGTTCTGGAGGTTGAAAGTCCAAGATCAAGGTGATGGTAGGGTTGGTTTCTCCTGCAACTTCTAGTTTTGGCTTGTAAATGGTCCCACTGTCTCCTCACATGGTCTTTCCACAATGCATACACATCCAAGATATCTCTTCCTCTTCCTATAAGACCACTGGTTATATTAGATTAGGGCCCCACCCAATGACCTAGTTTAACCTTAATTATCTCTTTAAAGACCCAAGTATAGTTACATTGGCATTAAGGCTTCGACATATGGATTTGGAAGAGGGGGACATAAATCAGTCCATAATGCCTACCCATGAAAATATTATTTTTCTAATATTGTTCTATGTTCTTCTCCTAAGTTGAAACCTTGCTGGATATGTCTGTGTCCAGATCTTTGTTCATAGACGTGTATGTTAAATGTTAAACCTAATCATCCCATCCTGGTACTCAGCATTCAGAGATCAGGTCAATCTGCCAAACAGAATAAACAAAAACCACATTTTCAGAACAATTCAACATTTTAATTTCAATTGTAAATTATCAGCAGCTTTGTTATATTTAAGCGAGTAGGAAATGCATTTCAGGTTAAATGGGAAAAGTTGTTATTTATATTTCTTATCAAGGTTTTATCTTGAAACTAGTTTAACAGCAGTGACAAATGCTTCTGTCTAAGTGTTTTCTGCACTCTTAAAGTTTAGTTTTCCAGGTTGAGTCTTTTTTTTCAACTTATTTATTTTATTTATTTGGCTATGTTGGGTTTTAGTTGCAGCAGCTGGGCTCTTCGTTGGGCACGCAGGCTTCTCTCTAGTTGTGGAGTGTGGGCTCCAGAGTGCACAGGCTCGGTAGTTGTGGCAGGTGGGCTTAGTTGCCCTGCGGCATGTGGGATCTTAGTTCCCCGACCAGTGATCAAACCCGCGTCCCCTGCATTGCAAGGTGGCTTCTTAACCACTGGACTACCAGGGAAGTTCCCCCCAGGTAGAGTCTTTATCAGAAAAGAAAAAATCTGGATGGGGAACATGACCTGCATGCTTCAAGGAAGTATAGCTGTAGATGGAGACAGAGGTTAGGTTGGAGGTGGAGGTAAGGTTAGAGATAGGGATGGAGATGGACATGGGTATTTCATAGATGTTTCTGTGTAGGGTTACACATTTTGTTGTTCGAGAAAACATTTTATTCCTATCCATGAACCTATATGAAGGCAAATCCATCTCTTTTCACAAACTTATGTCCCTAGTGTAAGACAACCTATTTACAGAGCCTACTGAGGGCACAGAAGTTTCAGACTCACTTAAAAGGAAATACATGTAAATGGTTGAACTGCTGGGAACCACTTTTTTGCATGAAAGAACACAGCAAGTCTTTTCCATAAATGTAATAATTATTTTATATTATAGTTGAAAACCATAGTGTTTTGATGACTCGATCAGAGCTGACACTTGGGGGCAGATGTGCCCAGGAACCAGACTGGGGCCCTGTCTCTACAGGTAGGCAGAGATGCTTCTCCTACAATGCTTGGCTCCATTTTGTAGAACAGGAACCTGAAGCCCAGAGAGATGAGTGGTTTTTAAAAATTCAACTGATGAGGAAGTGGCAGAGATGAAATGGAAGCCAGGGAGCTTGATTCTCACTGAATGAGACAGAATACAGACTGCTCAATGTTCAGCATTGCTATTTTTGTTAGCTACTGGGGAAAAAAACAACAACAAGATATATTGTGATAAATTAAACATTACTTGGATTTACGCACTCACATCTCTACAGGCTTGCGGCCATCCTTTGGAGAGTAAGAAGGTCTAAGGGCACCCTACAGGTTTGGAAACAGCTGGGAGAGTTTAGTTGTCCGATATGGCTCTTGTGAAGACCCCACCAAAATGTTTGATCCGGGGATCCATTGTCTTGGGGATAGAAACTGTAAAGGTAGCTAGTGTACATGGGGTAGCCAGCAAGCAAGTGGTCACCCAGTTATGAGAGAGACCACAGGTGACCATGGCCCATAATGGGGATCTTCATATTGGCTTAGAGTCCCACCTAAGGTATAAATTACCACTTATCTCTCACATAATCTAAATTCATCCCATTGAAAATAAACTTCTGAGAAGGTAACTCTGAAACTGGAAATTCTTTGTTTGGCTATGTTGAAAACCTTGGACATTTTCTCGTACAGAACTGTCAGGTGGTACAGAGGTTCGAGTCTCTCCTTGTTCATCACATGCCACTAAAATATAAAATCAAAACCAAATTCTTGGGAATTCCTCGGGAGTCCAGTGGTTAGGACTCTGTTCTTCCACTGCAGGGGGCATGGGTTCGATCCTCGGTAGTGGAACTAAGATCTCACAAGCTACGTGTGTGGCCAAAAAAACCAAAACCAAAACAAGTTCTTAGTATCTTTTCCTGAAATATGATACAATTAAGTGCCATTGATGCTGGTTTTTTAAGTCATAGAAGACAGATCTTTATTGCCTAGGTGAGCAATGAGAGGAAAGAAAGAACAATGGAGAATCTGTGACCACCTAAAGATACATTTTAGCCCTTGGATTTAACCTTCTCCAGTAAAACATTACTCAGAAAGGCAGTTTTTCACAAAGAACGTTAACTGTTTTTTTTGCTGTTGTTTGTTTTTCCTTTTTTTTTTTTTTCCTCTGAGCCACTTACTCTCTGGTGGAGATGCTGGAGAATGATGAGATAGTCACAAGACAGTTTAGCGATTGGAAGAAGAGTTCTAGACGAACTGTAGATGGGGAAAAATGAGCATCCATACAGTGACTGGTCAGCTGAACTTGGATGTGATTTTACACACTCTGCTGTTTGCTCCTCTGCACAAGCCATGTAGTGTTTAAATGCTAATGGAATGTCAGTATTTTCTTTAGTATTTAGACAACAGAAATCCTAAAGAGATATTTCTAAGCCTGCACACAAGTTTCCATAGCAATCTTTGGCTTGGAATAAAATTAGGATAAAGAACTCAACATAACTTTAAAATCTCAACTAAACCACAGCAACAGGTTTTACCACAAGACAGACATTTCTATTGGGAATACTGATCTGATTAAGTGTCCATAACAGAGAACTTTATTTAGCAGTACCATCTGCAGCCATAATTAGTCTGAACTTGTGAAAATGAAGAGTTTGACAGGAGATATGACATTCATTTCTGAGAAAGGAGAACTTCCTTATTTTGCATGGATGAAAGCACAGAAAAGTAATGAAAATGTATTCACTGAGATGCTACAGGAACTCGTTAGGAGCTTTTAAACAGAGAGAGGGAGAAAACTGGAAAATTACTTGCGACTGGAAGTTGAGTTAGTAACCAGCTGACTTAACACTTCTTCCTACAAGCGTAGCTTCTTTTCTGGTTGGAGCCACAGTGGATGACTTTCATGCAAACCCAGAAGCTAGAACTGCCCAAGGATGTAGAGATGCTAACCAATTATTTAAGCCTCCATGGGCACCTGGACCCCCAAGATGCAGACACCTGGGCAGTGCTTCAGAGAAACAACTGATGGAGACTCCCTGGCTCTCCAGGTCTTCTTGATTTTTAATGTGCACCCTTATCACCTGGGAATCTTGTGAACATGCAGATTCTGATTGGTCTGGGATGAGATGGGGTTGAAGTCTGCTTTTCTAACAAAGTGATGCTGGTCCCTACCTTGAGAAACTATCTAGACCACAGGAAATAGGAGAACATGGAGGCGCATCCACAGCCATTCTTTCTCACCCCAGTCACAGAGTAGGTAATTTTTTTTTGCGGTACGCGGGCCTCTCACTGTTGTGGCCTCTCCCGTTGCGGAGCACAGGCTCCAGACGCGCAGGCTCAGCGGCCATGGCTCACGGGCCCAGCCGCTCCGCGGCACGTGGGATCTTCTTGGACCGGGGAACGAACCCGTGTCCCCTGCGTCGGCAGGTGGACTCTCAACCACTGCACCACCAGGGAAGCCCAATGCTTTTGTCTTTTATCAGCTTCTTACTCTCTTTGTGGCTTTCTTGCCCTACCTCATTTGATATTTTTGCCATTTTGAGGTTTTCTGGAAACCCAGGGGATAGAAGGGACAAGAGAGTATGAACAGATTGTAAATGGTGATTTGCCCAGGACCTAAAAGAATGCTCTGTAGGGATACTCACAACCCATTTCTTATCCCTTACCTGTGTCTGGGGACAGACATTTTTGTCCTTGACTTTAATCCCACATGCCAGAATTCACCAGGATAACACTCTTGACCACTCCTGGTAGAAAGAAATTCTAGCTTTTCTTTTAATATGGAACACTAAATTTAATATATTGTATGCATTAAATCTAGTGTTTGTCTTTAAGATAAACCACTACTTTAGGAAAGACATTCTTTTTCCTTTTAAAATAATGGCTGAACCTGTTATCTAAGACCCTTGTGTATTAAACAGATTATCTAATTGACCTTCTACTGGATTGGAATTCAAAAGATCTGACTTTTTATTCCTTGCTCCATCTATCACTTATTCTGTGACCTGAGGGCAAACGATTGAACTTTTCTGGGTCTCTGTTTCCCTATTTTATAAGGTGGAAGTTTGATGAGGTGATTGCTGAAGTGTCCTCTGAAGCTATAATTCTAGAGTCCTAGTAAATATAGTAATTGAGTTAATACACTGCAAGAGTAAATTTTACTTTTGTCACCATCGTATGTTTTGGAAAACTGTTTAATTTTTGTCCCCTTTAGATTCCACATCCACGTTGAGGGCTTAATTAGCAGCATATGTACTTCAGTGAGAGATCAGTTAATTCTGGTCTTATTACTTGACCATTTCTTTCTTAGTATGTTAGAAATCTTCCATTTTGGGGGAGAAATATGCTGGGATAGGAATCATATAGTGCAATAATCTCTGTTAAGAATATTTACTTTAAAAAAATGGCAGCTTTATTGAGATATAATTTACATACCATATAATCCTATAATTTACCCTTGTACAGTGTACAATTGAACGGCTTTAAGCATATTCACAGAGTTGTGTAACCATTACCACACTCAATTTTAGAACATATCATCATCCCACAAAGGAAGTGCATAGCCATTAACAATCACTCTCATTTCTCCTCAGATCGCCCCATCCCCACCTCTAGGCAACCACTAATCTCCTTTTGCGTCCCTGGATTTGCCTATTCTAGACATTTCATATAAATGGCATCATACAATAGGTGGTCTTTGTGACTGACTGATTTCATTTAGCATGATGTTTTCAAGGTTCATGCATAGTATAGCATGAATCAGTACTTTATTTCTTTTTATTGCCAAATAATGTTCAATTATATGGATGTACCACATTTCATTTCTCCATTGATTCTCATTAGGATTATTTTCATTTCTGGTTATTATGAATAATTCTGTTATGAACATACGTACCTGTGGGTTTTTTTTTTTACATCTTTATTGGAGTATAATTACTTTACAATGATGTGTTAGTTTCTGCTTTATAGCAAAGTGAATCAGTTATACATATACATATGTTCCCATACATATCTCTTCCCTCTTGTGTCTCCCTCCCTCCCACCCTCCCTACATACCTGTGTATTTATGTGGACATGTTTTTATTTCTCTTAGATACCTAGGAGTGAAACTGATAGGTCATGTCATAACTCTATGTTTAACCTTTTTTTTTTTTTTTTTGGCCATGCCACATGGCATGTGGGACCTTAATTCCCCGACCAGGGATCGAACCCTGAACCCGTGCCCCCTACATTGGAAGTGCGGAGTATTAACCACCAGACCACCAGGGAAGTCCCCTTTATGGTTAATATTTTGAGGAATTACTAGACTATTTCCAAAGAGGCTGCCCCATTTTACATTCCCACCAGCAGTGTGCAGGGGTTCCAAATTGTCCACTTCCTTGACAACATTATTGTCTGACTTTTTGACAATAGTCATCCTGTGAGTGTAAAGTGAGATCTCATTGTGGTTTTGATTTGTATTTCCCTAATGCCAATGCAAATAATATTGAGAATATTTTCATGTGGTTGTTAGCCATTTGTATATCTTCTTTAGAGAAATGTCTATTATTCATTTTCAAATGGGGTTGTATTTTTATTATTGAGTTGTAAGTGTTCTTTATATATATGATGTACAAGCCCCTTATCAGATGTATAATTTGAAAATATTTTCTCTTAGACTGAAGACTGTCTTTTCACTTTGGTAATGATGTACTTAGAATAACAAAAATGTTTAATTTTGATGAAGTTTTTATTTATTTTTCCTTTTGTTGCTTGTCCTTTTGATGTCATATCTAAGAAACCATTGTTCAAAATCTTACACCTATTGAGAACTCCTACTCTTGGATCGAAACATTAAAAAATATATCTAAAATAATTCAGAGTTCCAAAAACTTATATATTAAACACACAAGTTGATAAACAATTTAAAGAAGTTTTGACAGAAGGACAGCTGGCCACTTGGGAAATTTTCATATCCATAGGCCATATGACACTTTGACCATTTCCTCTGTCACATCATTAGGCCAGATTGCAAAAACACATTAAAGATGCTTAATTATTTGGGGAACAACTTATCTCCTAAGGGATATAAGCCAGTTGGAAAACATGCTGAGCTCAAAATTCATAAAGCAGGCATCATGTGTCTTATTTGCCTGTGACTGGTTCATACTGAGACTCTTTATTACAGTATCTAACACTTACTGAATACTTTAAAGGACTCAATTAACTGACGAACAGCTGGATGCTCATTTAATCCTGTCCCTTCTCTCGAAATCTCTTAGACTTCTGTAAAGTGATAACCTATTAATTCAAATCACCAGCATTATATCTCATGGTGCTTTATGTTACCTAGACCAAATGAAATACTTTGAATAAAAACCAAAGTTGCTTTCTATTTTTCAAGTATTGAAAGCTTTTCTTCCTAGTTGTGAATGTATGCTTTGATACCGTAAAAGCCAAAAATGGGTTTTCTTTACTCTAAAAATGTTATTATAACATTCAAGAGACAACTAAGCATTTCCTTATAGTACCGTCTGAATGAAAGTTTCCTTTGGCACATGCTCTTCCACTCTTTGCTTCATACCTGTATATTTTACTCATTATAACCACAGTGAACATATTTTCAAAGAGTGTTTTAGGATATTGTCTTTCCAGTACACTGAAGCAAGGAGAGCCTGATATCTACATGGTTAAGAGGGTTACAGATTTGCTAATGCTAAGTGACTTTGCTCAAGGTGGTGATGTCCTATTTTTAGAGATAGATTCAAAGCGAGAGCAGTGTCTGATGACCTCGTTTGTCCTCTGCTTTGCATGATCTTTACACACCTTTAGGCTACACTTCCTATTCTGCTGAATTTTCTGCCCTCCTCCCCTTTCACAAACAGGGAAAATTATGGCTGTATTCTTCCCTTGGGCTGTGCAATTCAGCCCCTGGCCACGTCTCAGATTTCTTCCCACACTGTTTCCCCGTAGCTGGCTCTGCTCCAGACACCAAAGCCAAGAGCTTTCTTTCCTCGGAGCTTTTCACTTGCCGTCCCTTCCACTGGGAACACTGTGTGCCTGGATTTTGCGCATTTGGCTCCTTCTTAAACTTAGTCTCAGCTGAACAGGACCTCAGGGAGAACTGGTCATCCTAATCGGAGGTTCCTCTCCCTCCCCTTTCTCCCCACTTCACATCACTCTGTCTTATTTTCTTCACGGTGCTTATTTTTGAGAATCTATCATCTAAAATCTGACATGTATGGGGACTTATTTGTTTATCGTCCGTTCCCCCTCTGCTGACAAATGAATATTTCATAAGGCGGGAATCCTGTCTGTCTTTTTCCCCAGTATAAACCGGTACTTACTACCACACTTGGCATAGTAAGTCCTCCATAAATATTTACTGCATGAATAAATGAGTAAAAGTGTATACCTTAGCAAAGCTTTTTTTTTTTTTTCCCATACTGGTGTCCTTTCTTCCTTACTTTCCCTTCTGAACTGAGTGAAAGCAGGTTACTTTGGTTTTTATATTTTGTAATAGGTGTGAAAAACAACCAAAAAAGAAAGCATTCGAAAAGACATGGATGGTGGCACATGAGGTTAATGAGTATCATAATGTCTTTGAGCAGAAGCTCTGGTGTTACTCGTGACCCAAAAGCATTCCCTTGAGACACATTTTCCAATACCTTTAGTCAGGCAAAACTGCAGTGCAATAGCAACTTTCTTGATAGGTAGATGATTTGCTTCCATTCTGCTTGTGGTATAATATTCTATTTTGACATCATTTGGTGCATCTTCTGCCTGTGTTTGAGCCTGGAAACATTGCCCGATGATAAAAAGAAAGGAGAAAGTGTTCTAGTACTTTGATTGTGAATTTGATGTCAAAAATAAAGACCAGTTGTGACTGGGTTGAAAAGGGATTGAAACACTAAGAGAAAGTAGATTGCTCACGCCATTTGATTCTGAGGTTGGATCTCATGAACAATTGAATTGTCACTTCTGCACCAATCCGAACCTCAAACTATATAGTTGAATGTGTTGTCATCCTAGATCAACCAGATCTCTCAGAAAACAAGTTAAATAAATAAAAAATGGAATAAAGTTGGCCTGGCCAAATAAAATGAAAATTGACTCCAAAAGTAAAATCTTTTTTCTTCGAAGAACTAGTTTTCCTTCCTTTCCCTGGGGACATGACTCACTGCCCTTTGAACAAAACAATCATCTTGGCATTCACTTCAGGAGCTCCTCCTAGCACTGAATATTATTCCCCAATCATCCTGTAAGCCTTTTCCACTGTCCTATTCAGTCTCTTCACCAGGATGAGGGACCAGTTGTAAGAGAATTCTGCAGGGGTCTATTTCATTTCAAAGTGGGAAATGCTTGGCACCAGGGAGCACCATGCTGAGATTGAAAAATAAAATGGGAAATTATAGGTCTACATGCTAGGCTCTGGGGTTCAGTTTTTGTCAAGGTGGCAGCTGGAGATCAGGGAACAATTTACCTGCGGGGGGGGAGGGGTGGAGGGAGAAAGGATGCTCTATCAAGAAGCAGCATGTAAGAGTTTCAGACTTAAGCCATGTTCTTGATCACATAGTTTTGTTTTTTGTTTTTGTTTCTTTTTTTGCGGTACACGGGCGTCTCACTGTTGTGGCCTCTCCGGTTGCGGAGCACAGGCTCCGGACGCGCAGGCTCAGTGGCCGTGGCTCACGGGCCTAGCCGCTCCGCGGCATGTGGGATCTTCCCGGACCAGGGCACGAACCCGCGTCACCTGCATCAGCAGGCGGACCCTCAACCACTGCGCCACCAGGGAAGATTTTTTTTAACGTCTTTATTGGAGTATAATTGCTTTACAATGTCGTGTTAGTTTCTGCTTTATAACAAAGTGCATTAGCTATACGTATACATGTATCCCCCATCCCCTCCCTCTTGCGTCTCCCTCCCACCCTCCCTATCCCACCCCTCTAGGAGGTCACAAAGCACCGAGCTGATCTTCCTGTGCTATATGGCTGCTTCTCAGTAGCTATCTATTTTACATTTGGTAGTGTATATATGTTCATGGCACTCTCTCACTTCGTTCCAGCTTACCCTTCCTGTTCCCCGTGTCCTCAAGTCTATTCTGTAGGTCTGCATCTTTATTCCTGTCCTGCCCCTTGGTTCTTCAGAATCTTTTCTTTTTTTTTTTAGATTCCATATATATGTGTTAACGTACGGTATTTGTTTTTCTCCTTCTGACTTACTTCACTCTGTATGACAGTCTCTAGGTCCATCCACCTCACTACAAATAACTCAATTTCATTTCTTTTAATGGCTGAGTAATGTTCTACTGTATATATTTGCCACATCTTCCTTATCCATTCATCTGTCAATGGACACTTAGGTTGTTTCCATGTCCTGGCTATTGTAAATACAGCTGCAATGACCATTGTGATACATGACTGTTTTTGAATTATGGTTTTCTCAGGGTAATGCCCAGTAGTGGGATTGCTGGGTCGTATGGTAGTACTATTTTTGGTTTTTTAAGGAACATCCATACTGTTCTCCATAGTGGCTGTATCAAGTTACATTCTCACCAACAGTGCAAGAGGGTTCCCTTTTCTCCACACCCTCTCCAGCATTTATTGTTTGTAGACTTTTTGATGATGGCCATTCTGACTGGTGTGAGGTGACACCTCATTGTGGTTTTGATTTGCATTTCTCTAATGATTAGTGATGTTGAGCATCCTTTCATGTGTTTGTTGGCAATCTGTATACCTTCTTTGGAGAAATGTCTATTTAGGTCTTCTGCCCATTGTTGGATTGGGTTGTTTGTTTTTTGGATATTAAACTACATGAGCTGCTTGTAAATTTTGGAGATTAATCCTTTGTCAGTTGCTTCATTTGCAAATATTTTATCCCATTCTGAGGGTTGTCTTTTCGTCTTGTTTATGGTTTCCTTTGCTGTGCAAAAGATTTGAAATTTCATTAGGTCCCATTTGTTTATTTGTGTTTTTATTTCCATTTCTGTAAAAGGTGGGTCAAAAAGGATCTTGCTGTGATTTATGTCATAGAGTGCTCTGCCTATGTTTTCCTCTAAGAGTTTTCTACTGTCTGGCCTTACATTTAGGTCTTTAATCCATTTTGAGTTTATTTTTGTGTATGGTGTTAGGGAGTGTTCTAATTTCATTCTTTTACATGTAGCTGTCCAGTTTTCCCAGAACCATTTATTGAAGAGGCTGTATTTTCTCCATTGTATGTTCTTGCCTCCTTTGTCATAAATTAGGTGACCATATGTGCATGGGTTTATCTCTGGGCTTTCTATCCTATTCTATTGATCTACATTTCTGTTTTTGTGCCAGTACCATACTGTCTTGATGACTGTAGCTTTGTAATATAGTCTGAGGTCAGGGAGCCTGATTCCTCCAGCTCCATTTTTCTTTCTCAAGATTGCTTTGGCAATTCGGGGTCTTTGCATTTCCATACAAATTGTGAATTTTTTTGTTCTAGTTCTGTGAAAAATGCCATTGGTAGTTCGATAGGGATTGCACTGAATCTGCAGATTGCTTTGGGGAGTATAGTCAATTTCACAATGTTGATTCTTCCAATCCAAAAACATGGTATATCTCTCCATCTGTGTATCATCTTTAATTTCTTTCATCAGTGTCTTATAGCTTTCTGCGTACTGGTCTTTTGTCTCCTTAGGTAGGTTTATTCCTAGGCATTTTATTCTTTTTGTTGCAATGGTAAATGGCAATCCTACCTCAAGAGACAAGAAACATCTCAAATAAACAACCTAACCTTACACCTAAAGCAATTAGAAAAAGAAGAGCAAAAAATCCCAAAGTTAGCAGAAGAGAAGAAATCATAAAGATCAGATCAGAAATAAATGAAAAAGAAATGAAGGAAACGCTAGCAAAGATCAATAAAACTAAAAGCTGATTCTTTGACAAGATAAACAAAATTGATAAACCGTTAGCCAGACTCATCAAAAAAAAAAAAAAAAAGGGAGAAGACTCAAATCAACAGAATTAGAAATGGAAAAGGAGAAGTAACAACTGACACTGCAGAAATGCAAAGGATTATGAGAGATTACTACAAGCAACTATATGCCAATAAAATGGACAACCTGGAAGAAATGGAGAAATTCTTAGAAAAGCACAACCTTCTGAGACCGAACCAGGAAGAAACAGAAAATATAAACAGACCAATCACAAGCACTGAAATTGAGACTGTGATTAAAAATCTTCCAACAAACAAAAGCCCAGGACCAGATGGCTTCACAGACAAATTCTATCAAACATTTAGAGAAGAGCTAACACCTATTCTTCTCAAACTCTTCCAAAATATAGCAGAGGGAGGAACACTCCCAAACTCATTCTATGAGGCCACCATCACCCTGATACCAAAACCAGACAAAGATGTCACAAAGAAAGAAAACTACAAGCCAATATCACTGATGAACATAGATGCATAAATCCTCAACAAAATACTAGCAAACAGAATCTAACAGCACATTAAAAGGATCATACACCATGATCAAGTGGGGTTTAACCCAGGAATGCAAGGATTCTTCAATATATGCATATCAATCATTGTGATACACCATATTAAAAATGGAAGTAGAAAAACCATATGATCATCTCAATAGATGCAGAAAAAGCTTTTTACAAAACTCAACACAGATTTATGATAAAAACCCTCCAGAAAGTAGGCATAGAGGGAACCTACCTCAACATAATAAAGGCCATATATGACAAACCCACAGCCAACATTGTTCTCAATGGTGAAAAACTGAAACCATTTCCTCTAAGACCAGGAGCAAGACAAGGTTGTCCACTCTCACCACTGTTATTCAACATAGTTTTGGAAGTTTTAGCCACAGCAATCAGAGAAGAAAAAGAAATAAAAGGAATCCAAATCAGAAAAGAAGAAGTAAAGTTGTCACTGTTTGCAGATGACATGATACTATACATAGAGAATCCTAAAGATGCTACCAGAAAACTACTAGAGCTAATCAATGAATTTGGTAAAGTAGCAGGATACAAAATTAATGCCCAGAAATCTCTTGTATTCCTATACACTAATGATGATCACATAGAATTTTAATTCTACACTAGCATGTGGGGTCGAAATGTAAGAAGAGAGAAAATGGAAGAAGTATAAGAGAAAGAAAGAGTAAGGTATTGGGGGCCATTGGTAGACTGAAATATTCACATAAAGGAAGACCTCCTGTCCCACACCTCTTAATCCAGAAAATGCACTTTCTGATAAGTCATCCAAAACATATGAGGGAATGTAAGAGTACAATGTTTATTTTTAAAGTAAATTTCTTCAGTTCTTGGAGGGATTTTCCAATGTTTACAAGAATCACTTATTTACACACCTCTAATTATGTAACTATAACCATAAAATCCCCTAAATTAATGTAAAATATTTTAATATAATCATATTTAACTTTTATTAATTGTCCATTGTGCTGTTTTGAATGTCTTACTTTTATCACTAATTTCTTCCTCAGACCCTCCCTATGAAGACATAATAGGCTCTTTTATTATGTCTGTTTTATAGATGAGAACATTGAGCCATGGCGTAGATGAGGAACTTACTCAAAATGGTAAAGAAGTCTCTAGGAACAGACTTGCAGATATAAATGTATTAGAAGATGGAGAACATTATTAGATCCAAGAAATTTGACAGTGCTACAATAGTATTATATAATACACAGTCCATCTAAATAAGTGGGTGAACTTTGGAGACTTAGTAGAGTTTGTCCTTGAACTTGGTTAGGCACTAGATTTCTTTTTCTACTTTGACTGGGTTATTAGAAAGAGTTGTTTCTTAGAATACACCACTTTGTCACATTCAGTGAAAAAGGTGACCATCCAGTTTTTTCTTTTAATTTTTTGTTGTTGTTGTTGTTTTTGGGGAGGTATACTTGTTGGAAAAATAGACACTCAGAATACCCAGTGCTTGGTCACACCCATTCAAGAGCAAATGGGATAGCTCTTCACTTTAGAAAGAAGGACGCCAGCAGAATTTTTCCAGGGATTCTAATCCAGGTAGGCTGAGCAGTGAGTGGTTCATTCATACATTTATTCATCAAATAATGTTTGGATACCTATTATATATCAGATACTCTTCTAAATCTTAGGAATAAAAATATGCATAACTTTAAAACCTTTATAATTGCCATAGCCTCTTCCCTTAAAGAGTTGAGTTCACTGAGGAGATGGACTTGGAAACAGGAGGATGATCGGAGACTGAAGAATATGTAACCTTACCATGAGGGACTTCCCTGGCAGTCCAGGGTTTAAGACCACGCTCCCAATACAGGGGGCATGGGTTTGATCCCTTGTCAGAGATCTAAGGTCCCGCAAGCTGCCCTGGCGTGACCAAAAAAAAAAAAAAAAAATAGCCTTACCATGAGAGCTGGGGTGGCAATGAGAAGTGGAAAGCATTTCAGGTAGGCTGGACTGTATGGGAAAATGCACTGATGAGAAGCTATGTAAGACGACTAGAGATCAGTTAGAAAGGATTCAGGATGATTTTGGAGATGACTTATCTATTACTGACACTAGACATGACATTCTAGGGCCCCATCTGCTATTGTCCTACTATATATATTCAAGACAGCTTCCTTTCTCCAATACTCCCTACCACCTAAACAAACCTGGAACAGCTCCTTCCCTTTCCCATGGCCCCTTTGGTTAGAATATGCTATATTCATTCAGGGCTTACTATGACTCAGACAAAGAGCTAAGCACTTTCATTCGTTACCTCATTCATCTTTAGAAAACTTCTACAAAGTGGTTTTCTTTATGATGACTCTTTCACCAACAATGCAATCCTACAGAAGAAAATTTCAAGATGTCTTAGTTAATAAATAGCACAACTGGGACTCAAAACAACGTCTATTTAACACTAAAGTCTATGTTCTTAAATTGTCACTCTTCTGCCCTCCCTAAGAAGAAGCTAAGCCTTTTGTGATATTTCCTCTTCCAGTCCTTGTAAAAATGCAAATTGTGACTATTACAGGTGAACGATTTCACAGAGTGAGTGGACAGCCTTAGTGTTGATGCTTGGAGAAGGTAACGAATTCTCTTTTCAAAAATAAACATGTTGGTTATTTCAAACCAATTTTATCTGGTTAAAATAAAAGGGGATGATCCATAGTGTAAATATCTTTGTATGGCACACCCCAATGAAGAGAAAGGACTCTGCTTCCCACGAGTCCTCTTCACCCACAAGAACACACATGACAATTTTTATCTCATGCTCCATGTTCTTTATTATCTAGTAGATATCTTCTATTATTCTGTTGTAGAAACATACACATAAATTACAGATAATAGTCTATTTATATATATATATAGTCTATTTTTATATTATACCTTTTATTATATGATAGACATATGCCAGAGACTCAAACAGGAATGATTCACTTTTGGGTTATCTTGCAATTCAAAACCTCAAAAACTATTGAAGATTTGCCGTCAGCAAATCAGTATGGAAAGAAAAGGAGACCTGAGTTTTGGTTTCAGATCTTCAACTAACTAACTCTGTAGGTGGTTACTTTGAGCGTCAATTTCCTAATCTATGGGATGTGGAGAATACACAATTTCTAACGTCTTTTTCAATTTCCAGAGTGCAGTCATTCTAATGGTTTAGCGGTTTCCATGCCCTAATTGTTAAAAAGCAACTCAGAGGCCTTTCTGTTAGCATAGCTGACGAGCAGTTAATTCTTTTCTTTAACCTTGGCCAGAATGGAGTAAGTCGCTAATGTCTAGTAAATCTGAAAGAATGAGAAACAAGACTGGGTTTTAATGGGTAAGGAACAACCTAGATGATCCAAGTCTGAATGGGTCCTGGAATAAGCTTCCTGGTGGTTAGGAAGTAGAATGAGGACAACAGGGAAAATTATAAAGCTCTGCATACAATGACTCGGTCCCAGCTTGATCCTGAAGCTTCCACTCGGTTGGTGAAACGACAGTGCTGCCTTGAGTAGCCAGACAGGCAGCAACCCGGATGTCTCCATGTGCCTGCAGAGATACTAAGTAAACTCATCCATAGAAAATGAAAGGAAAATTCAATTTAATTGAATGGCAACTCCCTTTCAATGAAGAGGGAGAAAAGCAGACATCCTTAGGTCTCTCAGTCATATCCTGAGGGGAGGGTTATTTATAATCAGTCAAGGCAGGATTTTCTATCTTTAGGCTTTGGAAAAAGTGCAATGTAAATGAAAGATGAGCCTCCTTTCTGTCATGGAGATATATGCTACAATTTGCAGAAGGAGATGGAGCAGTTTGAAAGAAGTTATAATTGACTTGAGCCAATAGCACACAAAGCACAGCTCCAGCTTCTACTGCTATCAGGTAATTATTTGATACATTTCAGGCTTGGTGAACAATCTTGGGGGCCATAAACAAGTACTGAGTTCAGTCTCATTCTCTGCAGAGCTCACAAACAGGGTTTATCTCCCCTACATAAAAAATGTTAGACGTGCTTCCTTACCGTGTACAAAGATGTAATTCGGCAGCCTGAGAATACGTGAAAGTCAGGTTGGCGGCAGAAGCTTAAGCAATTTATAAATAGCACCACAAAGCCTTCGTTACTTTTCAGGCTTTGCATTAAGGTAGGTTCTTGTTATTTTGTGGTGGTTTTAGAAAGTGACTATCATTTCCAAGTTAAGCTTTAAGGAGCACACTGGTCGATCATTCAGTTTAGGGTTCACGTTCAGGGAGATGAATTGATTCACTACTTCACAAACACTGGAAAGAAACAAAATGCTTTGGTAAACACAGCAAATTACAGACTGTTACAGGTGAGTGATTTCACTAAGTTAAATGGAAAGTGAGTGCCCATGGCTGGTGAGAGCAACAAATTCTCTTGTTCCATTTTATGGAAATGCTTTGGTAAGCAAACATTTAAAATTATGCTTTTGTATATGCTAACTATGAAGAGTCTATCTGTCACTCCAAAATGATTTGAAGTTTACAACATAGGAAATAACAGTAAAATGAATATAGTAGACACAGAATGTGAGAACCAAGGGAGAAAGGAAAACTCAAATGAGTCAACTTAAGGGTTAAGGGAGTTAGTGTGACCAGCTTTAAGTTGGGCACTGAGCTTTCTGGCACCTGGGTAGTGTTTATTCACTGTCTACTCTAGACCCAGCTCTGAACTGGCTTTGTGCTACTGGGGAAAAGCTAAAATGCTGTTAACAGCAGTTTAGCTCAAGCCTTCTCTCTTTGTCTATGTGTAAACATTTGGCCATTTCACTCTTTATAAGCACTTTCACTACAAAGAGTGTGATTGCAATAAACCATGCAGTGCACTAAACACTAAATATGTGTTATTTTAGAAAAATATTTAATTTTTTTCAACGGTTAATACATGACATGGCACGACTTTCAAAAACATAGAGCAGCATGCCGCAAAACGTCCCCCTTACTCCTGTATACCCTTACCTACCCAGTTATCTCTCCAAGTACCAGGTCTTTTTTTTTTTTTCAGTATATTTCCAAGAATAATTTACGCAGAAGTAAGTATATACATGTGTGTGTCTATAGTCCATTAATTATTTTACACTAATGGTGGAATCTATATACATATTCTGAACTTTGCCTTTTCCATTTAAATTTACATCCTGAGGAGTGTTCCAACGGCTACCTGGGGAGCTACCTCATTCTCATTATAAGACTAATTATTATATCATGGTGAGACAGCGTAGTATGGTGGTCAAACCCTGAACTTGGAATACGTTTCTCCTGGATTCAAATACCAGTCCTGTCACTCAATATATGTGTCATCTTGGGCATGTTACTTAACTTCTTGTCTCATATGTAAAATGGGATAGTAGTAGTATTGTACAGTAGTAGTATTGTTGGGAAATTATGTGAGATAGTATATGTAATGTAGAGCACTTAGAATAGTATATGGTTCAACCAAAGACTATATATAATTATTTATTCACTTAGACATTTTGAAATTTTTGTATTGATTTGTATTAATGTCCTTTAAACGTTAAGGGCCATACCTTATTGCTTTAAAAAAAATTTTTTTTATTGAGATATAATTGACATATAACATTATATTTGTTTCAGGTGTACAACATAATGATTCAATATTTGTATATATTGTGAAATGTTCACAACAATAAGTCTAGTTAACATCCATCACCATATGTAGTTACAAAATTATTTTTTCTTGTGATGAGAAATTTAAAGATTTATTTTCTTAGCAAATTCCAAATATACAATACAGTAATATTAACTATAGTCACTAGGCTGTACATTACATCCCATGACTTATTTTATAACTGGAAGTTTGTACCTTTTGACTCCCTTCACCCATTTCACCCACCCCTCTGGCAACTACCAACCACCAATCTGTTCTCTGTATCTAGGAAGTAGGGGATTTTTGTTTGTTAGTGCTTTTTAGATTCCACATATAAGTGAAATCATATAGTACTTGTCTTTCTCTGTCTGACTTATTTCACTTAGCATAATGTGCTTTAAACATTAAAGACCATAGTTTATTACTTTTCTATATTTTATTTTTGTCTTTATGATAATTTTTACCATGTAGACATTTTTGGGTTTATATATTTCAAATAGTCAGCTTTTCCATTTATTTTTCCTGGATTTTGTATCTGATTTAGAAATGCCTTTTCTACTAGCACACAAACTGTAATTTCATGGTCCTACTTTTCACACTTAAGATTTTGGTCCATCTGAATTTTATTGCAGTGATACAGTGATTCAGTGTTGGTTAGATGACTAACCAATTCCCTCATCACCATTTACTAAATAATTTCTATTTTTTCTACTGATAGAAATACCCTAAAACAAAATCCTTCATGTATTTGGTTCTATTTATATATTCTTTTTGATCTATCGATCCATTCACAATAAGACACTCTAGTAATCCATTAGGCTTTATAATGCAATTCATTAACCTCACTCAGATATTACGTGGAAATTTTTCCTTGTTGATTTTTCTGTATCAACTTTAGAATTTGTCTGTCTATTTTTTCAAGGCCTAGTCATTTTCTTGGGAAAGTTATAAATTCACAGGTTAAATTAGAAAGAGTTGGTAGCTTGATGACATTGAGTTTTCTTATCTAAGATTATGATATATATTTTCTTTAAGTCTTTGGGTACCTAAATAGTGCTTTAAAGTTTTCTTAATATGGGGTTTTCATATTTCTTATAACATTTGGTCTTTGATAATTTACTTTCTTTTTTGTAACTGCTGCTTTCATTACACTGACTGGTTCTTGTTTTAATATATGATACAGATATAGCTACCGATACATAGATTCTACTGATTTGATTACTTCTAATGGTTTTTTGAGTTTCTTGAGTTTTCTGAGTAAATGATCGTACCATCTGCAACTGACGACACTTGTATCCATACCCTTTCCACTTTTTATACTTCAGTTCTTTTTCCATTGATAGTGGTCATCTCAGTTTTCGAGAGGAAATTTTCCACTGCTTCTCACTTTGTATAATTCAGGCCTTTAGTTTGATAAAGACATATTAAAGGCTTATCTTTCTCTTACCATGGTTTAAATTTTTTTCTTATAAATAATGGGTGTTGAAATTTTTACTTTTGAACAAATTATTATAGTGAATTATGTTAATATATTTTTATCAGTGAGCCATACTTATACTACAAGAATAAAGACCACTAGATTGTTTTGTATTATTGCACTCTTAATGTGCTGCTGAATTTCCTCCACTGATAGTCTGTTGAGAATTGTTTTGAATACACTTTTAGGTGGGTACTTTTTGGATCATTGCACATATATAAGTTAAATTACTCCTAGACCTACCATTTTCAGGAGGCTCATGGGAATAAGGGCACTAGCCATGTTTTAGGCTAGCAGAAATTCTTTTATGATGTATAATTTTATATGAGAGTGAACTTAGTGCTATTCTTCCCAATCCCTCAGATTGGTAGCAGCAGCATTGCTCATCATGCAGTGTATGTCTCCTCTCACTTCTCCATTGGCAGACCACTTCCTACAAATAGGGTGTATCTGCGTGATGTCGCTCACTGTCCACTTTTCTTTTATCCTCTTTGTATCAGCGTGGATTCAGGGCAGCTTCCACCTCCACCACAATTCTGCTCTCCTCCTTCCATTCTTCAGTTGTTGGTTTTGCTTTGTGAGCTTTTTCAAGGTCTGCATCTGGTCCTCTCTGCTTCTTCAGCCACCTTGTGTGACCTTCCCTTCCTCTGCCTGCCCTTTCCTCATAGTTGTTCTCTGGTGTGAAAGACGTCTCTTGGTTTCTTTAGTTGTGAATGTATGCACTGTATCTGTCCTCCTGGATGTCTGGTTAACATCATCTTCACCAGCATGGTCAAATCACAAGAGCAATATTTTTATTGTTATTAAGTCCTAATTCTGACAACCAGTTTGGGTGTGGGCACATGACCCTGTGAAAGAAATATTTCCTTTTCCCTGTCGGTATGAGAAGCCAAGGCTCATCATTTCCCCTTTTCTCAGTCATATAATATTGTACATTAAAGAAAAAGATTGCCACATTCATCATTAAACAGTCAGCTCTATCTCCATCTTCTGCTCCTTTCCTGCCCTGGGACCTCTGTCAGGGGAGAAATCACCTCCCCTTGTCCTTCTTCGCCACTGACTTGGCTATTTCTAGCCTGCATGCAATATTTATAAGATAAAATGTCAGTGGAATTTGATCTAACTCACCCTGTAAAGAATGTCACCAGAAACTGGACAAATACTTTCTCAGGCCCTTTCATGCCTGGCAGCATCTACATTGTCTGAGATGCACATCCACTCTCTTCCTTTTCCAGAGCTTCCTTATCTTTCAAAGCTCAGCAAACATCCTGTCTTTTTAAAAAGACTTCTGTGACTGCCAAGCACACAGAGAAGCCTCTCTTCTCTGAGTTCTTTAATTCCTTCTTTCCTTTCTTCTATGGTGATATGCTGAGGGAGCTAAAGACATGCATCTAGAGACAGACTGCATGCATTGGAGTCTCAGTTCTGCAACTCACCAGCTGGAGAACCTTGAGGACTAAGCTCTCAGTGTCCTAACCTAAAATAGAGGACAATTGTACAGTATTTCTTAAAAAAAATTTTAATAATAAAGATGGCATTATAGACTTATTAGCTTAATTAAATTAACAAATGTTACTGATAGATAGGAAGCATTATGTAAGTGCTAATAGTTATTTATAAATATTTAGTTTTTGCATTTAGCATTTAGCACCACTATGTACCAAACACTGCTAGGTGCTTCAGCCAGTGCTTTTTCTTGGAGGAAGATGTGGTTCCAAAATTCTTTTTTGATAAATTGTATGGTATGCCTATGTTTAAAAATAACTTTATTGAGGTATAACTTTTGTACAAGAAAAAGTACGTATTTAAAGAGCACAGTTTGATGAACACTGGTAGGTGTATACTCCCATAAAACACGACCACAATGAAGATAACAAATATTTCCATCTCTCTTAAAATGTTCCTTGAGCCTTTTTGCAGTCCTCACTTTTTTTTTTTGCGGTACGTGGGCCTATCACTGTTGTGGCCTCACCTGTTGTGGAGCACAGGCTCCGGACGCACAGGCTCCGGACGCGCAGGCTCAGCGGCCATGGCCCACGGGCCCAGCCGCTCGGCGGCATGTGGGATCTTCCCGGACCGGGGCACGAACCCGTGTCCCCTGCATCGGCAGGCGGACTCTCAACCACTGCGCCACCAGGGAAGCCCCTCACTTTCTTTCATCTATGTCTCTAGGCAATGATCTGCTTTCTGTTCCTATGGATTCATTTGCATTTTTTAGAATTTATATAAATGAAATTATACCGTTCTCTTTGTATCTTTTTTTTCCATTTAGCACGACAATTTTGAGATCCACCTAAATTGTTGCATGCATCAAGAGTTTGCCCTTTTTATTACTTATTATTATTCCATTGTGTGGATATACCACAGTTTGGTTACTCATTGAGCTGTTGATGGACACTGGATTGTTTCCAGTGTTTGGATATTACTAATTTAGCTGTTCTGAACATCCATGTACAGGTCTTTCTGTGGTTGCTTTCATGTCTACTGGACTGAAACTCCTGGGTTATATGATAAGTATATATTTAACTTTTCATGAAATAGGCAAACTGTCTTTCACTGCCCCTGTGCCCTTATTCCTCTTCCTCATATAACTTACCAATATTTGGCAAATTGATGTTGAAGGAATTCCAGGTATAAGGGGAAGCATGCTTCTGTGGCATACAAGAACAAAGAAAACTTTCCAGTTTTCCTTCATCTGTTAGGTTAAAGCCCAAGCAAATCATGATAAGCTCTGTAAGTGCAAGTTACTGGCCCTTCTCACTGGTACGTGAGAGGCTCACAGAATCTGTTTTTTGAATAACTGTTTGAATAAATGAAATTTGAACAAATATTTATTTTGTGGTCCACCTGTATGTTGATGTGTGAATTTGTTCCTGACAAACAAATAGAGTTGGAACTTGCTTTTAAAAAAATAGATTTTAGAATGATGTATTTATTGATGTATGTCCTGTCTCAAAAGATAGCAGTGATACAGAAGCAATTGTGATTCTCATTTTATGTGTTGTCCTTACATTGGCTTGTTTGTGTTCTATACAGATGTGTCTAAAACCCCAAAGTAAGATATAACTTCTTATAATTCTTTTGAAGGCAGTTATTCTGTATATTTGTCCACCATAGCACTGAAGACACAACATAAGAAATATGCTCTAGGTTGTCATTTTATGTTTGCCAACAGATTGAATGGTAATATCTATGATTTCAAGGCTATCTGAAATTCATTCATTCAACACTTATTTATTGAGTAAGCACTGTATTGCCAGGTACTACTTTTGGGGATATGGAAACATCAGTGAACAACAAAGGCAAAAATTCCCGCCCCTACAGAGTTTAAATTTTTGTGTCTAGGGGGTGGCAGGAAATAAGTAAAATAAGTAAATGAAATGTCTGATCCACCACATGGCAACAAGTGCATTGAAGAGAAATGAAGTAGGATGGTATGGTGATGAGGAAGCAAGCCACATAGACATTGGCAGAGAAACACTTCAGGCAGAGAAAGAAACATGTACGAAAGACTTGAGGTGGGAGAGTCCCTGGCAAGGGGCATCTGGATAACATCAGGGAGGCCAGTGTGACTGAAGTCAGGTGAGGGGTGAGGGGATATGAGCTCAGGTCAGCAAAATCCCAGTGGATGAGGTCAGGTCTTCTTGGTCAGTGTAAATATATCGGAGTTCTCTCTGAGTGAGCTGGAAAGATATGGGAAGATATGAACTGATGAGTGACATAATTTATCTTATTTGTTATCATGATCACTTTGGCTCTAGTGTCGAGAATAGACTGCAGGACAGAAATAGATCCTTAAGGAGACTGGTTGGGAGTCTATTGTAATTGTCCAAGGGAGAGATAGTCATAACTTGAACTTAGGTGACATCAGCGGAGGAGGTGAGAAGTGTGAGAAGTCGGGTGATGTTTAAAGCATGTTATTGCAAAGCCTCTAGACACCGGAGTGGCAGTGTGGAGTGGCCAATGGGATATACACGTCTAGAGTTCAGGGGAGAAGTACAGAGTGAAGGTCTAAATTTTGGAGTCAGCATGTAAAGATGGGCCAGGGTGATAGTACCAAAGGAATGCAGTAGTTAGGGAAGATGTCCAAGGCCTGAACTCTGGAGGACTCTAATAATAAGAGGTCAGAGAGATGAAGACAAATCAGCAAAGGAGACTGAGAAGGAGCAGCCAGTGAAGTAGGAAGAACAGCAGAGTTTAGAGTCCTGGAAAGCAAAAAGTGTTTAAGGAGGACAGACAGGAGGTCAAAGCTGAGGTTTTAAGAGATATGGGGACATATGCATATGTATACCTGATTCACTTTGTTATAAAGCAGAAACTAACACACCATTGTAAAGCAATTATACTCCAATAAAGATGTTAAAAAATCAAATCAAATCAAATCAAAAAAAAAAAAGCTGAGGTTTTTAAGGATGACCAAGGGATAATGGTATGGAAGGGCCCATGATGAGCAAAGAGAGTGTCCACCCCACCTCTGTGGTTGCTAGCACAACCAGACATAAGATAAAAAGTCTGGTAGCTCTTGAGACAGTGAGGACTTTATTTTTAGTTGCAGATAACTACTACTAGAGTTGGCTTAATTAAGTCAGGGATGAGTCTTATCGACTCCTACCTGCTATAGCGCTAGAGGAGCAAGCAGTGTTTGCTGGGGCTGTCCATACATTTTGATTTAAAAATATGCTGTGCATAAAAACCAAGGTGGTGCTTCAACTTATGAATAATACAGGTTATGAGTGCCTGGACAACCTGTTGAAAGGGAGAAGTACTGCATTGCTCCCCAGGTTCAAGTCTTACCCCTGTGGTCATGGACTTCAGATGACCTCTTTTGTCTGGTCAGTTAGTTAAGTTACAGAACCTAAACCAGCAAGGAAAGAAGACACAAAATAAGTCTTCTGAGGATGTAAAAAAGATTTCCAAAACTTTTATTGAGGGTTCCTGGGATGTTTGGGAGTTTAAGGATCTCATGTCTGTTTTAAGAGATTATTTTTGGAATCATAATGAATTTAACTGTGGTCTTTAAAAAAAATATTTTTGTGCCCTAGAAGATGTATTCGTCTGAAGAGTATAAGAAGGTCTTTATTTTTTGTTTTAATATTATTCATTTAATAAAATAGCATTTGTGACAGAAATAAAAATATCATCTAATTCTATGTATTTTAATGTATATATCTCAAATAACAAAGGATCTGGACTTCATTGTGTAAGATACTCCCTTGCTCTGATATGGCACCTTTGTTCCATTTAATTAAGTTTTCAAAAAGTTTACACACATCAAATGTGATATGCTACCTATGTTTATAAGATACAGTTCCTGATTTTAATTCTCTCTTCAATTTTAAAATTTAATTGTGAAAACTCCAAATCTCCATCAACATTCACAGTAAACAGAAGTAGTTCAAGTGTATCTTCCAAAATTTACTACTTAAAATGAAAAAAAAAGTATGGAAAGAATTTAAAGAATTCCCAGAAATTGCAAAAGGGTTGCAATTCTATTCCATGCTAATGAATAGCTCCTTGAGGAAAATCAGCTCTCTTATTAATATAATATCTGGCTTGCATCTTGCATAAATAAAAACACAAGAACAGGATAGTAGTAATGGAGAAGGGAAGAGGGAGGAAAGAATGGGGGTTTTCTAGCATAATAATCTCTAACAGTCAAGAAATCTAATCAGAAGAAATGTCATCTCATGAGACTCTCCTCAGGAAAATTCCACAGGAGAAGGCAAAGCCTCATGGGACCACAACAAAAACAGTGAATCAGGTAATTAAAAAAAAAAAAAAAAGACAACTAAAACAGAATGCATTGACTGAAGGACTCCATTCAGTCAAAACAGCGATCATCAATGGCGTCTCTGGGGACCATTTATGACTTTAACCACAGGAATTCCATCACTTAGTTAGTATGTTTTAAAAAGCACTGTTTTGTTCTCATCTGCATGATCAGATTTCTGTTTTTTCCTTTGTTCATTGTCAGTCTGGAAGAAGAGAACATGGCTAATTAAAGACATAAACAGAAGCTAATTCTCATTCTATTACATGAATGAGTGGAATGGTTCCTCCTCTATAGGAAACGCCATTTCTGACAATTTTGTTAGCAGTCAGCTTGATACTAAAGTTGAATGTCATTGATTCTCCAACTAAATCTCGTGTGAGTTTTCCAGATCTGGAAACTGAAGCAATGAGTTGAAATTATGTAGTAACATTGACCAGTGTCAAGAAGTAAAAAATCAAATGGCAAAATTGTAAAATAATAATAATGAAAATGTGACTGAGGGCTTTTGGTGGTATTTGTTCTTGTTGTTTAAGGAATCAGTTAGCTACCTTGAATTTGACAAGGTATACCTCGTGCTATCTTTTATGGTACTTTCTTCCCAGATACTATGAGAGAAAAGAGTGGCAAAGGGAAAGCCAGTTTCTTGTTTCTGTTCTGCTTAGTGAAATTTCCATAATTCTGGAGCCATAAATCGGCCACTTAGTTGAGTCACACAAATAAGTCTGTATAACAAAACAGATATATAAAAGAAAATATTAGGAAAGTGTGAATCATTAAAAATGAAAAGTAGAATCAATGACACAAAATATTTATTTCTCTAGGTTTCCTAAAATCAGGTACATCAGTGTTTGTGTTGATGAAATTTTTTCTCTGCCCTTCTCATATTAATCAATTTTCTTTTATTTATGACTTGATAAGAACTTTCATAAAATACAAAGTCAATTAGAATTTTCAGTGATATTTTGGCAATAAGATTATTTTTTCCAATTATATGTACCAATTTAGCTAATAATATACTTTTGGAATCCATAAATTCCCACCCACTAATTCTGTTTCTAAGAATTTTTCCTAATTGAATAGCTATGCAGAAAAATATGTAAGAAAAGTGTTTATTTTTACCATTTTTATAATACTGAAGATTGGAAACAAACCAAATATTTGTTTTTAATTTTAATATTTTAATTTTATTGGAGTATAATTAATTTACAATGTTGTGTCAGTTTCAGGTCTACAGCAAAGTGATTCAGTTATACACATACATATATTCATTCTTTTTAGGTTCTTTTCTCATATAGGTTATCACAGAATATTGGGTAGAGTTCTCTGTGCTATACAGTAGGACCCCGTCGGTCATCTATCTTTCATAAAGTAGTGTGCGTGTGTTCATCCCAAGCTCCTGATTATCCCTCCCCGCCACGTTGCACCTTTGGTAACCATAAGTTTGTTTTTAATATCTATAAGTCTGCCTCTGTTTTGTAAATGAGTTCATTTGTATCTCTTTTTTAAAAATTAGATTCCACATATGAGTGATATCATACGATATTTGTCTTTCTCTGTCTGACTTACTTCACTCAGTATGATAATCTCTAGGTCCATCCATGTTGCTACAAATGGCATTACTTCATTCTTTTTTATGGCTGAGTAATATTCCATTGTATATATGCTACATCTTCTTTGTCTATTACTCTGTACTCTGGACGTTTAGCTTGCTTCCATGTCTTGGTTATTGTAAATAGTGCTGCAATGAACATTGGGGTGCATGTATTCTTTCAAATTATGGTTTTCTCCGGATATATGCCCAGGAGTGGGATTGCTGGATCATATGATAGTTCCACTTCTAGCTTTTTAAAGAACCTCCATACTGTTTTCCATAGTGGTTCTGCCAATTTACATTCCCACCAACAGTGTAGGAGGGTCCCCTTTTCTCCACACTCTCTCCAGCATTTATTGTTTGTAGACTTTTTGATGATGGCCATTCTGACTGGTGTGAGGTGATACTTCATTACAGTTTTGATTTGCATTTCTATAATAATTAGTGATGTTGAGCATCTTTTCCTGTGCTCTTTGGCCATCTGTATGTCTTTTTTGGAGAACTGTCTATTTAGATCTTCCCCCCATTTTTTGATTGGATGGTTTGCTTTTTGACATAAAGCTGCATGTGCTCCTTGTATATTTTGGACATTAATCCCTTGTTGGTTGTATCATTTGCAAATATTTTCTTCCATTCTGTGGGTTGTCTCTTCATTTTGTTGATGGTTTCCTTTGCTGTGCAGAAGCTTTTAAGCTCAATTGGGTCCCATTTGTTTATTTTTGTTTTTATTAGAAACAAACCAAATATTCTCTTAAGAAGGAATGAGTTACATTTATGGTAGCATAGCCATACCATGGAGTATAATTTAGCCACTATGAAGAGATTGCAGGGTCCAGTCAGCTCCAATCTTTAATTGGCTGCTTGTTCATGTAAATCAGTCCCTCTACAAAGTGTATTGTACTATAGTGTACAACATAAGGCATGCCCTAGAAAGGAATCTTGAAAGGATATTGTCAGGTATAAGTAGAAATTCCAATACTCTATTCCTACATCTCAATTGAATCACTCCCTGAGTTGATCACACCCCAACTTAAAGATATCAATACCTGCATAGATGATCCACCCAAACCTGGATTCCCATTTCCTTGACTTCTTTAGCCCTAGTACCTTTCCAATCACCATACTGTGGCCCTGCACTAAAAGTGTTATATCCTAGATATTGTACCATCACCACTCAATCTCAGTGTCACATATCCCCTTTCTACTACTCTCTATTCAGATAACTCATTCTACTACACTTAATTCTGAAATTTTCAGACATCACTGAGAATAGTCCCTACACATCTCACTGGCCATCTTTCTCAAGACAGTTAAAAAAAATTTTACTGTGAATTTTCCTAACCTTCTTGTCCCTCTCATGTTAACCTGAAAAAAGATCACCCGTCCTGGTCATCCAGCTTGGGATCTGGACAGGCACATCTGTATCTTTTATCGAGTTTCAGACTTTTAATTTTTTTCATAGAAATGACAAAATTTCTATGCAATATCCTCTCTGTGAAATGAGGTTTCTGCTCCTTATCTGGAATCTCTGTAAAATTAGACTTCAGGAGGAATGTGTATATATATATATGTGTGTGTGTATACACACACACATATATATATATACACACACATACGTACATATATATATACATACACATATATCTTTGAGTTAGCTGGTTTGTCATATATCATTAAATATATTTAAACATGTAAATGACTCTAAAATGACTCTAAACATGTAAATACAAATGACTCTAAAACATGTAAATATAAATGACTCTAAAAGAGAATCTGAAACACACAAACACACACACATACACACGATATAGCAAATAAGTAATTACATTAATGCTATTAGGAACCAAGATTTTCAGTATAAGGGAAAAAAGACATAAGATCAAAATGAAGTAAAAACTAGTTAATCCTAAATCTGAATTGGAAATAATAGTATGAATTCAGGATACATTTTTATGATTTTTTTGCTTATCTTTGTCCACTAAAAAAGCATGGAAACAATGGTCAATCTGTAGCAAGGAACACCTGTTGAATCCAGATTGTGATTTCTAAATGTCATTTGTCTCCACAAGAAACAGAAACACCGTGGAGAGTGGCTGATTCCAGGTCTGGGACATAAAATGGACAAGATAAGCCAGGAATAGCACAGCAAATGGCATTATTTTATTCCTTTTTATGGCTGAGTAGTATTCCATTGTGTGTGTGTGTGTGTGTGTGTGTGTGTGTGTGTGTACACACCTCATCTTTATCCATTCATCTGTCGATGGACATTTAGGTTGCTTCCATGTCCTGGCTATTGTAAATAGTGCTGCTATGAATATTGGGGTGCATGTATCTTTTCAAATTAGAGTTTTCTCTGGATATATGTCCAGTAGTGGGATTGCTGGGCCATATGGTAACTCTATTTTTAATTTTTTAAGGAACCTCCATACTTTTCTCCATAGTGGCTGTATCAATCTACATTCCCACCAACAATGCAAGAGGGTTCCCTTTTCTCCACACCCTCTCCAGCATTCATTAGATGGAAACCTTTATAATGGATGAATCAAGCTGACAACACCCGAATCCACTGATTAATCTTAACTTTTAAAAAGTCTTAAAGTCTTGGAGGGGTGTGTAGGGGGAGAGAACATTTAAAAAAAAACAACACTACATTGGTTCAAAAAATAACATCCAGAGTACGGAAATTCTACAAGACAAAAAACCTGGTTTCTTCAAATAATAAATTGCACCCAGGAAAACGAAAGAGGGAGAGACTGATAGAATTGAAAGAGACTTATGAGATATACCAACCAAATGCCATGTGTGGAATTTTTTTATCCCAATTCAAAAGTATGAACTGTATAAACATTTATGTGACAATATTTATGAGACATTTGGGAGAAATTTGAACACTGACTGGGTATTTGAGGATATTACAAGTTTATTGGCGGTGATTTTGTGCAACAACGATATTGTGTTTATGCTTAAAAAAAAGGAAGTGCTTTTATCTTTCTATAGGTGTTTTCTTAAATGTTTATAGATGAAATGATATGGTGTCTTGTGTTTGCTTCTAACTATTCTGGGGCTATAGGAGAAGTGGGTGGGGGGAATAAATAAAACAGGATTGACAATGTGTTGAAAGTTATTGAAACTGGTTGATTGAAATTAATATTTGGGATTTCCCCTTAAAGTCCGTTTATGACATCCTGGCAGATTTAAAAATTGTGACTCTGTTTGACTCATGCGCCTCGATACTACGAAGCCTTTTAGGGATTATTTGGATCATGATTATGTTGCTGGGTGGCTCCATTTTCCCTTTGTTATTTAAGAGAGGCTTTAATGTCAGCTAAAAAATATCGGGCCATTCTAATTACCTCCAGGAATCAGAATCTGTAATTAAAAGAAACCACTAACATTAGCCACAGAAGTAGATGGACTTTTAGAAACAAAGTGTGAATTAGAGATCAACCCAAATTGCCACATACCAGATACTTTTAAACTGTATCCATTTCTTTGTGCATCCAATGCTTGACATGTTAAATTAGGCTTTTAAAGTGTGTACTTTATTTTCATGGATCACTAATGAATAAATACTTGCAAGCTTATTTTAAGCAGTGATCCAAATTTTGTGGAATAACCATACTCATTTTTCTCTTCCTTTAATATCTGGTCTTTGCAAAGCACAGCAAGTGAAACGGATTCAGTTTCAATTCTCCTACAGGTTAACCCCTTCCTATTGCTGCTGGCCAGACCCAGAGTCTAAAACGGTTGTCCTTTATGGACCAGGGAGGATTGTTATCATTCCAGTTATTTTCAGCATCACTGGAAATTATTGGACCTTCTTCTTAAGATGACACCTCTTAAAACAATTACAATCCCCCCATCAGCCAGCATATGCATATGCTTTCCCACCTTGGTAAGTAACATGTGATAAGGTTTTTAAAAATTAATTTGTATTCTATCAAAGTAGCATGCCTATATACTTTCACATTCCAAAAGTACTAAAAGAATTTTAACAAAACCCAGTGTTTTCCCTCCCCATACTTCCTATAAGGAAAGGCTTGCCCACCAAAGACCACCAGAACACACCTGTGGTTGAAAGAGTTGGTTTATTATTCATTGCCATGAGGGAGACCCCACACCATCTGTGGGAAGTCCGACTAAGTGGGTGTTAATTAAACTCACAGGATTTGAGCTTGTATTAGGTGATTTGAGGGAAGGTTTAAGGAAGTGGGTCTTTGCTCTGGATTGGATGCTATCTGCAAGCAGGGGCAATTCTATGGCTATCATCATAAATTGTATCTTGAAGAAGGGGAGACTAGAGTGAGGCTAGAGCTAAATAGTAAAGAGGCAGTGATCACTCATATTAAGCAGGAAGGGGGAGTCTGGTCATTCTGTGGCTTGAACAATCCTCACGTTCTGTCTGTGTTCAGACGTGATTATGGAGTGGTTTTGTTTTTGGTTTGATCCATCACAGGCACAGAATGGCCTTGTCTGATGTTGATGCTCTGTGAAGTTTATGTTCGAGGGGAGGACATCATACCCACTAGCTCCCAGGTCTCCTCTCTTTCTCTCTCCTCTTCCTCAAGTCCCTATTGGAACATACAGATATCCATCTAGATCATATGTGCATATAATCTCATATTGATTCCCTCTTATGTTAGCTCTTTTACACTGCCATCCCACCCCCACTTCTCTTTACCCCCTTCCTAATAGATTTATATTATAATTTTTAGTTAAATGAATATCCAGCGTTTCTTTGATGCCTTTGCAAATATTATTCACGGTTGAACATCCAGTGGATCACGATGTTTTCCTGCTTTACTTTCTGTCTTTCTTGAGATTGAAGTAGTTGCTTTGTTTTTTTCATTTATCAGGCTATCTTTGCACTTCTTGCTAATTCTTCTGACCTCCTAATAGCTCCACAGGACAGTTCTCTGTAAGGTCAATGAGATCAGTTGATCCACCCAGACTTTTCTTCCCCTGGAGACTTCTTTGTTCTCTCTGGGCTGGTTTTGCTCCAGGTCTTCTGAACGCTATCATCAGGTTACATCTCATCTGAACTATTGTCCTTGGAATTTACTAATCTGGAGTTTGATGCTGTTTTCTGGATGTTATGCCTTGCTCTTTCTTGATTTACTCTCTTGGTGTGGAGCACATCCTCCAGTAATTTGATCAGATTAAAGATGGCATCTCTACAGAGGGCATGGAGTGGACAGCCCTCCACATGTCTGTTCCCTGTGTCACACTGCTCCAGGAATGTCTATGTCTGGGGCACAGCTGTCTCCCTGAGATCTCCCTCCACCATTATCTTCAAGACTTTCATCACTTCCCTCCTGGGTTGTATCTTTTCTGTTATGAATCCCTCATCATCTTTTTTTCTTGGTCTGCTCTTTTTTAAGGTGGAAATCATCTTCCAGCAGCCCCTTTAGCAAGAATGTAACGGAAGTAAATGTTCTGGGAACTTGCATTAAGAAAATATGCTTTATGCTACCCTGGAAGATGATAGGTAGTTGGAGTATAGAATACACAGTTGGAATTAACTTTTCTTCGGCATTGTAGAGTCATGATTTCATTGTCTTGTTGTTCCTTTTGTTGCTACTGGGGAGTCTAAAGTCACTTGAGTTCCTGATTCTTTGTAGGAATTTTTTTTTTACTTTTCTCTCTAGAAAATCATAGGATATAATAATAATGAAAAAGGTTGAAATATGGCAAGAATTACCAAAATGTGACACAGAGATACAAAATGAGCAAATGCTATTGGATAAATGCCACTGACAGACTTTCTCCATGCAGGGTTGCCACAAATCTTCAATTTGTAAAAAACACGCAATCTGCAAAGTGCAATTAAGCAAAGCCCAATAAAATGAGGTCTGCCTGTACTTTGAGGAGCAGCTCTAAGTTGGCAAGTGTGTGTTGACCTAGTTTTCAAAGATCCACCAGAATTTTTTCAATCTAAGAAATTTAAGAATAATTCAGAATTGTGATGGCGTCTTAAACCACCTAGATCTCTGATACACCTATACCCTTCTGAGTGGCCCTAAACACGAACTTGACACGGAACTTGAGCATCACTCATAGTGTTGCCCTTTACATATCAGGACAGGACATCAGCCCCAAAGGGACCTCACCCGCTTTGTCAAATGGCCTGAGCACATCTGGCTGCAGCGGCAAAGAGCTGTCCTCTGTAAGTGGCTGAAAGTGCCTCCCTTGATTAACCAGTTCACCCAGGCCTTGGACCACCAAAGAGTTACTCAACTGCTTAAGCTGGCCCACAGGTGCAGACTAGATATGAAGCAAAAGAAGAAGCAGAGGTTGCTGGCTCAGGCTAAGGAGAAAACTGCCGGCAAAGGGAATGTCCCCACAAAGGGGCCACCTATCCTTCCAGCAGGGGTTAATACGGTCACTACGTTGGTGGAGAAGCTTTAGCTGGTGGTGATTGCAAATTATGTGGATCCCATCGAGCTGGTTGTCTTCCTGCCTGCCCTGTGGCATAAGATGGGGGTTCCCTACCACATTAGCAAAGGGAAGGCCAGGCTGGAGATCCATTCCACAGGAAGAATTGTACCACTGTCACCTTCACACAAGTTAACTCAGCAGACAAAGGACCTCAGGCTAAGCTGGCGGAAGCTATTAGGACCCATTACAACGACAGATACGATGAAATCCGCCATCACTGAGGAGGCAACATCCTGGGTCCAAAGTTGGTGGCTTGCATTGCCAAGCTGGAAAAGGCAAAGGTCAAAGAACTGGCCATCAAACTGAGCTAAGTATATACTATTGAGTTTTCTATACATAAAAGTAAAAAAAAAAAAAAAAAAATTCCTTCAAAAAAAAAGAAAGAATAAATTAAGATCATTTGAAAAGGCTAAATAAACAGATAATTGGCTGATCCCCAGGATGTGTGGAAATAGGAAGAAAATATATTTATTGAACAAGAACTATGTGCTCACCACTATGTATAATGTCAAAATGACCTTGTAAATATTATTATCTCCATTTAAAAAGTGGAGAAACAGGCTCTGAGAAATTATATAACTTATTCAAGGTCTTTTAGCTGGTAAAATGAAAAGGGGTGATTTAAACCCAGGCCTGTTGAGTTTCCAGTTCATTATTTCCATTATACCTTGAAATTGTCCTAGACTAAAGGAAATTAAATTTTACTATGTGGTATAAATTCCACAAAATGCCCGGTAATGTGATATGTTCCCTACCAGTGAAAATGAACTCTTTGATATGTAACTGAACCCATACCCTTTAAAACTGAAGAGAAAACAGTAGAATTAACCAATTAAAAGAAAAAGTATTAACTTAGTTGAATAAATTAATAAATATTTACAGAGCATTTGATATGGGTAAAAGGTAATATAATGGAGATTGTTTCTACTTTTTAATATGTCTTCAGAATGCAAGATACAAATATAAAAGATAGATGTATATCTAAAGTTTATATTGATAAAAACTACATATTGAAGTACATAAGCTATATCAATGTAAACTAAAAATACCATACACAAAAAGGATATGCAAGCTCCAGTATGAAAGGAAATCCTTGATATATAAACCAAAATTAAATCTCAAAGTTCTATCTAGGTTACAAAAATTTATATATATATATATATATATATATATATATATATATATATTTATTTTATTATTTTTTTTTGCGGTACGCAGGTCTCTCACTGTTGTGGCCTCTCCCGTTGCGGAGCACAGGCTCCAGACGCGCAGGCTCAGCGGCCATGGCTCACGGGCCCAGCCACTCCGCAGCATGTGGGATCTTCCCGGACCAGGGCATGAACCCGTGTCCCCTACATCGGCAGGCAGACTCTCAACCACTGCGCCACCAGGGAAGCCCTAAATATGTATTTTTTTAATCCTTGGTTTACTTAAGATAAATGATACAATTTTTTTTTGGATGACGTTTTCTGGATACACTGTAATAGAATTAAGATATTTGAGTATTATGTCTTGCCTGAGTACTTAGAGAAGAATCTAGATACCCTTCTTCTCCTTCAGACTTTGAAAATAGTTTCTAAAGTAGATAAAATAAAAACTTTAAAAAGAAGTCATGGTTGTAGCAGATATGAAGAAATAGGACTGACCATACATTAGATAATGTATAATTTTACTTGAACGAGTTAATTATACAACATAGGACAGTTCTAACTTGTCTGGACTAACACGTTTTGTCCTTAGTTTGTGCAAACAATGGTAGAAAGCATAAAGCCACACTTGATCCCAGTTGGCTTGTAACTACTATTTTCATTTGCAAGAGGGCTATGTTTTTACATTCTTGGCTCTGAAGCCAGCACAAATTATGCTCTTTGTGATTAAAAGATGATACTGGCTATCCTTCCCTCAGCCTTGGGGCCACCTTGTCTGGGCTATAAGCATGAGACAAAGCTAATACTCATTCTCTTTTTCATTTCACCATAACCAACAGATTTTATGTTCTCAGGAGAAACATGGTAATTAGTCTCCCCACTAAGCTAAAGGGTAATTAGAGATTTCACTGTTTGTTCATTTAAATACCCTTGAAATTTTTATTAGAGAGTTCCTATGGTTTTAGATTGAAATGAGTTGTGATGGTTTTTACTCTTTGTTGATGTATTAGTTATCTAGGTCTACCATTACAAATACCACAGGCTGGGTGGCTTGAACCACAGAAATTTATTTTCTAACAGTTCTGGAGGTTGGAAGTCCATGATCAAGGTGTCAGCTGGTTTAGTTTCTTCTGAGGCTTCCCTCCTTGGCTAGTAGATGGCCACCTTCTCACTGCACCCTCACATGGTCATCCCTCTGTGCGTGTGCACTCTTGGTATCTCTCTCTAAATGTCCTCTTATAAAGACACCGGTCAGATTGATGAAGGCCCTCTCTAAATACCTCATTTCACCTAAATCACCTCTTTAAAGACTATCTTCAAATATAGTCACATTCTGAACTATCAGAGGTTGAGACATCAATATATGAATTCTGGAGAACACAGTTCAGCCCATAACAGTTGGAATGCTCATTTTTCAAGACACATAAGACATACTGGAACAAACTAACTTTGGACCTTTTTGACAAAATATTGGCAATTCCACTAAAGGTTAGTTGGTGAAAATATTTCTGAATATTCTCTATGTTTCCTTATTAATTATCAGATACCTATTCTTTTACCTATTCTTTTGTAGTGGATACAGTCTCCCAACAAGTTTGTCAGTTTTTATTTATGCTTCTGCTCAATTCTTTCAAATCCCATTCCACCATTTTGTTAACACTGATTATTTTTCATTGCACTCCTACAGACACTTCTTTAAGATTATATGCATATTACTCTATATATCCCCTCATAGGCAGCTCATTCTTTTTATGTTTTATAGCTACGTCACAGAAGTTATTTCCTTCAATGTATAGATATTATCTCTTTCAATAATAAAAACAACAAAACACAGTGGATTCCACTTCCATTTAAGATAGAATGAACGTCACTTCCGTTACAATAGCAAGAAAACAATGGATAAACTAAAAATTATACTTTTTAAGAAAACCACCAAAGTACCGTATATAAATAGAAGTCTAAATGGACTAAATTTCAGACAGGGCTAAGCCTTTCCTAAAAGAGTAAAGAATAGTAGCCACGAGTTTCCCTGGTGGCGCAGTGGTTGGGAGTCTGCCTGCCGATGTAGGGGACACGGGTTCGTGCCCCGGTCCGGGAGGATCCCACATGCCGCTGAGCGGCTGGGCCCGTGAGCCGTGGCCGCTGAGCCTGCGGGTCCGGAGCCTGTGCTCCGCAGCGGGAGAGGCCACAGCAGTGAGAGGCCCGCATACCGCAAAAAAAATAGAATAGTAGCCACGTTCATACGTGACACTTTTGCCTTAGTCCTGGTACTGGCAGAAGCTAGGGAGATACCTAAACAGAGACACTTTTCTGGGAAAAGAGAAATGAGTTAAAGTTTAATTAACAGAATGAGCTGGCATGATAGATAGAAGTCTGGAGAAGCATGAGTGCCAAAATAAATCCCTCATTCTGAAAATTCTCATGCTCTGGGAATCTTGCTGATTTCCCAGTGGGGAAATAGCAGGAGAGCAAAAGAAGATCTTGCATCACACACAAGACTGAAATTTAATCTAGAGGTGAACTGAAACTCACCTATTTCCTCCCAGCTCAAATTCTAATAAGATTAAAGCAATGATCCCTTCAGAACGCAATAAGGGAAATTCAAGACTTGTGCTGAAACGCAAAGGGAGATTTATGTACAGTCGGCCCCTCCTATTGCGGATGTGGAACCTACGGATATAGAGGGCCTACTGTGCTATGAAATTTTACATAAAGGGCTTGAGCATTCCTGGATTTTGGTAGATGCAGGGATCGTGGAACCAATCCCCCCACAGATGCTGAGGGATGACTGTTACCTCATTTGGAACCAGATATGAACTGAAACTAATTAAAGTTTTGGCCTGTGATGATACCTAAATGGTCAGCCTTCACACTTGCTGGCTGGCAGAGAAAAGTGTGAATTTTGTCAGTGAAAAACAAAACAAAGCAAAAACATACTTTAGTCTCTAGTGTTCCTTTATACAAAATATGTGATATATATTTTAAAAATTATGAGATTTACAAATAAACAGAGAAATGTGACCCATAATCAAAAGGCAGACTCATGGATTTCCTTGATTTTGGGATAAAAAGAAAAGGAATTTAAAAATAATTATTATGAACTGGTTAAAGCATTTAGAGGAAACATGGGTAACACAGATGAACAGATAGAGAATTTCAGCAGAGAAGCAAAAATCTAATATTAAACCAAGTGGAAATTCTAGAACTGAAAATTAAAGCATATGAAATGAAGAAGTCATTGGATAGATTTAATACAATTTTGGACAGCCGAAGAAAGGATCAGGACACCAGAGAGAGGTCAATAGAAAGTCAGAATAAATATAAAGAGACACATTAAAGCAACACTGTTGAAAACCAAGGGAAAAGAAAAAAATCATAAAATCATCCAGAATAAGAAGTGATACCATGTTCAGATGAACGACAATAAGTATGGCAGCTGGTTTCTCAACAGAAACAATAGAAGTCAAAAGACAGTACAAAATAAAAAATCGTGAACCCATAATTCCACATCTAACAAAGGGATTCATCATGAAGGTAAAATAGAAACATTCTGAGGCTAACAGAATCTAAGAAAATTTATTGTCAACATGTCTGTATCACAAGAAATACTAAAGGAAGATAATCAGAGTGAAGGTCAATGGTACCAGAGGAAAACATGGATCTCCAGGGAGAAACAAAGAGCACCAGAAACGGTGAATGTTGGTAAATAGTTAACATTTAAGATGGACCACGGATTGTTTAAAGGTAAAATAATAAAATGCTGTGGAGTTTTAAAAAATATAGAAGTAAAATATATGACAGTGACAGTGGAGTGTTCTTACTTCTTAAACTATAAACAGGTGTTATAATTTTATGGTAGAATGTGATAACCTGAGATGTATATTGCAATCTCTAGAAAAATCACAAAATGGTAAATATAAAAAGCCATTAATGAAAAAAATACACAATTAATCTAAAAAAGGGAGGAAAGAAGAAAGGAACAGATAATAAATGTGAGAGATAATGAGCAGATTAGTAAGACAGTAGAGGTACACTCAGTTACACCCATAAGCACATTAAATGTAAATAAACAAGTACTCCAATTAGAAGGCACAAATTTAAGGGATAGATTAGAAATTACCCAAACATATGCTCTTTATAACAGAGACATTTTAAATATAAAGACATTTACACTGAATGTAAAATTATGAAAAATGTCTATAGATCACGGAAACACTGATCATAAGAAAGCTGGTGTAGCTGTTTTTAATATAAGCAAATAGACGTAAAGATAAGCAACACTATCATAAAAAGGTAACTCTTATAATGATAAAAGGGAACTTCAGCACGAAAATATAAAAATTCTAAATGTGTTTGTATCAAATAACACATTTATAAAAAATGAATCAGTACTTGACAAAACTAAAGGAGAAATATGAAAATTCTACTTGAAACACTCATATCTCAGTAACTGGTAGGCAAATGTCTGTAAGAATTTGAACAACATTTTTAACCAAATTGATCTAACTGACATTAGGAGAACACTTCACACCCAGAATACACAGTCTTTTTACTCGCTCACAGAAAGTTCACCAAAGTAAACTTATGCTGGCTCATAAAGCAGATTTCAAGTTTCAAAGAACTGAAAACGTGCTGATATATATTCTAAGACCAATGAAATTAAGTTAGAAATCAGTATCCAAAAGATAAGTAGAAAATTCCCAAGTATTTGGAAACTTAAAAACACACTTCTAAATAGTCCACGGGTGAAAGAAGAAATCCTAAGAGAAATTTAAAAAGGTTTTAAACGTATGATAATGAAAACACAGCTTGTTAAAGTTTGCTGGGTACAGTTAGATTTGTGTTTGGTGGGAAGTTTATAGTTTTTAGTGCATACATTGGTAAAGTACACAAATCTAAAATCAGTGATCTGATTTTCTACATCATGGAGATATAAAAAGAGGAAATTAAACCCAGTAAGTAGAAAGGGAATAAAAATAAGAGCAAAAAGCAACTAAATTAAAATAAAGATGACATTGCAGAAAATTAAAAACAACTACAAGACCAAAAGCTGATTCTTTGAAAAGATTAATTATATTGGTAAACCATTAGTGAGAGTGCTCAAGGAAGAGAGAGAGAGTGACCACAAAAATAGTTATCTATAATGAAAGATGGACCTCACTACAGATTGCACAGATTTTAAAAAGAAAATAAGGAGCTGTTGTTAACACCTTCTTGCCAATAAACTCAACGATTAGATGAAATGAGCAAATTCGTTGGATCCACTTTATAAAACTAACACAAATGGAAATGGAAAGATTGAATATTCTTATATGTTGTAAAGATATTACGTTTGCAAAAACCAAATCATTCATTGAAGAAAACTCCAGGCCCAGGTGACTTTGTTAAAGACGAAAATATATCACCAGTAAACATTTTCAGAGACAGAGTGGAAAAACTTTCCAGCCGTGAGGCTAGCATAACTCTGATGCTAAAACCCAAGTAGAATACTACAAGAAAAAAACACTACAGGCCAACAACCTTATGATTTTAGATGGAAAAAATCCCTTTAAAATATTGTTAAACTGAGTCCAGAAACATATAAAAAGTGTAATATCTTAATGACCAAGTGAAATTTATTCCATCAATGAAAGATCATTTGTTGTTTTGGCTTTTCACAAGGTTTTTTTGTTTTTCTTTTTAAATATTCCAAAATCCATTGGTTCAAATCACAACACACACATACACCAGAATAAATGAGAATAATGTTCAATTTAATAGATTAAAAACATCTATTTGACAAATTTCAATACCCATTTATGATGAAAAACTCTCAATAAAATGTAAATACATAGGAATTCTCTTACTCTGATAATGCATATCTATGCAAAACCTATGACTATTATCATGCTTAATGAGGAAATACTGAACATGTTTTTCCTAAGACCTTGAGCAAGTTAAGGATATCTACTCCCACCAGTCACAACTAAAATTAAATTAAATTAAATTTGGGCTGGAGTTCTTAGTACAATAAAGAAAGTAAAAAAACTAAGTGTCCCTCTACAGATGAATGGGTAAAGAAGTTGTGGTGTGTGTATATACACACACACACACACACACACACACACACACACACACAATGGAATATTACTCAGTCATAAAAAGTATGAAATAATGCGATTTGTAACAACATGGATGAACCTAGGGATTATCATACTAAGTGAGGTAAGTCAGACAGAGAAAGACAAGTATCATATGAAATCACTTACATGTGGAATCTAAAAATAATGATACAAATGAGCTTTTTCACAAAACAGAAACAGACTCACAGACATAGAAAACAAACTTATGGTTACCAAAAGGAAAAGGATGGGGAATAAATTAGGAGTTTGCTATTAAGAGATGCACACTACTGTATATAAAACAGATAAACAATGAGGTCATACTCTATAGTACAGGGAACTATATTCAATACCTTGTAATAACCTATAACATATATATATTATATATATATCTATCTGAATCACTTTGCTGTACCCCAGAAACTAACACGACATTGTAAATCAACTATACTTCAATAAAAAAGAAAATGAAAGAAGTAATAGGCATAGAAATGAAAAAGGATGAAGTAAAACTGTATTTATTTGCAGACCACATAATTGTATATGTAAAATATCCAAAATAATCCTCAAACAAGCTACTATCATAAGTGAATTTCATAAGGTCCTGTGCTACAAGGTCAATAGGAAGCATGCATTTCTATCATTAAGCAACTGGAGACAGAACGTTTGAAAATAAAACCATTTACTGTAACATGAAAAAAAATCAAATCCTAGGAAAAATATAGAGAGAAATGTTACATCTCTACTCTGAAACTACAGAATATTACTGACAGAAATTAATGAAGGCCTAAAGAAATGATTTGGAAGAATCAATATCATTACAGTGTCAATTTGATTCAATGTAATTCTAATAAAAAACCTCAGCACTCTGTAGAAATTGATATATTGATTTTAAGATATATGTAATTCCAAAGGATCTAGATAGATAAAATCTTGAGGACAAAGAACAAAGTTAGATTTATTCCACTTGCTTTACTGTGTGATTCATTTATACATGGAATAAAGGAGAAGTCAGAAGAATGCTTAGTTAGAGGAGGGATTTTCTGAAAAGGAAAAAAGAAAGATGGACTTCCCTGGTGGCGCAGTGGTTGAGAGTCCGCCTGCCGATGGAGGGGACGCGGGTTTGTGCCCCGGTCTGCTAGGATCCCATGTGCCACGGAGCGGCTGGGCCCGTGAGCCATGGCCGCTGAGCCTGCACGTCCGGAGCCTGTGCTCTGCAACGGGAGAGGCCACAACAGTGAGAGGCCCGCGTACCGCAAAAAAAAAAAAAAAAAAAGAAAGAAAGAACATTGTGGGATAAACCGCATCAATTTTCAGTCTTGTCCAACTGAAATTAGCCTTTTATTCCTGTCTTGGACTAATCCAATAATTTTAAATGAAGTAAGGAAATAATGAATAACCACCATAAGGCATTAATCAATAGACAAGTTTTGAGTGAAATCCTTATTCTCTTTGAAACACATTCCTAGATTACTTTCTCTCTGCACTGACTTGGCCTTTTTAAATTTTCTTTTGCTTCAATATGAGGGAGAAGAGGAGTCCCTCTAACTTTCTGAACCACTTCCTCAACTGACAGTTTCTAAAGCAAAGTAGGCTTTTGTGAATTTTCCTGATGAAAGCCCAACTGAAGATGAGTTTCATTTATAGCAGACTGCTGCTAGCGACCAGTTGGTGGCTGAATGCAGTATTTACAATAGTTATTATTCAGTTTCCTCAATGAGTAAATTAACTTACTACATGTGCTTTCTCAACAGATAGCCGGGCCAAATATGAAGGCTTCCTGAAAGAGAAGGCAGAGTTTTTTAAGGTTGAGAGGTTCTTGACACATGACAGTTGGAACTATTAGACTTAAGAGTGAGGGCAGAGAGGTAGACAGTTATTTTGAGCAAAAAATACATTTGAAATTAACAACTAACTAAAACTTATGAAATGTACTGAGGGATTATTTTTTAATGTTTTGTTTTGTTTTTAGAAAAGAGTTTAGCAGAGTTAAAAGTTTATATTGGCCTGCAGCTGTGGAAAACTTCCTTGGAAACTTTTCATTTTTTAATGCATCTCATTGGTGGTGGTCAGATGTTATACATCACCACCAGCACTTTTATGCTTGGTCTGTGCCTATTTGTAGCAATATCCTTAAATCATAGTAATTGGGTACTTTGTGTTTTCCATCACAAGTCTTGTACAAGAGAGCACAATTCCCTTACTTCCACCCATATCTTCCTTTTGGCCATTCTTATCTCAGATTAGACTAGATAACTGCCTCAAGGACATTGTTTGAAAATTTTACTTTTTTTTTTTGGCCAGGGAATATTTACTCTTTCATACCTTCCACGCTACTCTAATTTTTTTTTTAAGCTATCCAAGCCTATGTTTCAAATTAAGGATCACGTTTAAACATCATGGTAAGTTTTGTGTTTCATTTTTTCATGTAGGATTAATGTTGTTGATATGAATTCTCATGATCAAATTAAAGGAAATAACTAAATGAAAAGCCTCAAACACTGCTTATCTTGAATCCTAAATAATAGAATCATTTGACAAATCCCATCTAATAAATTCATGTGCTCAGTGAATTCCAAAAAGAGTAATCTATTATAATAGACGCCAAGTGAGTGTTAGGGATGGTATGTGTTGTAGAATGATTTCAATTTTGCATTTGCAATACTTGCTAATTTATTTTCCCTAGTGGTATATTGTTTTCTCTCTCTGCACTTTGTCTGCAATTAAGACTGTAGAAAAGCTCCTGTCAGACAACAGGCAAAGCTCACCCTTTTTCTTGGAGATCATGTAAGAAGAGGGACAGAGGTAGAGCAGAAAAGTCAAATAATAACTAACAAAGTAATGCCTTTCGGAGAAGCCCACACCCATCCCCATGGCCTTGTGCAGTCTGGCATGGGAACATTAATTCAGGGTTGCTGGGACGAGGTGGTTGACTAGGAGCCTGAGATAGGGCTTCTGGGAAATCATGGAATTTAACATTTACTGACTGCCTGGTGGGAAGGTACAGAGAGCTACAGGGAGATGGCAGACCAATAAGAGTCTGGGCTCAGGACAAGGAAGTCTCCACTTGTGAGAATTTGCAAGTGGACCATCAATTGGCCAGGACCACAGAATCCAGCAGTGAGTGGCTCCCCTCACAATCTCAAAGGCCAGGACTGACCAGTCCCGCCAGGGCTCACCATTCCAGAGAGCAAACCAGACCAACTGCCGCACAGTACTCACCGCAGAGGATCCAGAGAAGACCACTGGGAGGAGGGTTTGTTTGTACCCTTCATTCCCTGCCGCATGGAACCTCAGCCCTACTTTCCACACACAGCCAGACATCATCTGGGGAGGTCAGGGGGAGGAGAGAGAACCGCAAAAGACTGCTTTAGACTGAAAAGACACAGAGAGACAGATTACACATCAGACATTGAGACAGTACACACTGTCAGGTCTAACTTGTTTATTGTCCAGTGGAGTAGGAACTTGTGGAAAATATCAGGACAGTTAAATGAAATAAAGCTACATTTTCTTTGGACAGCTAAGCCCAGCAGGAGTGAATTTATGACCTGCCTACATATAAAGAGAAAACAAAACAAAACAAATTCCCGAATTGGAAAGCAAGTGTCTGTATTATTGATACTATGAGTTTTTGTGCTGAAGGTCAGTAGGATTTTTCTTAACTTTTCTTCTAGTGAGAGGCAGTGCAGCATGGGCTCTGGGGTCAGTTTCCTTCTCCGCAGAGTGAGGCTAAAAATGGTATCTATTTCATAGGATTTTTGTGAGAATTAGAGACGTTAATGCACATAGAATGTAAAATGCAGCACCTCACTAGTCAGTACTCAATAAATATTAACTATAGTTATTTAGAAATATAAATGAAGCAAATGCTCCAGGAGTTTAGATGAGCGTGAAGCCACTGCAGAGTGAAATGACCCAGGAAGATTTTCTCAGGAATTGGAGCTTAAGCTGCACTTTAAAGAGGGGAAGACCCATGGGGTGGAGTTAGCAGGAGGCAAGGTCCTTCCATTCAATTGAGAGCTAAAACGTAGGGGCTGGAGTAAACAAATGACCTTTAAGAAAAAGACAAGTACTGTAGATATCTAGGTCTTCAACTACTTAGGTACACACTAACTTCTGGAAGAATGCAATTTTTTCCCCACCCGTTTGTCCTCAGAAAGCATGGCAATTCCTGAGATATTTCACCAGATCAACAGGGGCCCCAGGAAGCTACACCTCTGAAATGGTAAGATTCAGGCTGGATTTGCCCTAGATCATCCTAGGCCTTGGGATAACTGCAGAAGTTTCCCCATCCCTGGATTTTGTGGTTCTCACTGTACCCCACAATTTGGAATCTTACCTCTGTACATAAGCTAGGAGGACATGTCCACAGGCAACCACAAGGTCATCTTTTCTGACAATTCAAGGCATGCATAAAAAGGTTAGGAACAAAAATGGAATAAATACATTAAAAATAAGGTTAGGAAGAAAGAGATCTCTGTTGCATCATGTTCCTTTTTCATCATTTTTAGTCTTTCAAATTATATGCTGGCACATCTTAATGAATATTTATTGAATGAGTGATTGAAGGAGTAGGAAAACAGAAAACAGAGTTTAGAAAACATAGTTCTTCTGAATCCAGTATGTTAAGTAGTCCTCAGAGTCAGTTCAACTCACCTTCATGAATACATACTATAGATATGGTAGATAAAATACACAGAGTTCTGACCTTCAAAGGTCTTTCAGTTTGTTCTGCTTTGGTCTTGGCGCTTTAAGTGGAGGTCATCCACACTGGCAATGAGGTCTTTTTTCTAGGATTCAGCCAGGTGACTCTCATTAACCCTCCTGTTCTGCAGCTTCTTGAGTTCATCATTCTGCCCGTCCTGCCATCTTTGGTCTACTCTGGCTCCTGATTCACATCTGCTTCATAATCTTTTTGGACCTATGTATCTCAATTTTTGACTTTGTTTCCTCTGTACTCAACTGCTGCCTTTAAATGAAAACCTCCATCAAACTAACGAGGAGGGAGTGGAGGAAGTCATGAAAAACAATTTTGCAGGACTTAGAGATTGATTGGATATGAAGTATGAGCATTAACGGCATTAGCACAGTGGTTTGGAGCCTTATCGACAAGAGGATTTTAGTAAAAATAAGGAAAGGTGTTGGAGGTGGGAAGAGATCATGGCTGGAGAGAGACACAGAGAGAGAGAGAGGGAGGAATGAATAATAATCTGATGCAGGGAAGGAATTATGTCTCACCTCATATCAATCATAATTTACTCAAACTTTTGGTATGCATTAATTCATTTCACAACATTTGTGTGAATTAAGAACTGTCATAACTACCTTATAAAGGAAGACGCCGAGGTTCAGTGAGCTTAATGATTGTCTAAGATTCCAGAACTAGTAAATAATAGATACAGGTTTTATTTCACCTTGATTGAGTTGACCAGTTGACTCTAAGCTTCTATCCCTGTTCCAGCATTAAGTTACATATACCCTCCACCAATTCAAAGATGCACAAGGCTGTACTGGAAAGAATTAGGACACCTGGCTTCCTCTTTAGTCTCTGCCTCTAGAATATTTGGTCTTATCAGTTTACGTCTTGCTTTGAGTATGAGAATTCATAGGTATGTGACATGGTTGTCCTAGACTCCCTTATCTCCAAACCCTCTTCCTGTTCTAAGAGTCCAAGATTCATTAAACATAATGTTCAAAAAAAATTATATGTGAAAGAGCCAACTTACAAGACAGGAGAAGGGCTCATCTCCAGGGCTATGAAAGTCTTCCTTGTAGTTCTAACATTGTCAAAATGCTAATAAACTTTAGAAATCCTTAAATAATAAGGAAACTCATGAGAGGTGAATGACTTGTCCCAGATGACACTCCAGGTCAAAGGAAGGACCTGGCACACAACTCAAATCAGAAATCAGAATTTAGAATCCTGCTGTAACCCCTGGAACTTACTACCGCTGTTATATTGGCCATCGACATAAAAGCAGCTGGAATCTATTGATATTTGGACTCTGTTTGGAATTCCTTTGCTTCTAATGTATTCTAAAAGTACTTTTTGAAATCTTTCTTAATAATGCAGGACACTGAAAATGTTTTCTGTGGGCTGTTTGTAAATGTGGGTTGTGTGATACACATCTGCAAGCTACATGGTGAAGTCTTTTATATTCTATGCTCCATAGTTATCATTTTCTCAATCTGATGTTTTGGAAAAAAAGGACTGTGTACTGGGGTCTCATGTGTTTGCCGGTGGTGCTCAGCTTGTTTAAATTATCAGATGTTTTTACTAAATTATAATTATCCTTTATTAAGACCAAAACACTATTTGGCTTGCAGCAAGCCTCATCTGACTGGTGAATCATGAGGACATGTTTTTGTTTCAACAGATTACAGAGAAAGCATTCATTTATAGTCATCATAACTAACTAACACTTTTGGTATTTCCTGATAGCCCTGATAAGTTAAAATTTGCAGCAACTAACAAGGTGTTGATTTAACCAAACTTTGACTTGCTCTAACTTCAAATTATACTTGTTTTAAAAATCTAATGGTCTTTAGAGGTCGTAGTGGGGGAAATAAATCCATTCATATCCTCAACTGAGGAATGGTTCTTTAATTGAGAAAAGGCTTTTGTTTTTTTATGAAGACCAGCTTTCTGAGTATATAAACAGTGTAGTGGAAAAAAAAGACAAAATCCTCTCTAGTCAGCTCAAGTGGCCAAGTGAGTCCTGGCAGTGAATGGACCCCCAAGTCCCAGCCTTTGAACTAACTCTTGTACAAACATGTGTACTTGAAAAAGGCTTTCTATCCTTGTTACGTAGTCTTTATTGCATGCATTTAGTAGACGTCTTGAGAACAAACTATAAATAAGCAATAAGTACAAGAGGTGGAAAAGGTGTAAAGTATCTCCCTATTCTTCGGAGGTGAGCTGACAACGACTCCAGTAGGAAGCAATATTGTAAAGGGCCAAAGGGGAAGGGAGAAAAAGTCACAGGACACAGCACCATCACAGGTCTGAAGTGCAGATTGATAAACGTTTTATTTTGCTAATAGGTCTGAGTTTCTTTAGAAGCGCCTATTCTAGCTCAGCAATGACACACTTTTCGAACATAATCTAGGGTAACTTCCATCTCAAGTATCTATTTCTTCGAGTCTACTTCCATCCACTGTTCGATTCCCAGCTCTCTCAGATCTGTGCTTGTGTTGTCCAGATGCTTGTATCCACTGTAGTCCCTCTTGTGTGGCTCAGAAAGCATCTGATTTAAAAAGAGCTTCTGGCACTCGACCAGGCACCTATCAGCATCCTGGGTGTGTGCTACCACAGACAAAGAACTGTCTCTATTTCTCGTCCCCAGCAGAGTCCTTCCCATGGTTTCCTGAAGAGCTGTGGGCTGGTTCAGGATTTTAGCCGACTTCTGAGGCACCCCCTTCACCCATGGAAAGCTCTGAAATCCATGGGATGCTTGACAAACATAGCTTTATGGGAAGTGGGGCCTGACTTGGCCCTCTCCCACCTAGCTGTGCTACTCTTCCCCTGCTCTGCTATCTTCCCCTATAGCCAAGCAACACTGACTAGATCATCTCTGCATGTCCCACTACTCTGCAAATTTGAGATATGAAGCCACCTGAGTTTTGCGTTCAGCATCCCCCCAAAAGGTCAAGGGAGAGTCTCCCAGTTTCCCTCCCAGACCCCTATCATCACTAAATTGGGGAGGCCGGGCGTGTGGTTTTCACTCCCCTTCACACATCCTCGTCTTCTTCTTACAGCAACATTTCCAGGGATGAGAGAGAAATCATTTTTGCTGATTTCACATTGCAGGATAGATCTCCATTAAATAGTATTCATTCTTAGGTTAAAGCAGTCTCCATAGAAATCTATGCACATACAGCTTGTCTACCAGAATTAGAGTGGAGGTGGGTGGGGAGATAGAATGAGTGGTGGAGAGAAAGGGCCAACCTAAAACACAGGGAACCAGAAAAGGAATCTTCCACTGACATTTCACATGACTGTGCTACAATAGTAATTTCTTGGTGTTCAGTGGTTGGGTGACCTTACAGTTTGATTTGCCCAGGAGACATACAGTTTATGCCTTTCTTTCTTTCTTTCTTTTTCTTTCTTTCTTTCTTTCTTTCTTTCTTTCTTTCTTTCTTTCTTTCTTTCTTTCTTTCTTTCTTTCTTTCTTTCTTTCTTTTTCTTTCTTTCTTTCTTTCTTTCTTTCTTTCCTTTCTTTCTTTCTTTCTTTCTTTCTTTCTTTCTTTCTTTCTTTCTTTCTTTCTTCCTTCCTTCCTTCCTTCCTTCCTTCCTTTCTTTCTTTCCTCCCTTCCTTCCTTTCTTTCTTCCTTTCTTTCTTTCCTCCCTTCCTTCCTTTCTTTCTTTTTTTCTTTCTTTCTTTCTTCCTTTCTTTCTTTCTTTCTTTCTCTCTTTCTCTCTTTCTCTCTTTCTTTCTTTCTCTTGCTTGCTTGCTTGCTTTATTTTATCATGGTAAGAACACTTACCATAAGCTCTACCCTCCTAACCAAATTTCAAGCGTACTGTATAATACTGTTGACTCCAGGGCCAATGGTATAGAGTAGATCTCTAGTCTTATTAGTCTTTCACAACTGAGAATTTATGCCCATTAATTAGTAACTACCACTTCCCCCTCCCCCCAGGCACCCCTCATTGAGCACCCCCAGTTAATAATTTACAAAACTTTGATCCTTTGACAAACTGATTCAAAGAATATCACACTCAAATGGGGATTAACCCACAGGTACCCTAAGCGCAAATGCTAAAAATACACAGAGACAAAATTTTAGTCTTCTTTCCTACCACATCTAATTATGTATATCTGTCTGTCCATCTGTCCTATTATATGTGTGTGCATGTATGTAAACATATCAACATTATATACATAATCAATATCTATTGATATCTATCTATCTACCTGTATATCATCTATCTGTCTATCACCTGCTGCTTTATATCTTCTGGTTAAGGGCAATAGAATTCACCCAGTTATGGAAGCATAGAAATCTGTGGTTATTTTCCTCTGTGTCCTTTCTCTCATTCCCATGCCAAGATTATCACCATGGTCTGTGTATCTTTATTCACTCCTATATGTACCAAAACCTTATCCTCTATTATACACCCCTCAAAAACAGATCAAATTCACATCCTAATCATCTCTGATTTAGACTCTTGGAAAAAGCCTTCACATTAACCTCTTTGCTTACTACCCTTACAGTATCCTTCACACAATCTGCCCCTACAACAATCTTTCAAAACCCAAAGTTTTCTTATCTTAGCCCCCTGTTTAAATTTTTTAGAACATTGCAAATATATAGGGCAGTGGTTCTTAAAATATAGTCCTGGACCAGCAGCCTCAGTATCCCTTTGGAATGCAACTTCTTAGGCCCTAACCCAGATCTGCTCTGGATCTGTATACAGGGACCCAACAATCTGTGGTTCAACAGGTTCTCCAGATGATTCTGATGTACACTGGTTTAGAAGCTAAAATAGCTCCCTAGACAACTTCACCAAATTGTTTTTTCAGTCTCCTTTGATGCCATGCCAACGTTCTTTTACTCCATTCATCTCCTCACCTTGAGTCCCATCTAACTGTTTGCTATTTCTCCAGTGATACTTCTCTATGTTTTGCACATGCTATTTCCTTGCTAAGGATGACTTTTCCCTATTGGTCATCTGCTACTATCCTTTCAGATCAAATATAAGTAGCATCTTCTCTAATTGTGCTGGCCTGGAAGAGGGACGATGAGGTCAGCAGAATCTTTCCTCTTGCCCTTCTAATGTGGTCCTTCTTGGTCCCTGTGGTCCAGTGGGGTACTTCAGTTTCACCCCCAGGTTTGGGCATTTTCACATGGTGTCTTATCTATGGAGAGTTGCAACTTGGTCTTCTTATGAAGGAGACTGAAGTTGGGAACGACCTCTGTTGCTACCTTGGTGACATCAGTTTGAGTCTCTTGCCCAGGACTTTACATCAGAAGCCAGTGAAGTAAACACATAAATCTGGGGAAGTAGCAGCTGTGGCAACATTTGTAGCTCAGGGTCATTGTGGCAATGGTGCTTGTGGGAGAAGCCATGCCAGGTGCCTGTAGCCCAGCGATGCTCGAGGTGGTGGCAATGGAGACCCCACGGGCTGGTTCTGTGGAGTGAATGAGGCTGTGCTTTGTCTGCCTGCTCTTCCTTTGTTCTTGCTCATTTTCTAAGCTTTTGCTCCTCCAGCCCACCCAGGGATTCTAAGTTTTCATACATCCTTTTATACCTTCAGTCGACCACTTATTTCCTGTTACTTGCAAATGAGGACACTGGCCAGTATGTTGCCTACTCAGTCTTTTAAGATATATACTGTTAGTTTGTTCCATTATTATTATGGTTTATCCACTTACTTTTTAAACTTTTAAAGTTCGTTTGGAAATCAGAAATAAGGGAGGAAATCCAGCTTCTTTTTTTTTTTTTAACTCTAAATAGTTAGATGTTGTCTCAGTTTCCCTTACTAAACATTCTATTTTCCCCCCACTAATTTTAAGTGCAAATTTAAATGTATATAAAATCCCAGGTGTACTTTTACACTTAATTCGGTTTCGTTCATTGCTCAGTGTATTCTTGTAAAAATATCTAAATTCTCTCTCTCTCTCTCACATACACACACACACACACGCACAGACTTTTTAGAATTATTCAGTTATTCTTATCAGCTTAATTTTCAAGATAGAACTCAACATCATGTTGCTAAATCCCTTACGAATTCACGTAGCTATTTGTATTAAATTGCATTCTCTTCACAGATTAAAATCATGAGGATTTGAAGAACTGACATCTTTATAAATGTTGAGTCTCCCTATTTAAGAGTAAGGTAAGCCTTATTATATTCTTCTATTTAAAAACAAGGTAAGCCTTTTTGTATTCTTCTGTAAAGAACATTCTTCTCCATTTCCCTCTCTACCCTCCCTCTTTCTGATTATAACAATGCACTCATGTTTTTTTTTTTTTTAAATTATGTGTGTTGTAATCCATCATTGTCATTCTGTTTGATGCTCATATATTCCCCCGTTTGGCCAATGGGAGCCCCTGCAAGCCAGTCCCTATGTCCTTTTGACATGGTTCCATTAATCTTTAAACACTGATCCCATTAATCCTTCAGGCTGCATTCCTACTATGGGTGGGAAGTTGAATTATGTATGATTAAATTACAGAATGGGATACAATGAAATTGGCTTCTCACGTCACTTTACCATACTGCATCTAATTCCCCGTGCATGTTCCCCAAGACTGTTTTATTGTATTCTTCCCGAATAGCTTCAGCATATTGCAGGCTTGAAAATACTTCTGTTCTTACTATGATTCACTAGATCTAAACATTCAACAATGACACGAACTGTTCATTTTAAAAACCATTGTGACTTTAAAGCCTCACTTGCCTGAGATTTCTCCTGATTTGGGGACAAACTGTATTATGTTCTTTGGATTCTCTGAGAGGTTTCAGCTTTGATAAATTGAAAGATGTAACTTATACTTGTATATAGTGTAGAGATCTCTTTTACAAAGACCGACACTTGGTTACATAGAATTTGACCTTAAATGTTGACCCCCGAAAAACTTTGAAGTGACTATTATTTTTAATTCATTTAAAAATTAGTTAAATTAATATATGCCATAGTTTAAAATGTATTCCTACAGAAAAACTTTTAATCAAAAGCAACTATTCCTTGTCCCATCCTTTCCCACCCCCATCCTGTCCCCAGAGGAAATTAATTGAGTCTGTTTCTAATAATTGAGAAAGTTACTCCAATCTCTCTAAACATGTGTTTAATGCCACTTTTTTATTCATCAATTTCAGATATTCTCTCTTGCCTTTTTGCTTTGATAGAAGAGGATGAAGTGAATGTAAAGCATTTTCTCCTTTCCTTCCTTTCCCCCATATAGGGATATAAATATTCCCAGGTTCTCTATTGGATAAATGTATAACTTTAACCTATACCGTTCTATTAATTTGCTATGGCTGCCATAATAAGGTACAACAAATTGGATGACTAAAGCAACAGAATTTTATTTTCTCAGAGTTCTGGAGGTTAAAAATCCAAAAGCAAGGTGTCAGCAGGGTTGGTTCCTTCTGGGGGCTGTGAGGGAAGAATCTGTCCCAGGCATGTTCCTTTGGCTTGTAAATGGCCCTCTTCTCCCTATGCCTTTTCTCATAATCTTCCCTCTGTACATACCTGTCTCTCTGTCCAGATTTCCCCTTTTTATAAAGGCACTGGTCATTTTGGATTAGGACCCACCCTAATGGCATCACTTAATTTGATTACCTCTGTAAAGACCTTATCTCCAAATAAGGTCACATTCACAGGTACTGGGGGTTAGGACTCCAACACATCTTTTTTCAGGGACACAGCTCATCCCATAACAATGATTATATCTTTATTCTCATTTCCATCAATATTAGAAATTCCCTTTGGACACTTCACTTTGTAAGATGACACTGTTAACATCCTGGGCCTTAAGTTCTTCTAAACCCTCCATCTCTCACAATCTGTCTTCTACTTTTAAATCGACAGGGTGACCAAGTTTATATCCTGTTCTATAAACATATTTAAGCCTTTCATGTTATGTCTGTAGCTTCACTCCAAAATTTGAAATTCCATAAACAGTATTTTTATTATTAAGATCATATAAATGTTATCCACTGTAGAACCAGGTGATATAGTAGATTTACATTTCCCTTTTGTTTTTCCTGGTTTTCATAATTGATTTTGTATTACCTGCCCTTACCGCATTCTGGTGCGTTCTAGAGGTCTTTCACTATAACATCATAACGAGTATACCAGGGTCAGGGTACCTGAGTTAAAATCCCAGCTTTAGCAAATACTAGCTATGTGTCCTTAGGCTATATTTAAATCTTTCATTTCTCAATTTATTCATTTGTAAAATGAGTATAATGATGATAGTACTAACTGACTTTATAAGATTAAATGTGTTACTACTTACATAGCTGTTAGAGCTGTACCTGAAACACACTACACTCTTAACATGCTTTAGCTGGTATTATTATTGTAGCTTTCCAAAGAAAGTATCAAATTTCTAAAATTGCCCTATTCTGGACTGAGTTGTGTCCTCCAAAATTTATATGTTGAAGCTCTAACCCCAAGGTGACTGTGTTTGGAGATAGGGTCTATAAAGAGGAAATAGAGATTAAATTATGTCTTAAGGGTGGGGCTGTAATCTTATACGACTTTTTCTTCTTCTTGTAAGAGGAAGAGATACCAGAGATCTCCCTCTCTCTCTCCACACACACACACACACACACACACACACACACACACACAAACACACACACAGAAAAGGCCATGTGAGGACTCAATAAGAAGGCGGCTGTCTTCAAGCCAGAAGGCACATCCTCACCAGAAACCGAGTTTGCTGGCGGCTTGATCATGGACATCTAGCCACCAAAAGCATGGAAAAATGAATTTCTGTTGTTTAAGCAACCAGGACTGTGATATTTTGTTATGGCAGCCCTAGCTGAACAAGACACTGTCTTTCCCTAGATTTCTGCCCATGGGAAGCCTCCAATGCCCAGCTCCACGCTGAGCACAGTGCCCTCCCTGCTTGTGGCACAAAGGACAAGGTGAGATTTCCTGTCTCTGCTCTCCTGCATTGCAGCTATCACTTCCCAGACCCCGCCTTCCTTATTTTGGTTTCCTCTCTAATTTTGCAGACATACATCCTGATAGAGCTTCCTGAAAAAGGGTGTTCTCAGGATAAATTTTCTGAGTCATTGCATGCTGGATATATCTCTACTTTTCCTTCACGCTTTATTCATACTTTGGATAATTAAAGAATTCAAGATTGAAATTATTTTTCCTTTAGAAAATTTTCTCATATATTATTGATAAAATATCTGTTTCCCTTTACTTGATGGGAAATCTTTTTGTTCATTTATTTGCTTGTTTGTTTTATAATCTGGAAACTTTTAGTCTCTTTTGCTGTTCCTATCTCCCAATAATGTATCTAACATTTCTGTATTTTTCATTTTTTTAGCCATTTAATATGTTCTATTAATCTAAAAGTACATAATTCATAGGAGCCAACTTACAGGGGCTCCTAGAGTCAAATTAGTGACAACTTGAATATCTAAGGTAAAAATGATAATAATGGATAACAATGCATTGACTAAAAATTAATAAAGATCCATGAGTCCTTAGTGATATTCTTCTTAGTGAAGAGAGAGAGAAAGGCAGAACCAGACAATATATGTAAAAGGAATGATAATATTTGAAAATATCATTTTGCTATTTTCAATATAATAATTGATTCAAACAAGGATTGTTAATGGAGGCTAAAACCATTGCTTGGATGTAAAGTGGTTGTGAAAGAGGATATTTACAGTCTTAAAGTACCACTGCGTGGATTATTTCTTAATTACATTACATCAGGGAAGATACATCTTCCCAATAGATATATCCAGTATTCACCACCTTAATTAAATAATCAAACTTAGCATCACCAATATTGCAGACAATAGTTTGTATTTCCAAAACATCTTTATTATTGTCTGATTTTTCTTTTTCCTTGACACTGTTCTGTTTCATTCTTTATTTTTATAAATGTAGTGTCTTCTCAAATCTCTCTGAGAATACTAATTCGTGTAATTTTAAACTTTTCTTTTCTTCATGAATCATCTTTCTTTCCTCCAAGGATATGCTTCATCCATGATAATGGTCTTTTTCTTGCCTCTCTCACAGGTTTTACTCAAATGACTGGTATCTCTTGGTATCCAAGAATGGGACAATAGCTAACCATGAGCATTGTCGCCCACGTGGGGCTTCTTAACTCAGTGAGCTTAGGCTGTGTAAGTACTGGAAGGTGAGGTTAGTGGCTTCATAGACTTTGAGTTCCCTGGTATCTCCGGGTCCAAGCTTTTCCCAGGTTCTGCAAGGCAAGTTCCTTTCCAACCTGGCTGCAGTGCTGTAAGTTGTGGTTTCACCTAAACTATTCCAGTCAACACTCCTCCAGACACTGCCCACCTTGCAGACATTTTTGAGTCTTTTTATCCTCAGATGGCCTCTCTCTAGAGCTTTTTATTGTTGTGGTTTTATAGCTTTTTTCCTCTTCTGTTATTTTTCAGTCAGCTTTTGCTGCTATAACCACCAACCACATTAACTCAGTGGCTTGCAACGTAGATTTATTTCCCACTTGTGTTGTATAAGGGTTCTGGGTCAGCCACTGTTTCTTTTTGATGATGCTGGCTTGGCTGGGCTCCCCATGTCTTCTCATTGTGGCACGCAGGGTGAAGGATCAGCTCGTATCTGGAGCACGTTGTTCTTATAAGCAGAGAACAGGAACACAAGAGAGAGATTGTCAAGCCACGCAGGCGCACTTAAAATCTCTGCTTGGAATGTGGCTTTAAAACTTCCACCCCTATTCCATTGGCCAAAGAAAATCACATGGGCAAGCCCAAAGTCAACAGGATAGTTAAATATATGTCATCTAGAGCGAAGCATGGTCACAATGGGGCAGGGATAAGTAATTGTGAATCAGCCTTTTACTACCAATTTAGTGGATCATGGGAGTGAAGTAGGTAAAAAAAGTACTCAGTCTATGATTCATATGAAATTGGTCATGATCAAGAGGGTCCTTTGAGGAGCTTTTAAATTTTCTTTGAAAGAGATACTTCTTCAAAAGAACATGGAAAGGGCTTCCCTAGTGGCACAGTGGTTGAGAGTCCACCTGCCGATGCAGGGGACACGGGTTCGTGCCCCGGCCTGGGAAGATCCCACATGCCGCGGAGCGGCTGGGCCCGTGAGCCATGACCGCTGAGCCTGCGCGTCCAGAGCCTGTGCTCCGCAACAGGAGAGGCCACAGCAGTGAGAGGCCCGCGTACCGCAAAAAAAAAAAACAAAAACAAAAAACAACAACAACAAAAGAACATGGAGAAATTTCAATAGTGGGAAACTATACCACTTGAAATTTATATAAAGCATGTATGCATGCCCACATTTATAAAACCACTCCACTTTTCATCACCATTGGAATTACAGTGGGAAACACTCAAAAGATCTGGGGAATATGGAGATGTATGTCTATTTTCAGAATACACAGTGATCAGTTAAAAATGATTCAAAATCAGAACCTACCCCACTAGCAATAATTTCGCATCTTTTGTTTATGTTGTATGAAACTTAAATATTAAACAAAGTTGACAGTTTGGCAGGGAAGCAAAGCTTCATTCTGCATCTGGTTTCTCTGAACAAAAGTATGTAAAGGAAAAGGAATGTGATTATTTTTGCTCCATTATTCTTGGAAAGATAATATCAAATAAATGTTTGAGAGTTTAAAGTGATTTTTCCCAGCTTGAGGATATATTTGTTCCTTTTAATTTCTTGCCTGCTTTTATTAAGTGAAATTTATTTGTTGTATTTTAATGAGTTTACCATTTTGGGAATGTTTTTATATTGTGTACACAGATTATCTGACTTTGTGATAAGTCTCTGAGAAAAAGTATGTTCTTACCAATGCCAACTGGAAAATTTAAAGAAATCATGAAGTTCACAAACCAAAACTTTACACCTTCTCTAATTCCTGCTCTGAAAGAAAATGTGTATTTTTAAACTCTTTATTAATGTATATTGGGATGCAAAAAAATACTTTTATGTAATAACAGTAAGAAATTTAAATGTAGAGCTACCCCAGGTTTGCTTATTCCTGATACTATTTTCTCTTGGGAAAGAATGGTAAATTAGTTGTAAATATCCTAAGATAATACTGAAAGCAAATATTATTAGCCCTTTAGCTTTGGAAGTCTTTGTTGATAGGGCTAAAATTGACATTCCTAGCATTTAAAACCCAGTAGATTTTTCAGTAGGTTTGGAGAAAAGAGGGCTGAATAAACATATGAACTTCTAGCATGAGAGAGAGAGAATATGAAATTTGAAAAAACCAAGTTCCAATTTAGAAATTTGTAAAGTCCAGAGATCACTTCATTCACTAAATCCCCTGGGGAAGTAGCTATGGGTTATTTGATAACAGAAGAAACAACTCACAGTTTGCAAATCGTTGGGTCAAATCGCAAGTTCTGTAAACTTTGAGTTTTCCCTGGAAATGATTGAGGAACTGGAAACTCAGTAGAAATGAGCACCAGAACTTTCTGTTCATAAACACGAAAGTGGGGAGAAGAGTCAGGGATGATTATGTTTGTGCAGGGGCACCGGGTCCTGGTCTTCATCCTGATCTGTCTGGCCAAGTGACTTTCACACTTCTCTTTCAACTCTTCTGTCAAATATAACCATTATTGGTCTTTTAAATGATCATAATAGTATTTTCAAATGTCCTACATGCTATGTAACTTAATTTTTTTTCTTTTTTTTTTTTGCGGTACGCGGGCCTCTCACTGTTGTGGCCTCTCCCGTTGCGGAGCACAGGCTCCAGACGCACAGGCTCAGCGGCCATGGCTCACGGGCCCAGCCGCTCCGCGGCATGTGGGATCTTCCCGGACCAGGGCACGAAGCCGTGTCCCCTGCATCTGCAGGCGGACACTCAACCACTGCGCCACCAGGGAAGCCCTATGTAACTTAATTTTTCATTGCAAATTTGAGTTTTATTTTATAGGAAAATCACAAAGATATGTGGACTCTAGTTTTACCTAGTTCATGGGAGTACCTAGTGTGGAATTGATATCCCTAGTATGTATTTCTTGATGTAGAATGTGCACGTGGTTGCAAGCTTAGTCTGTCACAGGTATTTAAGCCAAACTGGGTTACAACAGGGCTATCATCACATTTTCTCATACACACATCCACTATTCCCCTCAAATGAGAAGATACATACATATTTGAAGTAACCACCATCAAGGAGATAACACTTTCTCAATTTTTACATTTTCCGTCAGCTTATAGGGACAGGGAAACACATTTGAGTTGGTTGTCGACATCTGGTAATTTGTATGGTCTTGAAACAATCACGTTAGCCTCGCAGTAGAGTAATTGAATGCAGACAGCAGCCTCTCACTGCACAACTATGCATCCCCCAGTAAAGTTTGGTTTGCAGAAGGGGATTCTGGCAGCTTCTGTCCAGGATGAAGTGCTTCAGACGGACTTGTCTGGGTGCTTTGGTCAGTGTGACCTCAAAAACAGGACGGCTGCTTTGAAGGCTAAGGATGTGGGCAAGAAGGTAGAGCTACTGTACTTAAGAAGCATATGGACACATATACACACTCCCAAAGGTAAAATAGAGAGCTAGTGGGAAGCAGCCGCATAGCACAGGGAGATCAGCTTGGTGCTTTGTGACCACCTAGAGGGGTGGGATAGAGAGGGTGGGAGGGAGGTGCAAGAGTGAGGAGATATGGGGACATATGTATATGTACAGCTGATGCACTTTGTTATAAAGCAGAAACTAACACAGCATTGTAAAGCAGTTATACTCCAATAAAGGTGTTAAAAAAAAAAACAAAACGAAGCACGGAACATGAAGTTCTTGTTGGAATGGAAGAAAACAGAAGAAGCTTCTGGGTGTGTTTTGTACCCTGCTGAGCCTACATGAGATCTAGCTTGCTCGTCCATTTCATGGATCACATAGGATAAGGAAAGAGGCAGCAGGCCTATGCTTGTAACACATGTCCACATCCAAATGTCCAAACCTCAGGTTAGAGCTTCTTCAGGTAACAAGTATTTGCTGAAGGCTCACTATGTCCTAAAACAGTGCTAGCCTCAAAAGGGCACGATAAAACATAAATAAAATCTGACACTATAGAGTATGTGGCAAACAGAACTCTCATACCCTGGTGGTAGAAATATAAAAAATGGTGTGTACAGTTTGGAATGATTACATATAGAAAGACAGAAAAGTGCACATGTACAAAGGACCGGATATTCCATTTTTAAGGGTTTAATCTAGAGCAATTATTGTACAAAAAGCTGAGGAAACATGAACAGGGCTACTCAATTTTAGCGTCATTTATGCTATGTATGATCATTTAAGAAGTTTTAATGTCTACCACTAGGAAATGAAAAACATAAGATATGGCATTACGAGGTTTGTAAGTAGCAATGTGGATAGATCTCAAAAACAAGATTCTGAGCTAAAAAGAAGTAAGATGCATAAAACAATATTTACATAAGGAAAACTCAAACAAGTCAATACTGAATATTATATACAGATATATTTGTGTAAAAGGGTAAGAACTTATTGTAAAAATGACTACCTCATTAATTATTCTGGTTGTCTCTGGGGGTAAGAAGTTGAATAAGATAAGAGTTAAAAGTTTAGGTTATTTTTAATGGTATATTTATGTTAAAAATAATGGAACTTTAGTACCTGCTAATCCTGTGTCATAATTCTGTGATTGTATTTATAGCAGGATTTGCACTTTTCTGTATTTTGTAAGCGTTCATTATCCCTGCCTTCATAGTATTTACAATTTAGGTTGGGAACCATGTCTAATATACATAAAACACTTGGAGAATAATCAAGTAGTAAACCCTGCATAGGATTTCTTAATACAAAAGCATTTCACAGAAGAAAGAGAGGGACCACCAAGAGTCCTCGAGATCCTTTCACAAGTTCAAAACAATTTCCATAATCACGCTAAGATGGCATTTTCCATTTTTACTCTCATACCCTCACAAGTATACAGTGAAAATCTTCAGAAGATATATGATGTGGGATATTGCAACAAATTGAATGCAGAATCAGATAAGAGAATACAGCTGTCTTCTATGAAGCCAGACATTAAAGAGATTTGTGAAAATGTAAAACACTGCCATTCTCAGTAAAGATGTTTTGATTTGGAAAACATAAGGGTTTTTTTCATAAAAATATGTTGTTTACATTCACATGTAATGGGTTTATTACTGTTATTTTAAGGAAATACATAAATATGTATTTTTAAATCTTCTCGGTTTTAATTTCTTAAACAATAAATGTAAATAACTATCTTCCGTGTAAACAAAAGCTCTTTGGATTCTCAATAGTTTTTAAGAGTGTTAAGTGATCCTGAGACCACAAGGTTTGAGAACTGCTTGAGTTGGATTACAGTTGGAGGTGATTCTGAAGGAGGTGGAATTAAATTCATCAGAGGGAAGTAAGGAATGCATTTCAGATGGGGAGAATACTATAGACAAAACATTCTACTGACTAACCCAAGAATCACGTCAAATTAACTTAGAAAGCTAAGGTAAGGATAATATCAACAGATGGAAATTTGCACTTGAAGGAGAAGCCTAGAGCAAGCTTTTTTAGTAGTAATTATTCAGTAAGCGTTTGTTGTTCTGAAAGTTCTGTGGTAGGCACTGGGATACCCGTGAAGAAGTGTGTCTCACTCTCTGTCCTACAAAAACTCATAGTTTAGTGCCTATTTAATTACAAAGAGCTATAATAGAGATAGCTTTCATTTCACATTGTGAAATGAAAGAACCAAGCACATTATCAACTGGTCTTTGATTTCTCCACTAGTATTTTGCTTCCTTTATAAAGGTTTCTAGAAAAATAAAAACCTGTGCAATCGCTTTGGAGAAAGAAATGAGTACAAATTTCTGTTTGTTGCAGTCTGTTTGTTGTAACCCTTTTAATTACAGATACATGGGCATTGTATCTGTCAGGATAGACAGCCTAGCAGTGAACAAACAAACCCCAGATTTCAGTGGCTTGAAACACAAGTGTTAATTTCTCCCTCATGCTATGTGTCTGTCCGTTGCAGGTCTGTGGGAGGCTCTGCTCTGTTTATTTATTCCACATCATTTTATGGTACCACAGACTCACATGCATCATCAAGGTGCCCTGTGACAGGGGGAGAGAGGTTAAAAAGTCAAGCTCTAGCAATTATTACAAAGTTTTCCTGGAAAAAAAGACATAGAACTTTCACTATTTCATTGCCCAAAGCTAGTTTCACAGTCTTGCCTAACTACTGAAAGCGGGGATAGTGGTGGGTAAGAGATATTTCATTTAACTGCAAGTAGCAGTACATCAGATATCAGAGAAATCTAGAATTGCCCACTGCAAGCACTGCTTAAGAAAAATAAATTACAGTAAATGTCTAACTCTATACCAGCTGAATCAAATTCAAGAAGGGTATTTCTCAAGCTGAATCAAACTTCCTATGGTGTCAGTTTCCCCTCTTCCTCAACCCTTACAATGTCATTTGTTGGTAGAGATCTCAAACTTTATGGTAAATATTGGTTAGTACCCATTTGCTGGGTTAAGATGACAGGCTGAGAAATTGTACCTCCACTGCTGAATCAGTCTTGCATGGCAGTGCACCAATACATATGGAAAGTTGTGTGGAATAGCGACTCTGAAGTCAGATAGACCTAGATTTGGCACTTGGATCTTCTTTTCAGGAGTCAAAGAGCCACATAAAACTGTCAATCCTGATGAATATATTCAGGTTGGCAGGAGACCAAAGTCACATTCTTTGGGATGATCTGTATTTACTGGCTGAGCGTATCAGAAGGGTCAGCTCATGGCCTTTTCTAGTGCATTTGGGCAGAGAGTACAAATTGCTGTTGTTTTGGGGTTTTATTTATTCTAGGACAAAATGAAATAAAGACCTCATCCAGGGGAAGGGTATGAAACATGAACAGACTAATATAAGAGAGTTAGAGAAGGGGATCTTGAAAGTCAATTAGTCAAAACACCCATCTGATGCTTGGATCTCTCCTGCAAACTTCCGTCCAGTGGATCATAAGATTAAAACTTCCCAGTTGCAGCAATCATGACTGTCCAGTGCCATTCTGTCTTGGAAACCTCTGACTGCTAGAATTATATTTTATTTTGTGCCAACGTCTATGATTTAGTAATGGAGATATGCTTGCAGAGTTGAAAAGAGCTATGCTATTTGATTCCTGAAAAGATGCATTTTATTATCCCATTTGCTTCTCATATCAAATCCAGGAAGTAAGTATTATTATTAGACAGATGAGAAAACTGAGGCTTGGTGAGGCTAAGTAACTTGGTGAAGGTGACAATACTGAGTTATAAACTGGGAATGGATGAATGATTGTGCTTTCAAATATCATTGTGACAGTGGAAAAAAAAAACCATCAATCAACTCTGCTTGAATACAAACACACTTATATGTGACAGTGATTTTGTTGGCAGTATAATATTTTATCAAGAATGTGTGATTAATGATCTCAAGTAGACCACCCTTGTTTTATCTCCCATGCTACCATTAGATTTTCTGGGGATAATTACTGTTTCCAATTTTTTGGTAAAGCTCAGTGCTGGTCATGTAAGTGTGCAAAACAAAATTGAAGAATGAGTACATGCATAAAATATTCTTCCTGTAAACCTTAAAAAATGGGCTATGATTTGTGCAGAAGGATTTTTTTACCTTAATAAAATCAGAGCCTGCACTTTGTTTGGGGACCATGTGTCCAGGAGAGCAACCATTTTCAACTAAGTATGTATGAAATCATTAAGAGATAGAGTCCGCTTAACTCTTAGGGGTCATTTCTCTAACAAAACATGTCCAAAAAACCAAGCAACTGATAATCAATCAACCAACCAAACCAAACCAAAACAAAACAGAACAAAAAACCACCTAGCTCTGAGCCACAGTGATGCTTTAGTAATTCCATCTATTAACATATTAACCAACTTTCCCGTGCTGCGTGCATATGGTAGGGGCCTTTTTGCTTTCCCTGAGCCATATTCATATATCAAAGATATTTTTTGATATTCCTGTATCAAAGATATTTTTTAAAAAGAAGAATGGTGGAAAACGTGAACCTTGGCTTCCTGTTCCTGGGACAGAATCATTTCTCCCCACTAGGACTTAGAAATAAGATCACTTTGGCTAATTCCCCAGGAAAGCAACAACAGGTGTGGAAGGGACCCACAAAAGGAAAGAATATAACACATGTCTACTTTATTCTGGCATATGAGGAAGGCTATGGGATTCTCACTTCATTTCTTCCTGTTTTTATTACTTCTAATATTCCTCTTTTCCAAATTCAAGTTTCTGCCATGAATTACATACTCCTAGCTGCTTATATTCAGAAAGGTTTAGGTTTACATTCAATTGTGACTCAAAGTTCTAATTTCATCCAACACAACATGCGCCCGGTGAATGCCTAGATTGTCTGGAGCCTTCTGAGCCTGTGAACTTTTAAGCAGAAACAGTCAGTTTCTTCCTTTGTTCTGGAACAGAAGCACTGTATCCCGTAGGTAAGTGGATAAGGCCACAACTAACCTCTTAAAACATGTCCTTTTGCCCCCTGAAGGATGCAAATTATATATCCTCAAAGGCACAGGGCTGTGGGAGTCAATTTAAAAAGTACACAGAATTTTAGTTCTTATCATACTAACACTCCTTTTAAAAGGAAGATGGGTTGAGTTACAGAAAGCTATAATCAATAAAAATAGTGAAATTTCATTTAAACACTCATTCAAGCAGAATTAGAAAACAAAATGCATTCTGGCACGCATTTGATCTACCTGTAAATTAGTGTTTTTCTTTTTTTCCATCATTTTAAAGATGATTTTAACTTTTTAAAAGTGATATAACCAGTTTTTTTTTCTTAAGATGACCATCTTTAGACAGCAACTACACATTTACTACATTTACATTCTTCCATTTCTCTAATTCTTATTTCAGATAGCTTTAGAATAAAACCCTTGGTTCCTTCTTTGAATATGTATACCATTCTTTTGCCTGTATTTTTATTCTTCAGAAAATTTTCTCATTTTCCTCCCTTTCTCTATCATTGCATGCTAAAAAAAAAATACTCTAAGACCTCCAGGATGCATTGATAGGCTTATTAGAGAAAAGAAAGCTGTTGAAATGAAGAGATTTGTTTTTGCATAGGCAAATTGCTTATCTTCTTTATGTCTTTGATTCCTAGTCTGTAATTAGACTAATAGCAGTATCTATCTCTAAGGTCGTGAGGCTTAAATGATTCATATCAAGTGCTTGGTACAATGCTGGGCTTACAGTGAACTCAATAAATATCAGACTTATTACTAACATTATTTTTGTCTTTGTTGTTCAATAAATGCTGTATAAGGTATTGAGCTAAGTGCCATTAAGGATACAAAAGATTAGTAAGACTTGGTTCCTGTCTTTGAAGCAAATACCATCTAGAGGTAAAGATGAGACCTGTGCACAGATAGCAAAGATGAATAGTAGAAAATGCCACAAGAGTGTTATCAGTGAAGGGCATGGGGTAGGTGGTGGGGGGGAAGGGCTAGGATTCCTTCCCTTTGGAGGAATCATTGAAAGCTTTAATAAAGCGATGACATTATTTAGCTGAATCTTGACAGAGTATTAAAAAAACCCTGAGTAGCAGTATTCTATATTATCTATAATTTTTTTAGATTAAAAATAGTACTTACTTTAACTTGCATAATCTGTTTATTGAATGAGGTTGTACATTTATCCATTGATTATTTGTACCTGTGTGCCTATGTGACTTACCACTTTATGTCCGTAGCCTGTTTCCCATGAAATGCTATGCTTTTTCTATGGTTTTGTAAAAGCACTCAGTATTTTATGGGTGACAAATATATTATGTTGATAGATTTCTAAATATTGACCCATCCTTGCATTTCTAAAATTAACTCCACTAAATTTGACAGTATTCCTTTTATGTGCTGCCAGATTCTACTTTCTAATTAATAAGATGTTTATATGAGACTCTGTTTCCATTTCAGCAGTGTCTCTAAAGAGCAAGGGTAGAAAAAATATGCATCTTCCTCAAGTTTCCAAACTCAGGTGCCAGACCTCTTATACAGGATTTGCAAATGATGTGAAGACCTGTTTGCCTCCTTAGCTCAACATCCACCTTGAAAGTTAAACAGGGCTAGTTTGGAAGCTGAAAAGAGAATTTCTTTGCAGCGTGTAGTTGATATTTGTGGCATTTTTTTCCTCTTTCTACTCCCCACAGGGAGGAGAGGATAAAGGTGCTTTTCCTGACCTCAGGCTAAGTGAGAAGGGCTTGGGAATGTGATATCTGTCCATAGCAGTTTGGAAAGTAAGGACTTTTTAGCATATTGTCTTTTCCTAAAACGCCCAGAGTAATCATGTTCTTCCACAACCTGACCAGTTGCCAGGAAAGGGAGGAGGCTCCGACCTCCCACTAAATCTGGGTGGAAAGTGCCCGCTTTACTAGAGAACAGAATGATGCTGTGTGACTTCTATTTTATTTTATTTTATTTTGCGGTATGTGGGCCTCTCACTGTTGTGGCCTCTCCCGTTGCGGAGCACAGGCTCCGGACGCACAGACTCAACAGCCATGGCTCACGGGCCCAGCCGCTCCGCGGCATGTGGGACCTTCCCGGACCGGGGCACGAACCCGTGACCCCTGCTTCGGCAGGTGAACTCCCAATCACTGCGCCACCAGGGAAGCCCGACTTCTATTTTATGATCCAGCCTCCATCTGAATCCTTCTTGTAGGGATACTCGTTCTGGGGGAATACAGCCCTAAGGCTGTGAGGAAGCCTTATTTAGCCCACATAGATAGTTCCTTGGAGAGGAACTGAGACCCCAGCCAAAAGCCCATATTAGTCACCCGACATACCAGTGAACTGCCTTTAGAACCTAACCCGTGACCTTCGAGTCTTTCTGCTGAACCCCAGACATCATGGAATAGTCTCCTTATGCTGTCGGAACTCTGACTCATAGACTCCTTGAGCAACATAAATGGTCCTTTCGCACATGTAAGTTTTAGGTCATGGATTATGCAGTCTTAGTAAGCGAAAGAGAAACACCCTTGATTCCTGCCTCCTGAAGACTGAAGATGAAAACCTGAAGCCGCAGTTGCATGCTTGCGGCAGAGAAAAGTTATAAAGGGCGATAGGGGAGCCAACTACACAGGCACTGGCAGCCGGCCAAGGGTGTGGGCTCTTTACAGTGGGAAGAGGCAAAGAATCCAGCCTGAAAGAGATTCTACCCACAAAGGACACATAGAGAGGCAAAGTCACCCAGTAGAGGGATGATTGACATTGCACAGAGGTTGAGGGAAACAGCCAGAGTAAGGAGAGACATTAGATCACCCGAGGCAGAATATTGAAGAAGCTCTGATAAGCACTGTGAGATAGGGGTCTTTCTTTCTCTTTCTCTTCAAAGTCTTGAGGCATCAGTACCAGATTCCAAGTACCTCCATCCAGTTTTACTGTATTCTTCACCACCTCATCTATAAGACTAAGCCGAAATTGTAGCTAGAGGGGAGGGGAAAGAAAGTACAAGAGCAAGAGAAGCAGAGAGGGCTAGTTGATCTTACGTCCCTGGCTCATGACAGCTTTTCCAACAAGAGGCGTTATCCAAATGAAGAAAGATAAAACTTTAAGAACAGTTCAGAATTATGATTATTACCATGAAATAGCCATTTTGATTGTTTAAATGAGGCTATTCTTGTGACTAGAAGTAGCAGGGAAGCTAGGAGCCATAGCTACATCTACAGTAGGGTTTGAACAGAGAGTGGAGAGAAAGATGTTGTCATTTACTTTCACCCTGTCAAGTCTGTCTCATTTATCTTTTGTGGTTCTTATTTTGTTCCATTCAGAGAGATTCCAGGCATGTATATTCTGGGGCCACCAAATGTAAGTAAGTTTGGTGTGGTATGTGAAGGGGTCTCTATCTGGTCACTAAATGAATGTTGACAAGTTAGTTAAGCATCTAAAATAATCCTGTAAAATGTTGTGAAGGAGATTAGAAATGACAGTGCAAATACTACTTTCCTTCTTGGCACTCCTTCCTCTGAGTTTTCTGGCACAGGGGTCCCCAACCCCCAGCCCGCGGACTGGTACTGCTTGGCAGCCTGTCAGGAAATGGGCCGCACAGCAGGAGGTTAGTGGCAGGCGAGCAAGTGAGGGTTCATCTGCGGCTCCCCCATCGCTCCCCATAGCTCCCCATCTCTCGCATTATCACCTGAACCACCCTCCGACCCCCAACCGTGGAAAAATTGTCTTCCATGAAACTGGTGCCTGGTGCTAAAATCATTGGGGACCACTGATCTAGCAGCATTTATGCTCGTCAGAGTCACCTTCTTCAATATCACCTCCCAACCTCCCTTTCCTGGTGTAGTGGATGCTGGGTTTGAAATAAGTTGAAGTTGGACCATAACTCTTCACTGACAATCTTCCAGCTATTTTAAACAGGAAAAAATGTAGTACCAAGCAATAGGTATTTGCAGCACTATTTGGAAGGACTGGGAAAGTAAAGGTCAAGGAAAACTATTGCTAACATTTAGGAACAGGAATTATAGGAATCATAGGATGTTGCCTCCAATTATGTCTGCTGCCTGCTGCTGTGAGTAATTCACAGAACCCCTGGAAGCCATTGGGCTCCTTGGGACTGCAGTCCGTGCACAAGTCTGTCAGCTGCTGCCAGAAGAGAATAATAGCATCTGCTTCTCTTCTGCCTCTTCCACTTTTCACAGAATTGTTTCACTTTGGAAGAATCTGTACCGATATCCAATGAATGAGGGCTTCTGGGAGATGCAGTTAAGGGATTTTAGCCATTGAAATATAAGGGAGAGTTGGAGGGATAGGGATGGTGCTGAGTTGACAACAGTTGTTTTTTTTGTTTGTTTTTTTTTTTGGTTGAGGCATGCGGGATCTTTCCTTGCAGCGCGTGGGCTCTTTGTTGAGGCACCCGGGCTTCTCTCTAGTAGTGGTGGCGGGGTTTTCTCTCTCTAGTTGTGGTGCACGGGCTCCAGGGCACGTGGGCTCTGTAGTTTGCACCATGCGGGCTCTAGTTGAGCCATGTGAGCTCAGTAGTTGTGGCAGGCGGGCTTAGATGCCCCGTGGCATGTGGGATCTTAGTTCCCTGACCAGGGATCGAACCCGCTTCCCCTGCATTGCAAGGCAGATTTTTTACCACTGGACCACCCCGACAACAGATTTTAAGTGCAGTTGTCTACCTGTCATCCTTTCCCATTTCCTTTTTTAAAACAGAGTCCTACGTATGTTCAAGCATCCACTTCATTCCTAGCGTCAGAAAGCGGTCTTATTTAGTTGACATGACATACCCCAATGATAGTGTGTGGTTTAGGGCTGGGCACACAATTTACAACTTTATAGTTATGTTTAGGGGCATGTTTTCATGTCTCAGTCTTCTACTGAACATGACCAGGAAGCACATAACTTTTCATAGGCAGCATTTTGAAGCCACGAATAGACCGGGATGAGGCTGCTATTAAGGGAAACAGAGAGAGGAGACAGAAAAAAAATGTTTTAAATGAAATAGTTTTACAACTCTTCATATTATGCCTGATCACTCTGTTACTCCTTAGTATTGTATGTTTAATAATACATTTCTTTATTGTTTAGGCTACTTCCTGCCCTGGTTTCTGCTACTTGTTGTTTAGGGCATCATCATGAATAAACTTGACTAGGTGTGGTGGTTGCAGAGGCCCCTGGATGCTGTGCAGACTATGTTTCACAGGCAGCTACAGCTCCGAGTGGACACAAAGTTACATCCCTCCTTACTTTTCCTCTAAGGAGTCTCTGCCATGAAATCTCCTGCGTTCCTGCTGAGTGGACTGAGCTGGAAGATGTGGATGAGTCCTCAGGGCAAGATCTGATCATCAATGTCGCCAACAGTGAGTGGATGGGGACCCAGCCATTCATGGAGTGCCTTTGCAGAGGTTGTATGTCACCAGAGTGGTATGACACTGGAAGGATATTTTTATGGTACATAGAAGTGGTTCAAGGAGATGGAAATGAGCTGACCTAGTCTTAAGGCATTCAGTGCATCCTGGTTTGCCTGGAGCTTTCTTGGCTCTAGCACTGAAAATCCCACGTCCTGGGAAATCCTTCCATCCCTGGAAAACTGAGATGATTGGTCATCCCACCTGGGCTATAGTCCTATCTATCACTTGTCAGTCATGAATCCTTGCAGACATGGACTTGCCTCTCTGGGCCTCCATTTCTCATCTGTTAATTGAGCAAGCTTGAAAAGCCGGTCCCCAGACCCATCCCAATTCTGAGATCCTGTACTACCTTCAAGGTTTGCTTCATCTGTTAGATGAGAGAATTAGACTCATTGCAATCACTTAGTTCTATCATATTTTACAGACAAGTAAACCGAGGCATGGGAAGTTAAGTGAATTTTTCAAAGTCATTCAGCCGATGTAGGGCCTTGAGGGTGGGAAAACCGAGGCTCAGTTGACTCCAAGCAGCTCTATCCCCACATCATGGAAAAGTTAAGAGTCAAATGATTATTCCTATGACAGATACTCATGGACCTGAAGGGTTATTCAGCTGAGCTAACCACCTCTACATTTATCTTTAACTTATCAGACACACCTCCTCTCCAGGCTCTTCCTTTCATGGTCACTGATCGTATCTACCTTCCATATGACACTATCTTGACTCTGTATGTGGGCACAGACCAACTAAAGTCAATTCTGTGTCTGTGCAAAGAACTATTTCCCTCTCTCTCCAGGCTTCTCGTAGCTGTCATTTTGGAAAACTAGCAGCAAAAGCATCCTGCATAACGTTATACTTGTTACCTTCTCTGAATCCCTGAGGACAGCACATTCTGAAAGTTTGATGCACTATTGCTTATTACACTTCACGGTTTCCAGTTTTCTTTGATAAACATCACAAATATGATGCAATGTATTAGTGCATTTTACTTAAAAAAAAACTTTATTAGTTATGATTTACTTCGGGAATGGAAAAAGAAATCTCTCAGTCTGAGATTTTCCCATATTAACTTGAGGGGGAAAAATGCTTTTATTTGCTCTTAAGTTTTCTTACTATGAAACTGGCACTAATTAGACCAGATTTTAATCTATATCACATGTCCTACTGTTTCTCTGCTTTTTGTTCTTCAACATATGTCCCACAGCTAGCTGTTTCCAGTACATCCTGGTGATGCAGAAAGTCTTATTTTGTCTCTTATGTGAATATCTCAGCCATGCTGTCTCACTTCATAACAGAGTTCTTTTATACTGAATCTGAACTCCAAGAAGGATTGTGGAGAACTAAAAGCAAGCCACATGAAACTTTAATTTCCGAGTATTCTATGCCTTATGATAAAATCTATCAAATTTTGATTTATTTTCTCCTCTTACTTGTCACATAGAGTTTTGGTAGTGGCTTGTGAATATTTTTCTGTAGAGTGTTAATGAAACACATTTGGCTGTGAATAGCAGAGTACCTCACTCTTGTGGCTTAAGTAATAGGAGTTTCTTGATCTCACATAACAGCTTGCTGGGGGTGGTGCATTCCGGGGCTGGGGAGCAAGCATCCATGAACCAGGCTCCTCCTGTCATCCTGTTCTTCCACCTTTGATGGTTTATCACCTTTATGGCTGCAGGATGGCAAGCATCTACATTCTCTTGGGCAGTGTCTCAAGCAGAAAAGAAGGTGGCAGTGACAAGAGGGGCTTTCTCTTCTTGTTTTCTTTTGTATCAGGAGGAAAACATTTCCCAGAAACTTCAAGCAGACTTCCTCTTACATCTTTGCCAGAACTTGGTCCCTTGTCCAAACCTACATCAAAAGGAAACCGACTCACCATGATTGAGCTTGGGCTACATGTAATTATGGTGAATATTGCTACCCAGACAGAACTGGGGGTATGTAGGCAAGGGAGAATAGCAGCTGGCATCTATGTCTCTTTGGTTTTCAACTATTCAACCAGGGATTGGCTTTATGATTTTAAGCCTTCTGATCTAACCTAAGCAGATGAGAGGTGGTTAGTTTTTTAAAACGTCTGTAAACTTTTAATTTCATGACCAAATCAATGCAAGTATTTTATGTGCAAAATGTGTTTCGGTTCAGGAGTGAAGATGGCAAGTAAAGAATTAAGGTTCCCCAAATCAATGCTGTTGGCCACTGTGATGGCTTCAAAAATACATCACGTATCTGAACTGTCAATGCTTTAGATTCTTTACCAGGAAAACAGAATTGCAATTCTTTTTGATTGTCACACTGAACAGGGGTAAGTAAAGCCTAATAGCTCTGAAGTGCTATGTAAATTCTAGCAGGATGAGGAAAAGGAAAGTAGCTTAAGCATCTGGACATTGGCAAACTTGAATTAAGAAAACACAGGTGATAGACCAAATGCTTTAGATGGTCTGTGACATGGAGTTGGTGGCTTCACGTGATAGCTTTCTCCTCTGCTCTCCCTCTTCAAGTGTGACACTCACCTGACTAATTTGCATTTTGAGCCCAATGGCCAGATGGGCTTCCAAACCTGTGTTCAGAATAATCCCTAGTTTTTTGCTATTACTCATCAATGATCAATAACAACAATAATGAAACACATAGCAGGATGCTCTCTTTGGCAGTAATTCCTTACAATTTCAGGGTGAGTGCTCAACTGTTTATGAGACAAAGCTGTTCAATTTTGGGAAAAAGTGAAACAGGTAAAGTGTGATCTCCTTCTTGGCCCCTTTAGACTCACAAGTGCCAATTCCTTATCAGCTTTAGTTTAGAAACTAGCAAAACCAGATATGTTTTTAAATGCATCAGGAAATATAACTGTATTAAGAACATTTCACTCTCATAGCCCTGCCTCTGGCAGGATATTGCCTCCCTAGATGTTTTGGTAATTACCAAATCTTAATACTATACTGCAAAGCGTTCCTCTTCCTCAGCTATTTATTAATTCCTAAATTCCCCGAATAAAGGTAAGTCAGCCTCCCACCCTTTCATTCCCTTGGAGACTGCATATTTTCCTGACAGCCTGCAGTAATCCAGCAAAAAACACATCAGCTTTGTACCTCTAAGGCATCTTTGCTTCCCAAATTTTGGTGTGTATCACCTGGAGAGCTTGTTTCTTGGTTCTGTTCCCCGAGATTCTGCTTAAGTAGGACTAGACTGGGGCCTGAGACTCTGAATTTCCAACACATTCTTCAGTGATGCTGAAACTAACTGTCCATGAACCACAGCCATGGAGGACAGCAAACTGACTTTCCACCTCAACTTGAAGTGATATGAAACTAATGAACCCTCATCCTAGGGGTAGTGAAAACCAGTTCCACGTATATGATAGTATATGCATATATAGTTATATATATATATGATTGGTCAAGGGACCGACACTGTCTTCTGTATCATACTGTATTGCAGGAGGTAGGAGCCAGCAGTATTAACATACAAATATATGTTAATTTATTAACATACATAATATATATATAAAACACACATAATATATATATAACATACATAATGTGTTATGTATGTTTTATATATATATATATATATATATATATATATATATAGCACATACATAATATATCTAATTCCCCACCACGTTGACCTTAGTCAGATAAGTCCCAAAGTCCATGGTGAATCATCGGGGCTTCCTGAGCTTATACTGGGAATCAAGGTTACATTTTTACTTCACTGGTTGATAAGTCAAGGAAGTAACCAAGTTCAGGAATAATGTGGTAGACTGCTGCTGAGTGCTTTAAAAATGAAAAATGTACAATATACACACACGCATGCACAGATACATGTATGTAAACATATATAAAAATACATATGCACATATATAATCATATCTATGTGCCATAATATGTGTATATATATATACATATTCAATCATACATAAAACATATAAAATATATATACAATCTTATATGTAAAACTATATATGCATATACTATCATATATATATGGTCATACGATTATATGTATATGTACACATGTAAAGTCATATATCAGTGTGCGTATGAAACTGTACCAATGGGCTGACAGTGTGTTTATGGTGTGTATGTATATACACACATACAACTGTATGTACACACTGCACACACAGTATGTAAGTACGTATGTGTATACATATAGACACTTCACATACGCAATCAACCTTAGTACACTTTCATTCACATACATCTTTAAGTGGATGCAACTTTTCTCTTTACCTTCTTGCATTTCTCAGAATACTTATTGCCATTGCTTCTTAATTTCCTCCTTAAAGTTGCTTTGATATTCATCCTTTAAAAACATTTTTCAAGTATAAAGATGCCGTAGAGTTGGGGACCAGCATTGTCCTATAAATGATGTTGCTAGCTAAACTGTCTCTATTGGGACCCCTAACACTATCAGGGGGTGGCTGCCACAATCCCTATCCAATGTGACTCTGTTCTCTAAATTCTGAATGTTGCTTCTTGTTCGGACCTACAGGAAACATCTCCATTGAAGACATAATTCTGATAGGAAAGGGATGCCCTTCTCTCTAGAATCTCATCAAAGGCAGAACTAGGAGCTCCTTACTTATCTGTTGTTCGGAACATGTGCAAAGAAACATTTTTCCTTAGGGTCCTATGTCAGAGATATGACTGTTCTCAACAATGATGTTTTCAACAATTTTCTTACAGTAGACAAAGAGGCATTTTTATTGGTTTTCAATGTACACCAGTGCCATAAGGCCAAAGTGCAATTTAGTGAAAATTGTTCTATAGAAGAAAGAATTAAATAGAGAATTTCTGAGATTAGTACTATTTTTCTGTTTCCCTCTTCTTTGTACATTTCAGCAACAAAACTGAAACCACAGGTGGGATAGCCCTTAATTTTTCCTTGGCATTTGTAAGGTTGGGCTGATTTGTGTGAAGGTGAGTCAGCCTTCTATTCAGGTATATAGATCATCTTGGACTTAGGATGGGTAACATCCCGATAAACCCATTGTAAGTTGAAAATATCATAAGTCAAAAATGCATCCAAATTAACATTATAGCTTAGCCTTGTCTACCTGAAATGTGCTCAGATCACTTACACTAGCCTACAGTTGGGTAAAATCATCTAACACAAAGCCTATGTTATGACAAAATGTCGAATATCTCATGAATTTATTGAATACTGTAGTGAAGGTGAAATAGAGGAAGGTTGTCTGGGTCCAGAACGGTTGTAATTTGTTCACCCTTGTGACGGTTTGGGTGACTGGAAGCTGCACCTCACTCGAGGGAATAGCCATGGTGCTGCAGATCACAAAAAGGGCAAAATGCAAAATTCAATGGAAGGTTTCTACTGAATGCGTATGGCTTTCACACCACCCTAAAGCCTGTATATTCTTGTCCAGCTTCTCAGATTTCATAAGAGGCTGTCAATCTAACACTTAGCTCTGCTCTCTTCCAAGGGGTTGTCAGGACCTAAGACCCTAAATTGATTGCTTCCCAATGCCCAGTTCAGGGAAGTTTATTAGGGGAGAACCTTTTGGAGAATATGATTTTGTCTTTTTCTCTAGACTTTCGAAATTCTGTAGTTGACGCAATAACACCAACCGAGAGCTGCTATTAGATCAAGATGCTGGTAAAACTATTTTAACCTAATAACACTTTTTATTTCCTATATATTATTTTGTTGTCTAATTTGGAATATATCAATAAGAGCAGAGAGGTCTATTTATTCCACCAGTTGTAGCAGCATTGAGAAGAATAAAGCTGTGAATGGCATCCCTGCAACACTTTTATCAATATGTTCTCAGGATTCTCTCTTTCAAGTGAATCTTTGACTTAAGAGTTAATTTGTGACTTGCATTACTAAGTCCATCAAGTGAACTTCTATTAAGGCAAAAAAACTGATGGTAACGAATTAGGAATTTACTAATAATATTTTTATTACGTAACTCCTATGAAACCCAGGGTTCTACATGGCCATTTTTGGTTATGGAATCATATTCATTGAAACTGTAACGTCGTATAATACCTTTAATTGTAGAAATGCAAATCTTTATGTCATTTGAAAAAAATTCTAAAATGGAAGTTTATTCTTTATGCATAGTAAACTTTTGCCCAATCTTCCTTTCTGTCTCAACTTTCCCATATTCTTTTTTTTAAAACTTTTTTGCAACTGTTTTCTTCTTTTTTTTAATAAATTTGTTTTATTTATTTATTCATTTATTTTGGCTGCATTGGGTCTTTGTTGCTGCACATGGGCTTTCTCTAGTTGCTGCAAGCAGGGGCTACTCTTTGTTGCGGTGTGTGAGCTTCTCATTGTGGTGGCTTCTCTTGTTGTGGAGCATGGGCCCTAGGCGTTCAGGCTTCGGTAGTTGTGGCACGCGAGCTCAGTAGTTGTGGCTCACGGGCTCTAGAGCACAGGCTCAGTAGTTGTGGTGCATGGGCTTAGTTTCTCCACGGCACGTGGGATCTTCCCTGACCAGGGCTCGAACCCATGTCCCCTGAATTGGCAGGCCGATTCTTAACCACTGTGCCACCAAGGAAGTCCTAACTTTCTCATATTCTTAAAGGAAACAACAATGACAACAACCTCTCTCTACTCTCATCCTCTCTCTGGTTCCCCAAACACCCCCTCCCAGCTGTGATGTGAGACTCTCCTTTTCTCTTTTCCCATATAGACACCTCCCCATCACACTGCTCCCCACTCTTCTTATTAAGGGGCTCCTGGCTAAAGGAAGTTCTAACACCTGACATTTCCCATTGGGCAGAGCAGCCTGGAAACAATAGTTCTTCCCTACTTCCAACTACTTATCCAAAAGAAAAGCCAATCTGGAATTCTGAAATAAAATTTTCCCTGTTGAGTACTTTGCATGTCCAGTCTGCAGGGCTGGCTTCAGGGGCATGTGACTATACAATGGCACAGGGTCAGCCCCTCAAAAGAGACTGGTACTTGATTTAAGGCTCCATTGTTGCCATCTTGAAATTCTCAATAATTGTGCACAAAGGGTCCTGCATTTTCGGTTTTCACTGTGACTGGCAGTTCTATAGCTGGCCTTGCGGACATAGCATCGCTGAATCCTGATGTGTTTGAGTAGTGAGTTAGCAACCAGGTGTTTATGAGAGAGGAAATGAAGCTGGGCTGAAAATGTCAGCAATTTTGGGTTCAAGGGACGGGAGAGAGGGAGGAAGGGAGGGATTTCTCTGTGTCTCTTCATAGCCTGTGCCTCCCACCTGTGCTTGCTTTTTCGTGCTAAAATCCTAGAAGACAGAGTTTCTTTTTCTTCATTCTGCATCTGAGGCTGAACATTCAGACTTTTATCAAGAATATTAGGATGTGATTGTGTCTTGGGGGACTTTGAAGCTCTGATGAAAGACCCAAAGAAATGTTGGTTTGAATTTATACTGAAAAGGCCACAGAAATCTAGCCTCCTTCAGTACTTATCCTTCTAACTCACATTTCAAAGCACTTAAGCATCATAATAAATTCTCTGTAAGCTTACTCTGCTAGGAAACTCACATTTCAAAGCACTTAAACATCATAATAAATTCTCTGTAAGCTTCCTCTGCTAGCTTCTTCACCCCCAAATTGACTTATAATTTATTTGTGAGTTGAAATTTTTGTTCTTATTTCTTTTTTTTAAGAAGATACACCCACACACATTAAAATCAGAAACATCTTTTGTCTTTGATTTTACAGAAATGATTGGAAACATTGTGCAGAACTGCGGGGCTTATATAAGTTTTGTGAGTTATTATTTCCAGATTGTTGCGTTGGATCAATGTGGATGGAGAGTTTGTTACCTGGACAGAACTCCCATGAGATTGATATTTCTTGGGAACAGGATCTTGTTGATTTCCTCCTCATGTCCCCACTGTAATACAAGACTCAGCACAAAAAAAACCACTTCATAATAATTTATTGAAAGCATGATATTTTTTAAAATGTGAATTCCATAAAAAATACATTAAAATGTTTATTATTTTGTTTTATAGTAATATGTACTATTTATTGGTATATATGATACCAATTATTTATGTAAATTACCTATACTATTATATATATAAAATAGTACATATATAATATACTGTAATAAATTATTAGTGGTAGTTCTAGTTCATAGATGGGGACACTGAGGCCAAAAAAATTCAAGAGTCTTTTCTAGGTTCACCTAAAATATTTTAAAAGTTTCTTAATAGACTTGTTTACTAAATATATAACCTAAGTATGAATGTGTGCTTTTAAATCTGAATCAGGCTGTGGGTTAATAAAACATTTTGTGCTCAACTGTAGAAAATGAAAAGCCAGCAAACAGAAAGAAAACTACACAAATCCGCTGAAAAGAACTTATGACTAATTTTATTTGTGTCCTTGAATGAATTAAAACCTTCTGAAAATGTTAAAAAAAAAAAGAAGACTATAACTTCCACAGAAAAACTTTTCACTGACTTATCATCAAAGGAAGAGCAAATGGAAAGGAATAAAATAGAGAGAACACATCCTCTGAGGTGTTCAATGAGTTCCAAGTCAATCCACACCCATGGGGACCTGCTGTGGCCTCAGTCTTCCAGGAATGTAGGAAATTAAGTAACTGGGTAGAAAATGACAGTAAATGGCAGTTTAAGATGTGTAACGACTCCAGTTTGAAGTCATGACCAACTTGCATTTTAAATATTAATTGAGGGATGCAGATTAAAGCTAGTGAACCTCATCACCTGTATCCATTCATCTGTTGATGGACACAGGTTGCTTCCATATCTTGGCGGTTGTAAATAATGCTGCTACGAACATTGGGGTGCATGTATCTTTTTGAATTAATATTTTGGAGTTTTATATATATATATATATATATATATATATATATAGCCAGGAGTAGAACTGCTGGGTCATATGGTAGTTCTATTTTTAGTTTTTTGAGAGACCACCATACTATTTTCCACAGTGGATGCACCAATTTACATTCTCACCAATAGTGTAAGAGGGTTCCCTTTTCCCCTCATCCTTGCCAACATTTGTTATTTGTGTTCTTTTTGATGATAGCCATTCTGACAGGTATAAGATGATATCTCATTGTGGTTTTGATTTGCATACTTCCCTGATAATTAATGACTTTGAGCATGTTTTCATGTGCCTGTTGGCTCTCTAGATTTCCTTTTTGGAAAAATGTCTATTCAGTTCTCCTGCCCATTTTTTAATTGTTTTTTTTTTGATGTTAAGTGATATGAGCTGTTTATATATGTCAGATATTAATCCCTTATTGATCATATCATTTGCAAATATTTTCTCCCATTCAGTAGGTTGTCTATTTGTTTTGTTGGTGTTTCCTTTGTTGTGCAAAAACTTTTAATTAGGTCCTATTTGTTTATTTTTGCTTTCATTTCTTTTACTTTAGGAGACAAATCAAAAAAATATTGCTGTGATTTATGTCAGAGAGGATTCTGCCTATGCTTTTCTCTAGGAGTTTTATCGTATCTGGTTTTACATTTATGTCTTTAATCCATTTTGAGTTTGTTTTTCTATATGGTATTAGAGAATTTCATTCTTTTACATGTAACTGTCCAGTTTTTCCAGCACCACTTACTGAAGAGACTGTCTTTTCTTTGTATATTTTTGCCTTTTTTGTTGTAGATAAATTGACAACATGGTGTGGGGTTATTTCTGGGCTTTCTGTCCTTTTCCATTGATCTATGTGTCTGTTTTTGTGCCAGTACCATACTGTTTGATTACTGTATCTTTGTAGTATAATCTGAAGTCAAGAAGTGTCTTCTTCTGAAGTCAGTCTGTTCTTCTTTCTCAGTATTGTTTTGGCTATTTGGTATCTTTTGTGCTTCCATACAAGTTTAAAAATTATTTGTTCCAGTTCTGTGAAAAATGGAATACTACTCAGCCATAAAAAAGAACAAAATGTTGCCATTTGCAGCAACACGGATGAACTTGGAAGGCATTATGCTAAGTGAAATATGTCTGAGAGAGAAAGACAAATACTGTATATCATTTATATGAGTAATCTAAAAAATACAACAAACTAGTGAATATAACTAAAAACAAGCAGACTCACAGATATAGAGAACAAACTAGTGGGGGGGCAATATAGTGGTGAGGGAGTGGGAGGTACAAACTATTAGGTATAAGATTGGCTACAAAGATGTTTGCACAACATGGGAAATATAGTCAATACTTTATAATAACTGTAAACAGAGTATAACCTTTAAAATTTGTATTAAAAAAAAAGAAAAACAACCAAACCTAAAAAAGAAAAAAGTGAACCTCTTTGGGAGAGGAATCCCAAATAATTTATGTAGATACCTTGTCTTTGGGAAGTTGAAGCTGAACTCCCCAGTGAATTGTGGGCTGTGTGTGTATAGTGACTTCCTTCCAAAGAGGACAGTATGGAAGGGGTGGGAAAAGAGAGTAGCTTCACAGTGAAGACACCTGAGAGACATGACCTCAGCCAGGTAATCAGGGCCAATGTCAGCTGTGATAAGTCATGTTGGTAGTATGTACCCTTGATACGCTGCGATCAGACAGACCCCACCTGTGGGACATTCTGCAAAACACCTGACCAGTATTCCTCAAAACTGTCAAAACAAGGAAACTTATCAAAAACAAGGACTGTGAGATGCTGTCACAGTCAACAGGAACCTAAGGAAGCATGACAACTAAATGTAACATGATATCCTGGACAGGACCGTGAGAGAGAAGAAGGACGTGAGGTAAAAACTAAGGAAATCTGAAGAAGTTAATAATACTGTATCAATACTGTTTCATTAACTGTGACAAATGTAGGGGAAACTGTGTATGTGCTGTCAGGAACTCTCTCCACAACTTTTCTGTAGATCTAAAACTATTCTAAAATAAAAATATTATTAAAAAAATAAAAATAAGTTTTACCATATACTTAGTCATATTAAATTTCGGGAATGCTCTCGCAATTGTTTGTGCTGAGAAACAGAAAGGCATGCTTGGTGAATGTTTCATAACCAGTTCCACGATGATTACCACCTATCAAATGAGAAAAACCATGCTGTCCCATAATGAACCTGCTGCCTCCAGCCTGTGCTTACCCCGGACTGGAGGCTGGGAGCCACAGGTAGTTGGATCAAGTAGATGGTATCTGACGACTAGACTGTGACTTTGGGTCCCTGGAGCACCCAGCTCCCTCCTAAGTGCCTGCCCTTCCTGAAGCAAGGGCTGAAAGAGCCCGTGGAGTTTAATTCAGTGTGTTCCGACTGAGTTAACGGGTGACAGATATCAATGAGTATATTCCATCACGCTAATTTTAATGCATTCTACATGTCTGATGTGAAAGGCTCAAAATGACCTCTCAGTGTTCCTAATTAGTGCTCTCAGTACAACTTCTTTATCATTTCTTGGAAGTGGCTTACATTTCCAATTTAACAAATATTACAATTTAAAATTTTTGATTATATAATTGGGGAATCAAAGGAGGAGATAGCTATATGAAATAATCATAAGTAAAATGGTTCATTGGGCTAATAGACTATTTAAACTAAACATTTCACATGACTTTCCTGAAGACGTATGAATCACAAATCTGTGACAGATGCACTGTTCGAACAGCTCTATGCAAAATCCAGGATAAGAATGCTCTCCATGTTAACATCAAAGCGTAAAATTAGCTGTGGGTATAAATCAATAATCTCAATTCTGAAAACAATTCAAAGTTTGTATTTTTATTTGAGATTTAAACATATTTTAAGAATTTGCCAGTGCTATCTTGACTCCCATATTGTCATGCCTTGGTTTTCTTTCCAAACTGTGGGAAATTTGTTTTAACCATGTTTCTTGTGGCTAAAAGACACAGGTTCTAGGAACCTGAACTTGGTTATCAATATCAACAACAAAGCATGTTCTCATAATAATTCAACTCTTAGAAGACTGCCCTCACGTTTTCCATTTTTTCCTGTTCTTAATAAGACATGGAGAAAATTCGCAAAGGTTGTAAGGTTGTATATCTCACATCTTGATGGTGATTACATGTGGGTTATATGGGTAAGAATTATTTTAACTTTTTAAACATCTCTTTTCTTAATATTATCTTAATATGTTTTACCCTGAACATATATTACTTTAATAATTGGAAAAATGGCACTATTTTCATAAATCATAAAACATATCACAACTAAAATTTGTCCTGCTAAATATTTACTATTCAGTATATTTTGAATGAGGTATGCTGTGAAGTTGTTAGTTTAATCATAATAAGGTAGATTATATGACTTATATAATATGATTATTACTATGATCTAGGACAACCTTATCAATTCTGAGTCCAATAATTTCCGTATCCTTATCTTTGCCTTATTTTTAATAAAAGCAGGATTTTCTAAGCAATCTGATAGTATCTCCATGCTTATCAGAGAATGTTAGTATACTCAAGAGAATATTGAGCTTGTTAAAATCCTTAATAATCCTCATTTGCATATGGTTATTTTACACACATTTATTTTGTGTACTGAAGAGTTGCCAAAACACTTCAAGATCTCATTTTTCTCATAAAGTACTTATGACTAAGGAAATGTGACAGGTTGCTTGCAAGTTCTGCCTATATTGTAACTGAAGAACAAAAGGTCAGACTGCTCTGAGGTATAGGCCAGTGGTTGATTTTCAGAGTTCCAGAAAATTCCCCTTGCCTCCAAAATTATCCTTCACCTCTGCCTGATACCTAGGATTTCTTTTCTACATAGCAATTGCCTTTCATCTAGAACTATATAAACATATAGTTCAAATATAAACATAAACATCTCAGGGACAGGGTCACACTGAATTAATCATGTTAAAGTAGAACTTACCTATGGAAGATTCTCTGAGAATCATATTCCTTTACTAGTTTCTTGCTTTTATTTGGGTCAGGAGTGTATTGAGGGGTGGGTAGAGGTGGGGTCCCTGAAGTAGAGGAGTAGGAAGCATAGCAGGAAATACACAATTAAGGAGAAATCCAAAGGAAAATTGGCAATCAAAGGAAAATTGGCAATCAGCATAAAGAACAAACAGTCTTCTGCACACACTTAGTTGGGCCTCGTTGGTCAATTTGCTCTAAGAATTCAAAGCAACTTCGTTGTTTTTTTTTTTTAACAGTTTTTTAAAAGGCGGTTATAATAATAGTACTTTTTAATTTATCAGTTTATTTTTGTCTGTGTTGGGTCTTTGTTGCTGCGCGCGGGCTTTCTCTAGTTGCAGCGAGCAGGGGTTACTCTTTGTTGCAGTGCGCGGGCTTCTTATTGTGGTGGCTTCTCTTGTTGCAGAGCACGGGCTCTAGGCACGTGGGCTTCAGCAGTTGTGGTGCATGGGCTTAGTTGCTCCACCGCATGTGGGATCTTCTCAGACCAGGGCTTGAACACGTGTCCCCTGCATTGGCAGACAGATTCTTAACCACTGCGCCACCAGGGAAGTCCCTCAAAGCAACTTCTAAATAAAGATCGTGTAGTAATTGCGTGTTTATTCACTCCTCCTTAAGTTCACTACAAATAACAAATAGTAGAAATAACAGAAAAATAATATCCTCAATGAAATAAGGACACGGCCATAACCCAAAGTCATACCCTATTTGATGCCTACCTTCCAAATAATGTGAATTCTATGCTAAAACAAGTGAAGAAACTCAGAAACAGAATCAGATTCAGCAGTCATGATTGCCTTGTCACAAAGCCTTTGATTAGACCTGGGAGCTCTAGAGCCACTGTCACCCTTTGGCAGAATTAGGAAGTATCCTTCTAGAAACCACAAAATTGCAGGGGAAACACAACTGAAGTATTCACACCAGCAACATCATTTTCACTTGACTATGACCCAACCAACTAGCCTAGGGATGTGACAGGTGAGGCAGGATAGCAGGGAGACGATAGAGCCTGTTTCCTCAAAGATGTTACTGGCTCTTGGATACTCAAAATTGAGGGAACATGTCCTCATGGATCAAAGGAGGGAAAGTGAAGAAAGATGTACCAACAGTGTCTGGCTTGATGAGACATTTGGGACAACCAGACCCACTAAGAGCTGCAGACTCTTCCAGATAATTCCCCTCTCCATGACATAGAAGGAGTCAGCACAGATACAGGGAGGAAAAATACAAAGGAAACATACATGAAGCAAAAGATAATGCACAAGGCCAAAAATAATGTATAAAATACATAAGTAATAGTTGAATGAAATATGAATACAAAGGAGCCTTATTTATTAAAAAAGGAAGGAAAATTAAGAAAAATGGCATTTCATAGTCTCAAAGTAATAACAGACAACATGATTTATTACTCTATTTTTTTAAAGGAAAGCTCAAAGAAGAGACTCAAGGATTCAACGAGATAATAAGACAAAACTAGGAGACAAAAAGCAAGCTGGCTGTGCACAAAAAAAGTCAAAGAAGCATAAAGCAAAAAATATTAGAGAGATAAAAAAGCACACTAGAAGCAACAAAAAAATAGAACAAGTATAACTAAAAACTTTCTTCTTGGCCTCTCAAATCAACCTTAAAATAAATAAAGAGCAAAGACATAAAAATCATTATGGAGAATATGTGCATATATGACACAGGGATCCAATATACAAACTGAATAATGAAACTGAAAAAAAATATGCTGAAAGATATGATAGGAGAAAATTTTCCTGAAGTAAATTTTTTAAAATTCATTTTGAAAGTGCACAGTGTCTGGGAGAAAAATAATTGAAATGGAATGATCAACAATGAGACATATTCTGAAATTCAAGAATAAAAGAGATAATTATATAGGCATGCAGACTGAAAAGTAAGTCACCTACACACACACACACACACACACACACACACACACACACACACACACACGGGAAAATAGCAGAATGATTTCAGAATTCTTCACAACTCCATTCACTGCTGGAAAACGGTGAGTTAATATTTTAAAAAAAAATTCTGATAGTGATGGGTGTGGAAGGGAGGGAGGGACAGTATAACCAAGAACTTTATACCTAGTTAAGCTTGCACTTGAGTATAAGGGCAAAGGACAAATTCTCAAGCATGGAAGAATTCAGAGTTCAGAGATAAGTGCTCACCATTTTTAAATTCATCATTTTTAAATATAGTATTATTGGTAGGTTTAATCACTTTTGCAATTATAATTATAAAACAGAATTTAAATGCTATTAATAATAATAATAATAATAAAAGCATAAAAATCAGGGTGGGCAGTGGGAGAAGCAAAGTATATTTATTCCTTCTACATTCATAACAGGGAGTCAACTGATATACACTAAAATAATAAACACATGCGAATCCTGATATTGTCATGAACTCCTTTTTTTCTTAAATTCTGGGGACACTTTCAGAAACAGTTATCTCTGATGATGAAGAAAGATGTATGTGCATTTTAACAATCCCTTCACTTTCACTGCAATTTATTTTGCTTCTCTTAAATTCAAGTATAATTAAATGTAAAACCCTGTAAAGTAAAGATAGCAGGAAAAGTTTAATCAGAATTTCTGACCAGTCTTTCCATCCTTATTCAGGGGCTGTGGACCACAGTGGTCAATGGCATAGACTCTGGAAACAAGTTTCAAACTATTAATCTACCAACCATTTTTTTTTAACATCTTTATTGGGGTATAATTGCTTTACAATGGTGTGTTAGTTTCTGCTTTATAACAAAGTGAATCAGTTATACATATATATATGTTCCCAGATCTCTCCCCTCTTGCATCTCCCTCCCTCCCACCCTCACTATCCCACCCCTCCAGGCGGTCACAAAACATCGAGCTGATCTCCCTGTGCTATGCGGCTGCTTCCCACTACCAACCATTTTTTATCTTCTTAAATAAGCTGCTTCACTTTGCTGTGTTTCAGTTTCCTCATGAGAAAAGTGAGGATAATACTTAATTCATAGAATTTTTCAACAGATGGAAATGTCCAAGTGCTATCGTAATACTGATACTGATATCATAATACTGCCTGGCATATTGTTAAGTGCTAAATATGTCACTTTTATGTGCTGTTTTATCTTTGTTTCTTTTAGTTTAGCTAATATGTATTTGGAAAATAACATCATTATTTAAAAAAATAATAAATATTTTTAACCTAGTGAGAGGCAAAACTAGGTCACAACCAAATTTCCTGGCACTCAGTCTCCTGCTCTGTTTATTGAACTATGTCACCATGACCCTTCAAGAAAATGTTCTCCAAGATTTATTGGTATATAGCAGTTCAGCATGACCGAGAATTTAAAAATCCATCACTTCTATAACAATTTTCTTTGATCGGTTATGTTTTCTCCATCCATCTGTATGGTTGAGAATTTAACAGAAAATCGGTGCTGAGTTTGGGGTAATTTACCCTTGGATTTGGTACTTTATTTTACATTCTCTTTGTTATGTCAACCACTGAACTGTGATCCCCAGTGTATTTCAAATATGAGAGGTAAATGTTAAGCAACAAAGTTAATGGGAACCTTGACTACCTTTAACTTCACGGTGTGTGTTTTGAAAGAAGATAATTCAAAAATAACTTAGCCTAGTTCAAGTATTGATTTTTATTAAACGACACTTTGAGATCAACACTAATGTCGAGAAACTTCCATCTGTTTCTCTAAGTAGCACGATATCAAATTACTAAATCTTTTTGACTACTGGCATTTCCAGAGCAGTTTTTGAAATTAATTTGGTGTCATCATTCTCTTGCTAATTAGATTCAAAACAACCCAAAAGTGCTTGGCATCTGCAGATACCTGCCCATCTTATAGGAAATTCTGAAACTAATAATTGGTTCAGTTGTAACTATATATTCTTATGGGTTAATGGTGTAAATAAGTGATGTCATGGATGTAAGCTTGCTAGACCAACAATGAAACTAATAAGTTTCGAATTACACTGAAATTTGAACGAACATGCCAAACCATAGAACATAATGTTCCATTCCCTTCAACACTGAACACTCTGAAGTAGAAGGGTCTTGGCTCCATTGATAAAGTTCAGTTGTACTAATGGCTCCATTGATAAAGTTCAGTTGTACTAATGGACAAAATCTGAAGAGGCACAGTTAATGAAAGAAGAGATTGTGACAGAGGGAAAGAAGATGGAAAAGTATAACTGTACTAAAACTGCTTCATACCTGTTCCACTTTGATAAAAATTTGGGTGGGAAAATTATAACCCAAGGAACAAGAGGACCTCTCTGCTTTAGAAGGAAATAGAAAAATAATGGAGAGTGGTGACCTTGAGAGAAAAAGTAGAAGGCCCGTATAAGAAAACAAAACCTGAGGCATTTGAGCTTTTCACAGGCAGGATTTACATTCTGAGTTGGCTTATTATTATTTATTATTTTTTAAACATTTGAAATGGATGAGCTTATTTTTATTTTCTGGAACTCTTCAAACTTGAGTCCCCTATCCAGTGGACATCAAGACTAATATTTTCGGTATCATTTCTAAGAAGGCTGCAAGTATTCAGAAAATAACCAAAGTTCATTTAACTTGGCATAGTTCATCAAGGAATTGTACCAACTTCTGCCTAGGTCTGGAGGTTGTAACTTCTCTAAGACTGTCTGGAAATGTCTATATTTAGTTTTCCATCAGGTAGCTTCCTCAAATATCTTTCATGCCCATGTGGTATATTAACAACAAAATAAACCATCCACCATCTCCATGGAAACAAGCACAGATGTTTTGAAATGTGCCTACAAAAAGTACCCACCAATGAACAACACTGTATTTCTCTAATTAATTCAAATATTTTGCTGTGAGCTCTTTCTCTTTGAAGTTGCAGATTGTTTTTCATTCCGAGATTCACATTCTTCCTAATAATAGAAACAGATACTTCTCTTTGGTCCCACTGTCTCAAGATTTAGAAATAAGATTCCTCTTGAAAATCCCAGTCTATGGAGTAATTCATCTGTAATCACCATTTGGTGCTTTTTATCCCCTCAATAAAGGTCACATCATAGTCATATGAATGCCAACACTCTCCTTTTGCTATATCAAGTATTTTCTTCTGGAAGCATTTCTCCTGGATGGGCCAAAATATATATTTCCATTTAATGAGCTCAGAATCTTATGCAGCTCTGTTCTATCAGTTATGTAAACACCACCTAACATTTTTCTTACATTCATCCAACATGCATGTTTCATCCCAAATATTACTGCATGCCAGAAGACCACAGACCTTTTTATTTTTCTTCATTTTATTGTTCATGTGGATATGTGTCTGAAATCTGATATGGAAAATAGATTTTACCTGCCTGGATTCCAGTTTGGAAATGAATTGCATTTTTTCTCCCAAATCTTAGCCTGCCCTAAAGGAATATCAATCAAACCATGAGACAAGCAGACTGAAGCTTAATGTTGAACGAGACTACCATATGGATTTATTTGATGACATAAGGGAATTACTTTAGAGGGAGTACAATTTTATTAATAGACTATTTAGAAATAATAGTATACATTATTGATAATTTTATAAAATTTACTGACAAAATTCACATGACTTTGAATAAACTTGAGTCCCCTAGAAGTCATATGGATGGGGGGAGGTTGGAAGAGATTGAAAGACAATGAAGATTAATGCAGCTGGTGAGGATGGAACTTTAATAATGCTGTTCCATGGGCCAAACTGTAGCTCTCTGGAGAACTCAGCAGTGGGAAGACAAGATGCTCACACACAGATGCTAAGAGCACCCCATCTCCCCCTCTGGGCCCCCAGATGAGTTGAGACAAAAAATAAGAGAAAATAAAATCTTTGCCATATCTTCCCTGTGTGGCTGGTTTCTGTGTTATAGAAAGCAAAACAAACCCAAAAAGCAGAAGACACAATTTCAGGTTTCATGAATTTTATCATGTGGTAGGGAAATTGAAATCTAATCACATGAATCAGGCTCATAACACTTCTAAAGCTCTGTATTAACGAACACTAATTTGGTTATTAGTGATGCTAAAGTGAGATTAGGGAGGCTTATTAATGATATACTTATTAATTATAAACTCATTAATTATATAATCGTTCTTAAAATTTTTAGAATTTAGTATTATAGTAACTAAATTCTTATTAGATGAAAGTTCATAGTTAGTTAAGGCAAAGTTGTAGCTCAAAGTATTACTTCACTAGAAAAAATCTTATCTTCAGAGTTTATAAACAACAGTTTTGGTTTGGGTGGGACAAAGTACTGATGTATATTTATGGAGTTTTACTAATGTATCATGTGTATAACTCAGAAACCAGAGTCAGTGTTAGTTAGGAAAGATGAGACATAATGCATTTTAATGGAACTTTTACCCATAATTTCAATACTGTCATGATAAAGGAGTCCACAAGTTTCTGTCTTTTGGGACATCTGGAGCTACAAGTCATGCCTCTGGATTTGATTTCTTAACAAATGTCTAAAAATTATAAAGGTTGTTATATGACAACTTCCCAGAATTACTAAGTATCTTAGCCCCAAAATTTCTATATGTTAAAACTACACTGAATCAATGGCAAACAAAGCAAACCCTGGGGATTCTATGAGATCAGGCAAAGATGAAAAACTTCTGTTAGAATTCTAATCTTTTGGAATCTTCCCATTTAAAGAAAAAATGATACAGATCATGTTTAATGTCAAAACAACCATTTTACAAAGAAGATGCCATTCATAATTAACAGTTAAGACTATGTCTTAATCTACATAGTCACGTGGTCTAACAAGAAGTTAATAATCAGGGCTTCCCTGGTGGCGCAGTGGTTGAGAGTCCGCCTGCAGATGCAGGGGACACGGGTTCATGCCCCAGTCCGGGAAGATCCCACATGCCATGGAGCGGCTGGGCCTGTGAGCCATTGCCGCTGAGCCTGCGCGTCCGGAGCCTGTGCTCCGCAACGGGACGGGCCACAACAGTGAGAGGCCCGAGTACCGCAAAAAAAAAAAAAAAAAAAAAGAAGTTAATAATCACAATTCACTCTAAGTTTGGGGACTGAACTGAGTAGAGAAAAATGGATCATTACGAGCTAATTACGTGTGAGTAGATGGAAAGTAGTGCAAACATGGGCACCATAAAGGAAGCTGAAAGACGCTGCCTGGGTGAAGGAAATGGAAAACTAGATTTCTTGGGGAAGAGAAAACTCATCTAGTCTGGCCAGTGTGGTCTGTTATGGTAGTGAAAGTGTGGAAGGTCATAATGGGCAAAGCTCATTTATGACTCTGAATATCAGTGAAGGAGCTAAGATCTAGGGTCTCGAGGGGTCTCTCAAAGGAAGTTGTGACATGCATGTGCACAGAAGTTTTGGGCATTCAGAAAACGAGAGTCTGAGGACAATACTGATTCATAATGCCACCCACAAAGAATGATGACAGGCCTCACACGATCTGGCTGTCATCTTTTCTCAGATTGTGTCTTCTCTCACCTGGCTCACCCAGAGCTGCCACTCTTGCTATTTCCTTGGGTTACTGATGCAGACTGCTTCCCTCCCAGATGTCTGCTGGCTACATCTATCACTTTCTGTGTCTCTTTCTCAATCATGTCTAACCTACCCTCATGTTTTAAAATTGCAACTTGTATGCCCTTTTCCCCTTGCTGCCATTCCCTACTCCCTTTTATTCTCCAGATTCTACCATTTTCTTACAAACTATGTAATTCATGTATTTTTTTTTTCTCGTTACTTTCTGCTCCCCTGGAATCTAAGCCCCATGAAGATAGAAAGCTCTGTCTATTTTGTTCAGTGACATATTTCAAGTACCTTGCGTATGTTCAACATTTGCTTATGTTCCTTTTATCGAAATGTTGAGTGAATGAATGGAGTATGTTCCTTTCATTAAAAGGAACATAAGCAAATGTTGAGTGAATGAATGGAGTATGTTCCTTTCATGGAAAGGAACATAAGCAAATGCTGAGTGAATGAATGGAGTACGTTCCTTTCATGGAAAGGAACATAAGCAAATGTTGAGTGAATGAATGGAGTACGTGAATGGATGAACGGGCTGATGATTACATGGTAAGTGAGTGCTGCAGAGAGGACCTGTATTCAAGTTCCTTCCCACCATTCACTCATTAGATGCAGGCTGAGCTATGCCACTAGATGCCAGGGAGATAAGGAGAACCAGTATCTAAGCCACATCTGCTGTCCTTGAATACAGGGTTGGCTACAAAATGGCCTTGAACCCTGGACTGTTAGGTTAAGAGTGAAGCTATGTAAAGAATGAGACCTTTGTTCTTGTCAAAGAGAAGAGTTTGGTTCCCTTATAGATCACTTGTAGTCATGTTTTTTTCCCAGCATAGACTGTACTTGAGCCTTATCAGAGGAACGTCTCCCCTGCAACTCCATGAGCTAAAGACATTAGTTCAAGATGCAATAATAAAACTGTCATCAACTGAAAAATCCAAGCTGCTGTTCTGTGAACGCTTTCCTTCCAGTGGCTGCTGTGAGCTGTGTCAGCCTCCGTGCGCTATGGAGGTGATAGTGTGGGTGCCGGGGTGGGCAAAAGACTTATTTAAATTAGTAACCTTCATCACCAGTTCTCTTTAAACTAAGAAAAAAAGCCCACCCAATATGTAATTTGGTATTAATATGAAATATGGGTCTTTTAAGACTTTCTCATATTCCATTTCTGGGACACAGACATAATTATTTTGCCCAGCTGAGTACGCTCTGGAAGGCAAGCTAAGTAATGGCACTAGAAAGCATGTGCGTAATTGGGATTAAGCCCTCTGAGGAACGTGATGATGACTTTTATAATTGTGCCCAAATGTGAGTCTCTATTGAGCCAGTAAAGCCCAGCTTTCATGGCCTAGATGAATTTACTGTATTGTAACAGCTCAGGCTCCCTTGCCAATAGCATTTAAGCCATTTAAGACGTTTGGAGACACTTCAGCCAAGGTCATCACTGGAGCTGGACTTTCACCTAACAGGGAGGTCTAGAGGTCGGATGAGAGAGTAGAAAACAAAATGAGTGGTCACTAATTAAAGCAGCCTTGCTGCATTCAGGACATGTAACAGGCAAAGGCTCCCGGGCAGGATCCTTCGACCTATTGACAAAGAGGGGCCTTCAGCACCAGCTTTTCTCCTTATCCTGTTGAAATAATTGTTCCTAGAATTTCTGCTGAAGGTGGTTCCTTTTTCAATAGTGTCCTGTATACACCTTCCTGATCCAAATGAAAATAGGAAAATGTGTTAAATGCAACAGAGAAGGCTTATCTATCTTCAAACCCCATTTACAGCAACAAGATTATCATACTTCACAGTTACATTTTGATGAGGGTTTTGAGTGAGGAAGACCTTCTTTCCTATGTACCCCTCATCCTGAGGGATGGAGTTAGAAGGAAGAAAGGAAACCAACATGTTAGGGCATTTAGTCCTAACAAGACATTTATTGGTATTTCTAAATGTGTCCAAGAGCAAAGTGTTCAGAGTGGAATTAGGGAAACCAGCCCTGAGGCACACATCTGCAAAGGACAGAGCAGGAAGCTACCTTTGCCCTCACCTTCAAGCCCACCTTTCTATCTTCCCAGGGAGGACCCAAGGAACACTTCTGTTATTCCTCAGTTATTCCTCTCCACTTTCACCTTTGGCTTAGTTTTTATACATAGGGATGTAAGGCATACGTCAGAGACGTGGCTGGCGAGAGACTAGTCACTCATTAGTGCTGCAGAGTCTAGTGTTGAGAGACAGCTGGTAAAACCTATATGATCAGATTTCTCTGCTGTAGGAACAACTGTGCAGAAAATTTGGGGTTTCTTCGAAAATTTGTGAAATCAGAATAGAGCACACTATGAAGGGGTGAGAGTAGTTGACAATAAAACTAGAGGGATGGACTAGTCTGCCTGCTTGTCTAGGCCACACATTCTTAGTGCTTCCCTAAGGCTTTGCCCAAATTGATGGATTTCTCAGTTCAATTCTAGCCTCTGAAGTTTCATGAAACAGAGATCCTTTTAGTTTGGTAAGCACCCACATTGGATAATGCAAGTAGCTCCATGTCTTTTAATGGGCTATCAGTCACCGACTCACTGTGAGTTAATTGTAGGAGGTTGCATCCAATGCCCTGTGTGAATTCACCTGCATTGGAGGAAGTGGAATCAAGTCTAGATGGGGAATGATTCAAAATATGAAATACATTGAACTTAACCAGAATTGAGGGGAAAAAGTGTTCCCAGCCAGAGGAAGGCTGTGTTTGCTTAAGAGTAGCAAAGGTGCACAACACCAGCAGGAGATTTGAGGTCAAAAGAAAAAGTCAGTACATATTTGGTCTAACGATGGTTGGTGGTCTGGCCCAAGAATAGTCTTTGTCAAAGGAGGCAAGAAGATGCATGTCTTTGGGCTTTTCATGGAGCTGCCCTGTCCACAGATTGGGAAGCTGACCCTAAGGTACATGAGACCCCCAAAAACCCCGACCTTGGACACTGGCCCAAGCTGCCCTCTTGCCTGACCCTCCTTTGTTATACAATCTTTGCTCTTCTCTCTGTAACTTCAAACCTGTGCCTTCAGGATCAGACCCTTGAAGCCCACCTCCTTGTTCCAAAGCTCCCCTAAAGTTTTTTCTCTTGCATATGGATCTTGGTCTGCTCTTCTCAGATCTTGAATATGTATACGCCCCTGATTTTGACACACTCACTGTGCTGGGAAACACTCACGAGGCAAACTTTAGGACCTTTCTCCCCCGCCCTCCACACCATTAGAATTGACCATTTCTTAACATCTAAGTCCCAGCCTTCCCATGTAAGGATAGAAAACCCATATACCTCCTCTGCAAGTTTTCTTTACTACAGTTTTCCTTCGTTTTGCAGCACTTGCCACATGACTCCTTAGTCTAGTTCTAAAAGTGCATTTCATGTTTAAGTGAACTTTCCTGGCTTACCTGGGAACCAGTGTCCATGTCTAAGTTGTTTCTATGGGGAACTGTCTTCTGAATACAAATAATTGACTTAGAAGTTATTTGTCTAATGCTACTTGATTCAAAGTTGAAGGTTATTTCTGTTAGTTTCCTGGGCTGCTGTAACACAGTACCTGGATGGCTTAAACAACAGATATTTATTTTCTCATAGTTCTGGAGGTTAGAAGTCCAAAATTAACGTGTCAGTGGGACTGATTCCTTCTGAAGGCTACGAGGGAAGGGTCGATTCCAGACCTCTCTCCTTTACGTGCCTGGTGTTCTTCCTGCGTGTGTATCTCTATGTCCAATTTCTCCCTTTTTATAAGGACACTAGTCATATTGAATTAGGGCCCACCCTAAGGACCTCACTTTAACTTGATTACCTCTGTAAAGACTCTATCTCCAAATAAGGTCGCATTCTTTTTTTTTCTTTTCCTTAGTAACCAGTGTTCACTTATTTAAGACTCAGGAATATCAAACATTTTTAAAATTTATTAACTACAGCTCAATAGCAACTTAAGTAATATCAGCTGGCATTTATCAAATGCTTACTTGGATATAAGGCAGCCACTGAACTAAGTTTTTGATCTCCCATTATCTCATGCACATATGTATCTCATTTAATTCTCATAACAACCCTGGTAGACAGGTACTAAAAATATCTCCCCATTTTCTTTTTCTTTGTTTGGAGGGGCAAGGAATAGTGGATACATGTACACATATAACTGATTCACTGTGTTACACAGCAAAAACTAACACAATATTGTAAATCGACTATACTCCAATGAAAATTTTAAAAAGAAAAAAAAGCATCCAAGCACAGGCAAGATGGTTCTTTGGGACACTAGTCCATCATCTTCTTGGTCTGCAGGCTTTCCAAATAAAGTCACTATTCTTTGTCCTCCTCCCCCCAAAAAAAGTCACATTCTGAAGTTACATTCTAACTGTGGGTTACAATTCCAACATATCAATTTGAGGAGGACACAATTCAACCCATAACATGATCTGTTAGTGATATAGATGTCTTCACTAAAAATTATATATTTATTGATGAAAAGAGAACAGCAATCTATGGATGGCAGCTGTGGAATTACCTTAACGATACATTGCCACCTTAACAATAAATAAGAATTTCTCTAATACTTATGTGTAAGGATGGATATGACTCTGCATTTGTGTAGAAGCAAAGACTGTGTAAGCACAAAAAATAAATAGCCACAAATTGGAACCATGATAATAGGATGGCTTTTTTTTGAATCATATTTTGAGATTTTCTTATTTGGGGATACTTTTAGAATATTCTCTGAAGTGTGAATGGGGACAGACAAATTCCTTTCAGTTTAGTATCTCTCAACATGACTGAATGTTGGAATCGCCTGAGGGAGAGTTTAATAAAACGTGGGTATCCAGAGATTCTGATGTAACTAGTCTGCTGTGGGGTCCAAGGACCAGTATATTTTAAAGGCTCCCCAAGTGATTTTATTGTGCATCCAGCATCGAGGACCACTGCTCTAGCTTAAATCCATGTAATGGGAAGCCTCAGTTATTGAGTGGAGGATACACTTGCTGCATGTGAACATAAAAAGGGAAACACATTTCCTTTGCCAAGGGAGGAAGCATCACTGTCTCTGCAGCTTGGGTAGGAGGAAGAAGCTGGTGCTTTCAGAATGCAAGAGGTGGCCTGCCGTGCTAACAAATTATAACAAAGGATGTTGGGGCAGATGTGCTTTAGATTGGACTGCTTTTTCTAATCATCGGGTGGAAATTGTGTTCAACAGACCGTGTCTGACTATATCAGAGGATGTAGTAGTGCGTGGAATGAATATGTGAGAAGCCTGCCTCTAGGAAAGCCAGAAAAGCATGAGAGTTAAATTCAACACTTGGGATAAATGTGAATAGTAGGGAGACTACAAAAAAAAAACCAAAAAATACAGTTCCTAAGGACTTTACAAGGACCAGACAATGTCTTGGGCCCTTGGGATATAAAAATGATTGCAGCACAGGCCATGTTGTTGTGGAGCCCTCCCATTTCCCACGGGTAGACCACCACACAACCATAACATAAGGCAGAAGAAGAGATATCATCTGGAGAAATCCAGAGAGGGGAAGAAATGATTAGAATGCTGAGGGAGAAGAAACACACTGAAGAGGTTTCAGAGTCACACATACCTTTGTTTTTGTCCTGCCAGTTTCAGCCACTTAGTGCATATATGGCCTTAATTACCTGAAGCTCAATTTCCACATGAGGATAAGGAAACAAAGCTCAGTACGCTGTTTTAAGGATTAGTATTGATGGGCGTGATATGCCTTGTCCAGTTAACGGGCACTCTGGAAGTGGTAGCTTTTTAGCGAACACGGGAAAAGGGGACTATAAAGTCAGCATGACCACATAATTTATTACCCAAATTGGAACATTTTTCAGTATAAAAGGGGCTGCTTTAAAAATCATGCTGCAATAACAGGCTAAACTTGGAAGGTCCTGGGCAACCCAAATATATAACCACCCTTATAAATGATGCTGGAAAAGACTGCTTCTAGGTGTCATTGACTAGGGATTAAGGGCACAGGATTTGAATCAGACTGCCTGGGTTCAAATCTTGTGTATGTCACTCAGTAGCTATGTCACTCAGTAGCTTGAGTCAGTTAATTAACCAATATGAATTTCAGTTGCTCAATTACAAAATGAGGATAGCAATAGTACCTACTTCATAAATAAGTATGTGCATTAAATGTTTAATATTTGTAATGTTGTTAAGATGAATCTATAGGATATAATAAGGACTCAGGAAGTTTTAGTCAATATTATTACTACCAGGAATGGTGAAAGAGTTACAATCAGAAACAGGAAAAGCAGAAGAAAATGGAAGGCAATTGTCACAAAAGAACTAAAGGTTTCAATTCACCAGATACGGAAACTGGAGGAGTAGTAGTGGCTTTTGAGAGAATAATATCCTAGAGGAGTGGGATCTAAAGACTAATTGTAAACACTTGCAGGAATGGAGACAGGCTGTACCCTGGGGCCTGGGACCCTTTTGAGCAACAAAATACAAAGAAACTATAAGGGACTAAAAATAACTGTGTGCATGTGCAGCTGGGGCAAATTATGGACAAGATACAAAAAGACCAAACACCCAACTGCCACTTCTGAAGATCTGGGAGCAAAAACAGGGTGTCAGGAGCAAAAGCAGGGTACTGCGCATGCCCCCTGCACTCAACACCACCAAAAAGGTGGGCAAGCCACCTAAGCCGCCCCTCCAACCTGACACCTGGACACCCCCCTACCCTCACGCCCCTCTGAGGGAGTGAGCAAGGGAAACTGTTACTTGTTTTTGCTCCCCCCTGCCACAGCAGGGGGCCCAATAAAGCCTTGCCTGAATTTCTTGTCTGGCCTCTTATCAATTTCTATTGACTGGGGAAGGCAAAGAACCCTGGTCAGTATCAGAATGAGCAGGAAAGAAATGAAGTCTTTGCCTGTAGTCTAACGTTCCTAAAAGCTTGACCTGTACACACTACTATATTTAAAATGGATAACAAAAAAGGACCTAGTGTATAGCACAGGGAACTCTGCCCAATATTATGTAACAACCTAAGTGGAAAGAGAATTTGAAAAAGAATAGATGCATGTATATATATAACTGAATCACTTTGCTGTTAGTTTTCACACCTGAAACTAACACAACATTGTTAATCAACTACACTCCAATAAAAAGTTAAAAATAAAAGCTTGGCAGTGAAAAATAGACGCTGTATGGTTGGAAACTGGAGGGAAAAGTAGAATTGAGGAAAAGGAGTGCCATCTCCTGGGCTTTCTTTGAGACCAGGAGGAAAGTATTAATGGAGGAGTTGGGCTGGAAGTACAGAGGATGGTAGGGGTAACTGATGATCTAAGTTCTTGAGGCAAGGATAGAATCAAGGTCAGATAGGTGGTATCCAACCTTAGAAAGATGTGGAGAGACTGCCCTTATGTTTATTTGCTAGGCTTTCGGTTATTAGAGTGAGTGAACCAAAAAATGGGAGAAGTCACAGAGGCATATTTACATGGAAGCCCACCTCCTCCCATGGGCTTGATCAGGGGATCTCCTTGGGGCAGGGGGGATGTTCCTCCATAACCATCCCTAGATTGTCTTCATCCTCTCCCTCTACATAGGCAACAGCCTATTTAACTTTCTGTCACCCTAAATGTATACCTAAATGAATGATACAAACAATAAACTCCCTTGATTCTACATCCTTTAGCTGTCATCTAATTACTCTCCTCTTCTTATATAAACTTATGGAAAATTAATCTAAATTTGGCTTAACACCTGGCTACCTCCCATTTGTTTCCAAGCTTGTTTACACCTGGTTTCTGCTCTCTCCACTTTTCCTAAGTTTTGGGTAGTTATTTTTGATGGAACCACCAATGATTTTCACATTGAGAAGCGAATGGAAGTTTCTTAGGGTTCATCTTACTAGACCCTCCAGCAGCATGGCCCTCACCTCCTTCTTGAACTTTCCCAGCATAGTCTCTTGCTTCTGCTTCTACATTCCTGACAGTTGCCTCCTTCTTATTCATAGGCTCTCTTATTCTGATACCTTCTATGTTGCTGTTGCTCAGGGCTCTGTCTTGAGCGCACTCTAAATCTCACTCTGTAGCGCTCTGAGTGATGTCATCCACTCAAATATTATCTAATATGGCTCCTGTTAAGTTAACGATTCTCTCAAATCTCCAAGTTTATCCAGAGATTCAAACTCTTATATCTAATCTCTTGCTTAAGAAAAACTCTGGGATTTGAAATCCAGCATCTATAAAATGGAACTCATCATTGCGTCACTCCTTGCCTCCTCAAGTCCCCATAACCCTGATTTGTAAAACTCTGAGGACAGGTTCTGAGGTCAGAGTGTCTCAGTATGAATTCTGTTCCCTCATTCCGTGCCTGCGTGAACTTCTGTAAGCTAGTTAACCTTTCTGTACCTCTCATTTTTCTTCTGAAGATGAAAATAAAATTTAATCTCTTTAAGATGTTGTGAGGATGAAAGGAAAAAATAAAATTCATGTTGAAGAACGCCTGGTATGTAAGTGCTCAATTAATGATGGCTATTATTATTATTTCGATACTGTTATTCTTTCTTTTGGGGGGGGCATTACTGCCTACCCATAACTCAAGCTAGAAGCCTGGGGAAATGTTTCTGATTCTGCCTCCTTCACTCTCTGTATCTAATCGACGACTAACCCCCACTGACTTTACTATCTAAGCATTTCTTAAATTCATCCACTCCTTTCATTTCTGATACTATCCCCTTAATTTAAACCCTCATCAAATATTTTCTGGATTACTGACACAGTCTCCCAAAGGGCCTCCTGTGTTCCAGATGTGTCTCCCTCAAATACATTTTAAATCCAGCTTCCAGCGTGACTGATTTTAAAGTCAAATATGACAGAATCACATTCAACTTTCAAACCCTTAGATGGCTCCTATGTCTACCTAAATAAGTTAAACCCTTAGAATAGTATGTAAACTATGAGTCTGATGTCAAATTCCTAATATACATTCAGGGTGTCATGGAGTCTTGGACATAAATAACATGTAAAGACTAAAAAGAGACTGATTCAGCTGGAACTTCTAAAGAAAGGATGTTGATGGTTGATGTGGAGAGTGTAAGGAGTAACAGCCCCTTTTTCCTTTACTCTCTTCCTCAAAATACCCCTTAACTCATGCAGGTATGTGCATGTTCACACACACACACACACACACACACACACACACACTAGAAAAAAGAACAGTGGAAGATGATCACTCTTTATCAATTGTTTAAGAGTAGTGGTGTCATTGGGATGGGGGAGGAAGGTTTTGACCAAGAAAAAAAAGACAAAAGAAAAAGGTTGAAACAAAAAAAAAGCATTGGAAATATAGGAAAGTTAGCTCACAATAGAAATACAAAAAGATGGTAGAGTGAAGTCATTAGAAAAATAAAGGATGGTAATTTTTGGAATCAGGAGAACTTTTAAATATAAGATATACATAATATATAATATTTAACATAAAATATAAAATTATTTTATAAATTATAAAATACATTATATCATGTGTACTATATTAATATATAATATATAAAAGAAAAACAGTGGTCAATAATTTTTAAATAGAGTTTGTGAAAACAGGAGTAAGTTATTTAATTATTGATTTTAAATGTTATCAGAACAGAGGAAGACTTAAGTGACTCAATGTGGATCAAGAGAACATGTTGGAGACTGAGACAGGAAAGGAGGGTAAGAAGTTGGCTGACAGTTTTAATTGGCTCATTAATGAGAACCTAAGACAAGACAGCACCAAGATTCATGCTACAGCAGTGCAGGAGTGCAGTGTCTGAGTTGAAAACTGTCCTTTCAGTCAGGTTCTGGTTTCAGGTTTCTGATCTTCAGGTACTGTTAGGGGTTCTAGGATGGACGCTGAGGACACAGAGAGTACATTGACTCCTGCCAAAGTTATGAGTCAAGCTCAAAATTGAGACCATACCATATTGTTGTGTGAATGGCAGTGGAATGAGACCACATGGCAGAGGTTGGGATTGTGTGGAAAACCAGACAAACAGGAAATGCCACTGGGGAAGCTGAGGTCTAGGTAATGGGTGGCCTTGTGCAGGGAGGATGGCAGGGGCAGCTGAAAGGCAGAGGTTTTGCTCCTGGCTCAGAGGGTCAGGAGGTTGACGGGGCTGATGAAGTTCTGATTCGATGACAATAGTACTTTGCTACTTTTTTTCCTTTTTATGCTACCTTTTACCTCTATGGAGCAGACCTGTGGGTATTCATTCTATCAGAAGGTAATGAAAGGACTGCCAATGAACCCTGTCTTGCTGAGAACGAAAGATTAAAATTATCTCTTGTAAAATTAATTAAGGGTAGTATAAGATATCTTTGGCTGCTGATAACGGTGAGCCTAGAGTCTATTTGTTACAGAATCAGTTTGCTCAGCAGTGTGACAACAGCATCAAGGACCCAGTTCCTTTCCTTGATTCCACTCTGCTGTCTGCACCACACTGACAGTCACCATCCAACGTGCCCCCTCATGTCACAAAATGGCAGCCTGGACTTCAGGTATCCCACCCTTAGACAACTGTCCACACACAACTTCACCGGGGGCAGGAAAACATTGGAGCCTCTTCTTACATCTTTTCCTAAAAATGAATAAAACCTGTTCCAGAAGACTGAGATTTTTACCTACATCCTGTTGACCAGAATTTTTGTCATATGCTTATTCTTCTATTCATTGTTGGCAAATGACATAGAATCACCGTGATTGGACAATACTAATTGCCATTCACAAACTGGAGTTATGGAGTGAGTCCCATTCCTGAGCACATGACAGGGGAAAGTGAGACCTGAAGTAGGAAAGGAAATAACCATCATGTTGGTTGCGTCTGTCTTTGGAGTCTTTCATTGTCATCTGAAATCGCAACATCAGGGAAGAGAATTACATCTGAATTAAACTTCTCATAATAGCTACTTTCACTCATTGCTGTAAGGTTTGACCCCCATATTAGTTGGCACTTCATTTGGGTATGGATTGAGGCGAATTGGCCTGGTCTGCACTGCCATCCTCATGGGACTTTGCAGCAAAAGGTTTGGCCAGGTGCAGATTATTGGACAGTGCCTCCATCTCCAAAGCATGTCAACAGTCTTTTCTAGATTGCAAAAGCAGAGATTCAAAGTGAATGCACTTCCAGACATATGTCTGCAAACCAAGGCTGGAAATGTACTTACCTGCAACTATTGGATGGACCCACTTAGGAGGAAAAATATTCCAGGCAGGGTGAGATGATTATATGGTGATTGCAAAATGTAGACCAAATGTACATCATTCATATAAACAAATTTAAATAGATTAGCCTGAACATTGTCAAATGTCTAATGATGGCCTAGAATAAAATTATACTTTCTTGGATTACTTGAACAAGGGCATTGCATTTTTGGTGATTCAAAATTAATGGGGAAAAAACTGTAACTTCATTATAAACTCCAAAACTGTCCCTGCCTTGTGAAATAAAATGTAGTGGAAGTTACTGAACCCAATGTGATTTAAACTTCACTGTGTATAAGGCTTTGATATTATTGATTCAGGTATTAAACATTTTTTTTTAATTCCGGGATATATACTAGGAATGTAGTGGTAGGGTGTGGGAGTGAGAGTGAGCATGGGGAGGGGAAGTCTTTCTCCTAAACATAAAATACAAATAAACCTTTGATTGATAAATTAATAGTTTTGATTAATTGGACTCTAGCTGGTTGAAATTTGACTTTAGATTGTTCTTATGTTTTCTACTCCATCCGTGAGTCCACTCTGTTACATCAGAATGATTTCATGAGCCTGTATATATCTCATGGCACGTAACGATGGTCCAGGCACTTCTTTTGGTCTTATAATTTGTATTTGATTAGAAGTACTTTCATATGCATTGCCCGATCTAATTCTCACAGAAGCTGTATGCATTCAGCAGAGCACAGCTCAATATCCTCTTTTTACAGATGAGAAAACAGAAGCTTGAGTTTAAGTAAGTTTTCTAATAGTTTCACATAACTATTAAGTAGCAAAATTGAGATTTAAGCCCAGGTATTTTATCTCTAAATTCAGAATTCTTTCCATTCCTGGTACAAAAAAAAAAATCGAATTTATATTGTCCAGTCCTAAAGCTACGTATTAGTTGGAATGTCCATACAACCCTCAAACCTGTAAGACCATGAGCATGATTTCTTTGGAATGCAGAAGGGCTGTGATAGCATGCTGATGCTCTCCTCTTTTATAAAGTGTGGAAGGATTTCCAAAGGAGAAATCATGGAGACACTTAATTGAAGTGTTGTCTCGCACCACCTCCTACCACTTTCAAAAAAGGGCTGGAAATTGGAAAAGTTTGTTCCTTAATATATGTGGAAATGAAAAGATAGCAGCAGATTCACACGGGATTCAGAGCTCAGGCTTTGTCATCATAGAAGCAACTTCCTTTAGTCCTCCTGCTGGCACCCACCTTTGCCCGCCACCCCTGCCACTGAAAATATACCCTGGAAACTAACCTAAAATAGCTAATCTTTGGTTTTATCCTCACACAATTCAGCTAATGATAGCTACCCTACTGTGCTTTGATTTACAACACTCAAAAAATGTAGTTTGAATATTAGAATAAAGGAATCCAAGCAAATAATCTAGCCTGTAACCTTGCAGAGAAAAAAGAAGTCATCTGATAGAAATTTCCAATATATCTACAGACTTACCTGTATTCAGTCCTTCATCCTTTCTTCCTTCTCTTCAGATGCAATAGAAAAGTTACCATTTTATTTTCTAACGCTCATCTTTTGGTAACTCCAACTCTACCTCCTCTTGCCTTTTGAGAAACTTCTTTCTGGTCATTATCTTTCCTTTGCATATAGGTTCTTCCCTGTCAACATTTAAACACGTTTATTGTAAACACCTTTCCCTCTTCTCCAGGACTTCCTCAGCTAAATCCAACCCGCCCCCCTTCTCTCTGCCACATCCAAACCAAAGAACCATCTATGCTAAGTGTGTTTCTACTTCAGTTTATACAACACAGTTCTCAACCCACTTTTTGCTAGTTTTTGCACTCCCCAATTCTCCTAAAACTATCCTTACCAATGATAACTCTACCATTTATCACCCAAAATGGGATGCTTTTGAGAGTGAAAGGTGGGCTACTAATAATGATGCCTTAATAACAAAAATTGGGACTTTCCTGGGCAAACTAGTACTTAACAGGGATGCTACATCTCCGTTCTTATCTGACTTGATTACTTGGGAACATTGCACACCCTTTCTTCTCTAAAGCACCCTCTTCCCTATTGTGACAACACACCTGGTTTTCCCATTTCCTTCTGGTGGTCCTTTTTCATTATTTTGGGATTCCTACTCTTCTGAGCTACTAAATTTTGCGTTCCTTAGAGTTTGTTTTAAATCTTCTTCTCATTATCTGCCCCTGTAAATGCTATCCATTCCAATGGTTTAAATTACCATCTAGTGATGTTGATTCACAGGTTCACAACTAAAACCCATAAGTGTCTTTTGATATTCAGATCTTGATATCCTACTTCTTTTGGCTTTCCCACAAGGACTATAATATTAACACTCCAAAATCTAAAACTATTTTTCACCTTAAAATCATGCATTCTCCTGTGTGTTCTCTTTGGTACCCTCAACTGACCCATCGTCCAGATCACAGCGCTGGGGATGATGCTTCACTCCTCCCTCATTCCCTCCCTGCACATCCAATCCAGCAGCAAAGCCTGCATTCCACGACTAAACGTCCCAAACCTTCTCAGTTCACTCTCTCTCCCTGCCACTTCTCCAGTTCAGGCCATCATCATTTTGCATTTGGACTTCTGTAAGAGCCTCTTATTTCAAGTTTTCCCTTCTTTAAGAAGATTTCCTTAGAGCAGCCAAAACTGTTATTCTCACATGCAAATCTGATCCGGCCACTGTTCTGCTTAAAATATTTCAAGGGCTCCATGTTTCTTTCAGGATGGAGTCCTTCCTTATCTGGTTTTTGCTTAGTTTCCAAGCCTCAATTTTGCTTTTATTTAGCTTGCCATTACTAAGTGTTTTTACTTCCTTAAAAATGCTATACTCTCTCAGTTATAGATTTCTCATACATGCTTTCCCCCTTATTTGGATCATTATCTTATGTTCCCTATTAGTTTTCATCTATCTTAGTTTTAGCCTAAATGTTACTTATTCTACAACCTTCCCTAGTTCCAATAAACTGGTTTTAATTGTTTCTCGTATGGAAACTCAGAACACTCTGTACATCCCTTAATATGGTAATCATCACATTGTAATACGATTGCCTGTTTACTCTCTTTCCTTCCCAACTAGGCTGTAAGCACTGTGAGAGTGTGGAATAAATAACAACAACAACAACAGTGTATTATTATTATTATTATTATTATAGGTATACCTATCCTTGGGCTCTAACAGAAATTCTGGGATCTAATAAGCCTGTAATAAGTACATATTGCTGAATGAATAAATCATTGAGTGACTATCAATATTTCAGTTGATCCCTGAAGGATTGGTAAACTTCAACACTTGAAGTTAGGAAAGACATTCCAAGAGGAAGGATTACATGTAGCAATGAACAGAGTTAGAACATTTGAGGACATGAATAAGAAGCTGTGAAGAATATTTTTTGATATGAATAGTAAGTAGGCTAAACTGCAGAAGGATAAATGTGGAGGAGAAAGAAACCAGTCAAAAAAAGCTAGTGCAGTAATAAAGGTGAGAAAGAACAACAATTTTTTTTTTTTGCGGTACGCGGGCCTCTCACTGCCGTAGCCTCTCCCGTCGCGGAGCACAGGCTCCGGACGCGCAGGCTCAGCGGCCATGGCTCACGGGCCCAGCCACTCCGCGGCATGTGGGATCTTCCCGGACCGGGGCACGAACCCGTGTCCCCTGCATCGGCAGGCGGACTCTCAACCACTGCACCACCAGGGAAGCCCAGAACAACATTTTTGATGAGCACCTAAATATTACATGGGACCTTGAAAAACATTAGGCTATTACGACAGGTAAGAGAAGCCATTCAGACTGATTTTCCTGAATATGCCAATGAAAATAAACCAACAGACAAAAGATTCAGATCATTTTATGTGGTTCTGTCCTGGCTGACAGCTTGACACACTATTAGAAATTGAGAAAGGACAAGATTCTATTAGTTAGCAAGTGTCCAGCGATTATTGATGCCTTTTTTTTCTATCTGCAAAAGGCCAATGAAGTATTTTTCCTTTCCCACATGGGAGTAAGATGTTAGAAATTCATGGACAGATAGGTCTAGGTGATGGGTTATGTAATTTGAAAGCTGGCTTGGACACAAATGGTATTATTATAGGTTTCCTCACATGTACACACCTCTTCCTTTCCAGAATATTAAACTAAACCTTGAACATGAAAGCCACAATTTAAATGTCTATTTCTATCAGCTAAAAACATTTTGAATAACTAGAAATCAATGTAGTTTTTCTCCAAGTCACTGAAAATAATTCTGAAACATCCTCCTTTTTAGACAATGGGTTTTTTAGGAAAAAGGAAACCATCAAAAAGTAGAAAAGAGAAAATGACCACCCAAAGTTCCTTCACAGAGAGAAAAGTGCCTGACATACAACAGACGCTTGTTACACCGCTACTGAAGCAGGAGATGAAACTGATGATAAATTTCATGTGTCTGAAAAGTGATGAGGAGAGGTTTGATTCCTTGGTGGTTTTTTTTTTTTTTAAAGAAATTTATTTATTTATTTATTATTTTTGGCTGTGTTGGGTCTTCGTTTCTGTGCGTGGGCTTTCTCTAGTTGCGGGGAGCGGGGGCCACTCTTCATCGCAGTACGCGGGCCTCTCACTGTCGCAGCCTCTCTTGTTGTGGAGCACAAGCTCCAGACGCGCAGGCTCAGTAGCTGTGGCTCACGGGCCCAGTTGCTCCGCGGCATGCGGGATCTTCCCAGATCAGGGCTCGAACCCGTGTTCCCTGCATTGGCAGGCAGATTCTCAACCACTGCGCCACCAGGGAAGCCCTCCTTGGTGGTTTTGAAATCACACTGTACACATTTACTATCAGAGCTCCCCACCCCAACCCCAACATTTCCAAAAAGGCAAAACTTCACTTCCAAGGAAGCACAAAGAAGGCAAGACAGACCCATCATAACTCTCAGAATATTTTCCCGGACATATTTTTCAGAGGGTCACACCGAATGTAGTCTGTCGTCATCATATTTTATAAAAACTGAAAGACAGTGTAATAGAAAATGCAAGCCAGAATGACGTATTACAAGGCTAAATATTGCTCTATAAATTTTTGTTTCAGTCGTGTGTGTTTATTTGTCTGTGTGTGTGTATGTATGTGTGTGGTTTTACAGGGTCATAATGCAAAATAAAAGGTCAAATAGATTGCTTTCAGTCCATCATGATCAAAGACATTTGAAAGATCTTGCCCATCCCCAGCCAATGCCCTTGTTCTGCTCCACATCCAGCAGAATGTGTTACTGCCAGAAATTTTCACCTCCATGGAAGTATTCCTGTCTGGTGTCTCCTTCCTTTAGCACTAGAGATGGACACTGGCTCGCTTTATAACTTGTCTGTCTCTGTGTTAATGAACTAACAGAAACAGATGTGCTTTCTATGTGTCCCTCCTGTGTTCTAATCTAATAATTTTCAGCCACCAAAGACTTTCAGTGAACATGTTTGCAAAGGGTCAGTCCTTGTTCTCAATGTACAGTATAAACTTCCATTAGAGAATTAGGTGTCAAAGAATTTTACTATTTAAAAAATTTTAAGCTTAAGTAGACCTTCACACTGTATTTATAGTTACTGCGTGCCTACTCTCACCCTTTCTTTCCTTATTCCTCCTTTGGCTAGCTTTGGATAGTCTATGTCATTCAGTTTCCAAAGACAACTTGGCCTTGAAAGTTGTATTGGTGCAGCTGCCCAAGCTTTCAAGGTCATAAGGAAGATAGATATACAAATGACTAACTAGAAAACTTTTTAAGCACTTAAGAATTTGAATGTGAGACAGAAAGGGCGCCAGGACCAAGAGTCTTAGTTTTCCTGATACTGGGGGATTCCGCAAGCCCCCTAATTAACAAGGAGGTTTGATGATTGTTGTTTGGTCTCGCTGTTCCTCTGATTTTATCATTTAGGAAGGGAAAACTTGATCAGGCCCTTCTGGGTGCTCTGTGGAGCCTGGCAGTGCTGACTTAGTAGTGGCCTTCTCAGAGCCATCTCCTGCCAAGCCCTCTAAAAGGCTAAGGTCCATCTTTATGAAGCAGTTCCTGAGCCTGTCTGTTACGGGGAAGATCACACAACCTGGGTATTTTCCTCTGTCTTAGTCCATTTGAGCTGCTATAACAAAATACCACAAACTGGGTAGCTTATAAATCAACAGAAATTTATTTCTTTCGATTCTGGAGCCTGCAAGTTAAGACTAAGGTGCCATCATTGTCCCCTCTTGCAGGCCACAGACTTCTTATGTCCTCACATGGCAGAAGGGGCAAGGGTCTTTCTCAGGCCTCTTTTATAAGGACACTAACACCATTCAGAAGAGTTCCACTCTCATGATCAAATCACCTCTCAAAGGTCCCACCTCCTAATACCACTACATTGGAACGTAGGATTTCAACATATGAATTTAGAGGGGGGAGCACAGGCAGATCACAGCACCCTCCTTCACGGGTTCTCTGCAGAGGAGTTAGCTGTCAAAGCAAAAGGAAGCTAGTTGGTTTGTCAGACAGTGGCAAGCATCGAGGAGTGACAGACCCCTCCTTCAGTCCATCCAGTTCAAGAGCTCAATTTTCCAATGGGAATGAATACTGTAGACCATGGAACTAGTCAAAGCAAGTGATATAGAAGTTAGAATGATGAAGTCCATGTGAGTTGACTTGCCCAAGACATAGGGAATGATTGTGACACACTTGCACCTGGGTCTTCAATAACATCACTATTTTGATGTTATTATTAGAACAGCGTGTTCATCTCTGTGTTCTAATAATAGCATCAGAATAGTGTTTTATAGTTTGCAAACAATGCTTACATATATTATTTCACCCTCTCAACAGCACTGTGAAGTAATTAGAGGACTGTTTTATCCAGGTTTTACAGACTAAAGAGCAGAGAATCTGAGAGATTAAATGACTTAACCTAGTGTGACAAAATGCCTTAATTTCAAAACTGAAACACAAATGAGAAGCTACATAAAATGAAATGCCTTGCAAGACGCCAATGGAGCAAGGATATCAGTCATTGAGATTACAATCAAAAGGATGACAGGTTGATTAAAAACTCAAGAATAGCAGAAATGGGCTAGGGAAAGAGGGAGCCTATGCTGTCAGTGATCTGAGGGTGGGGGAAGCATGTTGGAGAACAAGTTCAGAATGTGTAAGAGAATAAAGAGAATGACAAATGAGTCACATACAGGAGAGAAGGAATGCCAGGTTAGCAGTCACTCAGGTAACAAAATGCTTCAATTATTCAATGTCAGTTTAGATGTCCCTCTACTTCCATGGCAGCCTGATAGAAGCAACCTTCCAAATCAATCCAACTCTCCTGAAGAAATGTCACCGTCTCATGACAGGTGGTTGAGACCACAATTCTACCACTTCTGGGAACTCAGTGCTAATGAGCTAAAGCCTCAGACCTCTCCTGGGTTCAGCCTCGCGCAGAAGCTGTTATGTTGAAAGAATCTCAGGATACCAAAGAAAGGAAGCTGCCCGCTGGGGGATCTGCACCACATGTTTGAATTCTGGAGTTGAGTCCTCAACTACCACAGCAGATACTCCCCAGAAGCCATGTCAAGAAGTAACAGCAGAAGTTCATTATTTCTAAATATGTTAGAAGCAAAGCTGCTTCTGGGAGTGGATGTGTGGAAGGAAAAGCTGCTTATGTGTGTGTGTGTGTGTGTGCGTGTGCGTGTGCGTGTGTGTGTGCCCTTGTATGCATGACTTTGGTGCCATCAAATACTTTTAGCTCTGTGTATGCATTATTTAGAGAAAAATGTAAAATTAACTTCAGAAATTAAAACCAGAAGAGGAAAATGAAAGGCAAGGTTAGTGAAATAATTAATCTCAGAGCAGTGTTAGAAATCAAGTTCATGCTGGCACTGGTGTGAATCTAGGGGCTTGTCTGCAAGACTCCATTCTCCAAGGAGAGGGAGATTGGGCTGGTGGGACTTGATTCATTTCCTTGTGGGAAGCATGCAGGGAAAGGGGACCTATCAGGATGTAGAAAACCTACATTTTTGATTCCCTCTTCACTCATTTACTCACTCCTTTTTTAGTTTACTCAACTAACCAATATGTATTGACTGCCTATTATGTGCAGGCAGATCTATCTGTATGTGAAACAAGAGAGACAAAGTCCCAGGTCCAGTGAAGCTGACATTCTAATGGGAGATAATTAATAAATAAGTAAATACATAAACAATATGGTATGAGACAGTGGGTAAGTGTTATGGAAAAATAAAGCAGAGTAAGGAGGAGTTTTGTCTCAAGAAGTCAAATATGGTTAGAATGGTCTGGGAGGCCAAATTCTAAAGAGGGTCCTAAGATCCCCTCCTCCTGATATATATACCTTGGATAATCCCATCCCCTTGAGTGCTGGTAGGACTTGTGAATATGATAGGATTTCATTATTGAGATTATATTACATTACATCACAAAACAGATCTTGTAGCTAAAATTAAGATCCCTAATCAGTTGACTTTGAGTAAATCAAAAGTGATGCTTTCTTGAGTGAACTTGACCTAATTACGTACACCCTTTAAAAGTGTCCAGGCCTTCTCAGAAGTCAGAAGTCCTCTCCTGTTGGCCTGGAAGAAAGCAAACAGCCATGTAGTGAACCATCTATGGAGGGAACCGGTTAACTAGGACCTGGGGGTGACCTCTGGTTGTTGAGAGCTACTCTGGTTGACAGTTTAAAAACAGGAGCCTCCATTCTACAACCATTAGGAACTGAAAGATCTTGGGAAAGAACAATTAACTCCAGATGAGGTAATAGCCAGTGGACACCTTGATTTCAATCCTATGAGACCCTGAGCAGAGAACCCAGTTGTGCTATGCCTGGATTTTGGACCTACGGGCACTGCGAGCTTTGAAATGCGTGTTAAGACACAAAGTTGGTGGTAATTTGTTACAAAGTTGGTGGTAATTTGTTACAAAGTGAAAAAAAAAAAAAAAAACACCACGAATTCAGCATTATATTAGCAGTTACCGATTTGATTTTGTTTTCCCAAAAGGCAAGCCACCTACCCAAACAACTTGTAAAACACTACTTACCAGATCCCACCTCTCTAAGCTTCCAGAATTGCACTTTGAAGGGAAAAGGCAGAGAAGGCAAAGCAACCAGAAGCTCACATGGGACATCTTTTCTGTGATCACATTGGAGAATTCCTGGCAGCCAGGACCATGGCTCTTCATTGGCACGGTGCCCTCCCCTTGCTGACCAGGCCCTGGTTCTCCAGTTCTTGGGGATTAGTCTGGTCATCAAGCATGTGGAACAGAATCATGCCACACAGACACTAGTTCCTGACTTGAGGAGGAGGTGAGTTGGCTCCCTTTGTCACAAAGCTGCTTAGCATAGCGATGCTTTACGGCCCTTTATAACAGCCCATTACCCCCCAAAAAGGGAGGACAGCAGAAAATGAATATTTTATTGGCTCCCATACAGTGGGCATGGCCTGAAGTAAAAATAAATGTTCTATGACATTCATCTCTATAAAATGCATTCTCCCGTGCTTCCCTGGTGGCGCAGTGGTTGAGAGTCTGCCTGCCGATGCAGGGGACACGGGTTTCGTGCCGCGGTCCGGGAGGATCCCACATGCCGCGGAGCGGCTGGGCCCGTGAAGCATGGCCGCTGAGCCTGCGTGTCCGGAGCCTGTGCTCCGCAACGGGAGAGGCCACAACAGTGAGGGGCCCACGTACCGCAAAAAAACAAAAACAAAAACAAAAAAACAAAAACAAAAAAATGCATTCTCCCTAACCATAAAAGTGATCCAGCAATTCATCTTTTTAGCTGTCTCTCAGCAGTAATGATAAGTAAATAATTGTGGTCATATTCTTAGATGGTCCTTGTTCTGGGAAAAGTTTTGCTCAGGTCGTCACAAAGGAAAATTATGAAACACTGGTTGGGAATCTGCTTCATTTCAATATCGCTGTGAGATTTTTCTCAGTCAGATGAGGACTGATTTTTTCTTATGTGATAATCTAGGATTTTCTGCAGAATAATGACTTTTAAAACCTCACTATCTCAGGGAAAAAAAAGTATAAAGCAAGCACTTAAACATCCCAAATATTAAAAATTCATTTTGCTGTAAATGAGTTGCAAGTGGCATTGAGAGGGTACAAATAACATTGTGCGGATATCACTGACTACCTGGCAATGCCTGTGAAAGGATTCTCCAGGAAGGTGATAAAATAAAGAAAAAAATAGAACAGTCAAGTCAAAGGGGAAAAAGTAATATTCAAGGGGCATTCGTATTTCAGGATGGGTTGAAGGTTCAACTGGGGCAGATTTTCATTGTTATCCTAGATCAGATCCACTTATTGAACTCCTCTATACATTTATTAATTTTCACTTGTTTATCTTGGATTTTCTAGATGGAAAATATCAACTATTTGTATTAATTTCTCAACAGCATTTAAAATGATTGACCATTTCTTCCTTGTTAAAACATTTTCTTTTCTCATCTTCTCTCCTTCCACACTCTGTCATTTTTTTCCAACATCTTTGGCTATTCATCCTCATTTTTTTCATCTAGCATTTTCTCCTCTAATCAAAATTCAATTTTGAATTTTCTTAGGATTTGTCTTTGAACATATGCACTTCTAGTTTTACACTGTCTTTCTGTTTCTCTTACATTTTATCCGTTCCCATCACTCAATTACCACTTATCCTAGGAATGTAGTTGTAATATAGCTGCTGCATCTCCAAATAGATCACGGTTCCTCAGGCAAAGAAAGAGACGGGCAAGTGGGTAAAAAAGTTATGCTCATGTCATGAAAGCAAAGACCTTCCCTGCAGTTCCTAGAAGAGTTTCTTTTATGTCTCTTTGGAGCAATCTGAGTTATTTGACCAACCCTATATATTAATAAGTCTGAGAAGATGTGCACTTTTAGTTGGGCATATTATCACTAAACAAAATTAGAGTCTTGCTAGCAATGGAGAAGGGGAAGGTGAACACTGGGTAGACAGTGACTCCCAAATCCATGTCTTCAGACAAATCCATGGCCAAATCCATGGCCTGCTTTTGGAAATCCAAACCAGTATGTCAAATGTCTATGTGACATGTTCACCTAAGTACATTTGAACACCTCAAAATGAACTAGTCCAAAGTGATATTTCCCACTGAACTTTTTCTGCCTTTCATTTTTCTAATGTCAGGAAATGCTTGTGTCAATTATCTAGTTAAAGCCAAAACTTCAGCATCATCTTCACTTCTTCTCTCTCACCACTTCCCTCTATCTAAAAATTACCGAAGCCTGACTCATTGAATACATTTACTTTTTAAAAAAATATTTATTTATTTATTTGACTACACAGGGTCTTTATTTCATTGAAGTAAAATTGCTTTACAATGTTGTGTTATTTTCTGCTGTACAATTATGTGAATCAGCTATATGTATATCTATATACTCTCCCTCTTGGGCTTCCCTCCCACCACCCCCCATCCCACCCATCTAGGTCATCACAGAGCACCCAGCTGAGCTCCCTGTGCTATACAGCTTGTTCCTACTAGCTATCGATCATACACATGGTAGTGTATTTATGTCAAAACTAATCTACCAATTCGTCCCACCATGCCCTTCCTCCTCTGTGTTCACATGGCTGTTCTCTATGTCTATGTCTCTATTCCAGCCCTACAAATAGGTTCATCTGTACCATTTTTCTAGATTCCACATATATGTGTTAATATACGATATTTGTTTTTCTCTTTCTGGCTTACTTCACTCTATATGAGAGACTCTAGGTCCATCCACATCTCTAAAATGACCCACTTTCTTTCCTTTTATGGCTGAATAATATTCCATTGTATATATGTACCACATCTTCTTTATCCATTCATTTATTGTTGGACATTTAGGTCATTTTCATGTCCTGGCTATTGTAAATAGCGCTGCAATGAACATTGAGGTGCATGTGTCCTTTTGACTTATGGTTTTCTCAGTGTATGTGCCCAGTAGTGGGATTGCTGGGTCATATGGTAGTTCTATTTGTAGTTTTTTAAGCAACCTCCGTATTGTTCTCCATAGTGGTTGTTATCAATTTACATTTCCACCAACAGTGCAAAAGGGTTCCCTTTTCTCCACACCCTCTCCAGAATTTATTGTTTGCAAATTTTTGATGATGGACATTCTGACTGGTGTGAGATGATACCTCATTGTAGTTCTGATTTGCATTTCTCAAATAATTAGTGATGCTGAGCATCTTTTCATGTGCCTCTTGGCCATCCGTATGTCTTATTTGGTGAAATGTCTATTTAGGTCTTCGGCTTATTTTTTTTTTTTAAACATCTTTATTGGAGTATAACTTTTTTACAATGGTGTGTTAGTTTCTGCTTTATAACAAAGTGCATCAGCTATACATATACATGTATCCCCATACTCCCTCCCTCCTGCGTCTCTCTCCTACCCTCCCTATCCTACCTCTCTAGGTGGTCACAAAGCACCAATCTGATCTCCCATGCAATGAACCAGCTTCCCACTAGCTATCTATTTTACATTTGGTAGTGTATATATGTCCATGCCACTCTCTCACTTCGTCTCAGTTTACCCTTCTGCCTGAGTGTCCTCAAGTTCATTCTCTACGTCTGCATCTTTATTCCTGTCCTGTCCCTACGTTCTTCAGAACCAATTTTTTTTTTTAGATCCCATATATATGTGTTAGCATAGGGTATTTGTTTTTCTGTTTCTGACTTACTTCACTCTGTATGACACACTCTAGGTCCATCCACCTCACTACAAATAACTCAATTTCATTTCTTTTTATGGCTGAGTAATATTCCATTATATATATGTGCCACATCTGCTTTATGTATTCATCTGTCGATGGACACTTAGGTTGCTTCCATGTCCTGGTTATAATAAATAGAGCTGCAATGAACATTGTGGTACATGACTATTTTTGTATTATGGTTTTCTCAGGGTATATGCCCAGTAGTGGGATTGATGGGTTGTTTGGTGGTTCTATTTTTGGCTTTTTAAGGGACCTCCATACTGTTCTCCATAGTGACTGTATCAATTCACAATCCCACCAACAGTTCAAGAGGGTTCCCTTTTCTCCACACCCTCTCCAGCATTTGTTGTCTGTAGATTTTTTAATGATGATCTTTCTGACCGGTGTGAAGTGATACCTAATTGTAGTTTTGATTTGCATTTCTCTAATGATAGTGATGTTGAGCAACCTTTCATGTGTTGATGGCAATCTGTATATCTTCTTTGGAGAAATGTCTATTTTGCTCTTCTGCCCATTTTTGGATTGGGTTGTTTGTTGTTTTGGTATTGAGCTGCATGAGCTGCTTGTAAATTTTGGAGATTAATCCTTTGTCAGTTGCTTCATTTGCAAATATTTTATCCCATTCTGAGGGTTGTCTTTTCGTCTTGTTTATGGTCTCCTTTGCTGTGCAAAAGATTTGAAATTTCATTAGGTCCCATTTGTTTATTTTTGTTTTTATTTCCATTTCTCTAGGAGGTGGGTCAAGAAGGATCTTGCTGTGATTTATTTGATTGAGATTTCTGCCTATGTTTTCCTCTAAAAGTTTTATAGTGTCTGGCCTTACATTAAGGTCTTTAATCCATTTTGAGTTTATTTTTGTGTATGGTGTTAGGGAGTGTTCTAATTTCATGCTCTTGCATGTAGCTGTCCAGTTTTCCCAGCACCACTTAGAGAAGAGGCTGTCTTTTCTCCATTGTATATTCTTGCCTCCTTTATCAAAAATAAGGTGACCATATGTGCATGGGTTTATCTCTGGGCTTTCTATCCTGTTCCATTGATATATATATATATATATATATATATATATATATATATATATATATA